>NW_026843646.1:9233591-9561716 GCF_030254825.1 Meriones unguiculatus | reverse complement strand
ACCCTTTACAGATAGGGGCACATTCATCATCTCTCCTGGTGACCTTTGGGTAGAGTCAGTAGTCTGGTGAACTTTGGGTGACTCTTTTTAGGCCTAGTTCCTGGTGACCTTTAGGGGTGTCAGGTCTGGTTCTCTCAGTTCTAAAAAATCAATTGGGACTTTGTGAGGATTGTAAATTGTATGTCATGTGTCAGAGAGCACTCCAATAGTAAACTGTGATATAGAAGATTAGAACTGATGATGTAAAGGATTTCCTATTGCTGAGAAACTAGTGGCACCAGTTAGATTTTAGCTGAGGGAAGACTGCCTGTAAAACATTCCACAGATAAGTAGTATGCTAACCAGGCCCATTAGAGATTAGGATCTGGGGATACACATGTTTGTTCACCAGGATTATCTAGAAATGTGGCAGAGTGAAGTTTTTTAATTTGTAATTTCCCAACGTGTATTTATCAATTCATGAATCAGAATGAAAACAGACCAGATTGGTGGGTGTAAAATTTGGGTCAGGTAGATTGATGCAGTGAATATTGAATTTCGAATTAAGGGACTGTCCTATGCCCATATGTACAATCCTCATTGACACAGTTCTGTCAGTTCAAATTTGAGACACAGGCTATTGGCTAAAGCTTTGTCAGGTTTCAGGTCTCAGCAGCTAATATTGTACACAGGGACAGCATCAAACAGTATCTTATTAATGGATTTCCCTCTACAAGAAAATGGCCTGTGTTTTTCAAAGTCAGCATGACTGTTTTTTTTTCAACTCTGAGGTTGATTACAAAAAAAGAGGGACCTGTGTAAGAATTGAGTTCACTGACCTACTTTGAAGCTGCTGTTGTCACAACACAGAAAGGGAGGGGGAGGAGGGAAGATGGCAATGAGTCAGGTAATCAATTTTGGATGGTCAGTAAAAGTGATAAGTGTACACCTAGGCCTGGGAGTTTGCTGAAATTGTTTCTGGAAAGCAAATTTCTACACTTACACTAGTTCAAACACACAGAAGATCTGGACAAAGTGGTGTGGTAGTGCCTATCAGGAATGCTTTCCCCTCCCACCATTTGAAAATGCACAACCTGAGAGAAAAGTTGTGAGTAATACTTGGTGTGTTTTATTACATACTTGAAGTCCCTGAAGAATATTGGACTATAAAGCCATTTTCAACTTTTAAAAATAATTTTTGAAATTATAATGAAATCATTTCATCCTTCTCATTTTTCTCTACTCTTACATCTCAAATGCTGGGATGAATCATTAAGGAGGCTACTTAACAATCAAAGCAGACGTGGCTGTCAGGTTCTCCCAGCATCCCTCAGTCCTTATCTGTTACAAGGTATGGGTGTCAAACACAGTTCTCTAGCCCAGGAGTTGAGCTGCCCTCCTCCCTTCCTTATGTATTCTGTTTTGGTTACCTGGTCTTTTTCATTTATCATTTATCCTCTGGCCCTTTGTTCTGGCTCTCCACTTCCCTTTCTCCTCTCATCTCACATAGCTCAGGGTCATGTCAACTCTAGATTGTCCCAGATTTCCCTGTGTCTAACTATGTTCTCTTGTCTATCTATAATAAACTTTCTAATCTGACATTCCTGGGTACAGCCATATCCTTTTTGTTTTATTTCTCATTTTCATTGAGCTCCCATTAACTACTCCTTGCTTTAAAATTCATGGCCATTTGTTTCTTTACTGTTTGGCTTTCACTGAAGTTTGGCTGAAGGACTTCCCAACTATGAGGTAGAGGTGACTGCACTGGACACTAATCGTGTAATGGAATGTGCAACATAAATGGCTTGTATCTGGGAAGATGAGCAGGTGCCCTGGTACAGTGGAAGATTGTATTTTAAAACATTTCCAAGATGAGGATGTTGCAGGATATTTGATCCCAGTGTGATCCCTCAGATTGTGAACTGTAAAAACCATTGCTCTGTTTGGTGTGGTTGAGCCCTAACACAAACTTTAATTCCAAGAACTTTCTGTTTATTGCAAACAGGTGATTATGGTATGGTTCCCTCATCCCTAGAACATACCTTTAATTCAAAAGTTCTCTGTGCATAGGATTTAACAATGTTAACACTAGGTCAAGAGGCAAAGCAAGAAACCAGCTGACAGGGATTAAGGAGTAAGTGGAACTTTCAGCTGAAATGTATTTAAGTGGAAGGAGTTTTAGCTTGGTAGATTTTGGGTTTTTTGAGCTTTGAGCTAGAAAGTGTTTGGCCTTCGGTTCTTTTGGTCTATCTCCCCTGAGCTCTCATCTGAACTGGTGAGCTTTTGGAGCTTTTCTCTCTTAGAGGTGAAGTGAGTAGCAGGGTCAGATGGGTGCTTTCTCTGCCTTTCTGAACTAGCAGGTTTTTTCCCCACTATCTGGCTCCTGGGTCTGTATTGGTAAAATCGAACAATTGGGATTTTCATTCTTTTATAACAACACTAGGTTTCTGTTTGCCCATAGGGGTTAGGGAAAAGGTAGAATGCCTCTACTATCTGCATCATTTGATTCTTTGATCCACTGGTAGAGGAGCTACTACTGTCCTGAGACTCAGCTGTATTGTTCAAGCTAATTGGAGACTCTGGGCAGGCCTAGCAGTCAGGAGCACCAGTGGGAGGTAGCTTCTAGTTTGTTCTTGGATTTTCCTCTGATGTAGCTGTAGAAAGCTGTGATTGAGTTGCCATGCCATACCATGGTGAGTGTGGGGCCATTGTTCCCAGGCCAGGCAGAGCAGGTCTGCTGAGCTATCATAGCCTGATCTTCTTTGACTGAGATGGACTGTGGTTCAGACTGTGGTTCTGTTGTTCTCCATGTGGTGATCTGGGCAGAGACTCTTGGACTCTCACCCTTCCTGAGTGTTGATTGTTCAGGGAGGATGGGACCCTGCAGCCTGGGAAGTAGAAAGCAGTAGTGCTTATAATATCACTATATAGTGTGGACACACAGGTATTGCTTTTGGTGTGAAGTAGAGAGACATATTGGAAAACTGAAGGTTTCATTTCTAGAAATGATAAATTTTGTATTCCACATACGGTTTTGTGTGACAAATTTTACAAATAGTTTTGAAACTGGTAGAAAAGAGGTGGTGGTGATCATCCTTCAGCAAAACTTGATTATTGATTTTGAATTTTTTTTTTTACCTTGCAACTACCACCAGGCCCAATAGCGTGATTTAGAGAAATTCAATTCCAGCATACAAAATGAATTTCTGAGATGTAGAATTTTGTCAGGTGTGCCTGGATTTAGGTAAGTGGATAGGGCAGATTTCACATCTGTTTACATAATTCATGCAGCAGGAAACATATTAAATTATTCTCCAACATTGTTTTGGATGTGAATGTCGGCAAGGGCTGGGATGTGCCTGAACCCACAAGGGGACATGAGGGACTGCAAGCCATAGCCCATCTTTATGATCACCTCCATTTTCTAAGAGACTTCCAGAGCTAAAGGACTTTCTGGAGAGGAGATTTTTAGTTGTCACTTTGTGTTTGTCTTGTAGGAGTTGTGAAATCTGTGTTTATTTAATTTGTATTAAAAAAAAATCAAAGGTATTTCTGGTCCAGTGCACATTTTTCATGTTAGAGTTTCCTTAGGTCTTTTTGTGTAAACTTGGCTATATGTTTTTGGCTTTTTCTCTCATACCCTCATTCTTTCACAAACACAGTACACATTCTTGATTATTGAAGTTTGTGGTAAATACAGAAGTCACATCATGCTAGAAGATTATGAAATTAGTGGCAATAGAATAGTCACTTAGTTTTCTGTTTTCCTCTGTTTCTTACCAGGTGGCTTTTCTGATAATAGATAGAGATTTTGGATTGTTCTTTAACAAGCACATAAAGACAATTTGCACTTATGTCGGCAGAAGGCAGAAGAGACAACATGAAGGTGGGTGATACCACTTGTCCAATTTACTCCTTTTTTGGGCATCTTTTGGTGATCTGTCCTTTTTCTTCAGAAGATTCATTTGTCCAGTGGTCTCCATATTCTTTAGTTGGATGTTTTTACTCTCCTAGAAACATAAAATCCAAATCCTGCCCCATCCCTAATTCTGGGGAGAGGGTAGTTCCTTTTTAGCAGGTTATATCTTTTATAGGGCAAAATGGTTTTTTTGGAAATAGAAAAAGTATAATCTCTCAACTAAAGTTTAAAAATCTTTTAAAAGTTTACAATTAAATATATCTTCAAGTTATTTGTTATTTAATTTTAAATAACAAAAGATATTCACTTTGAATTTCAGCCTGCTTTTTACAAGTAGCTTTTAAATGAAATCACTGTAAATCCTATGTGCCCATCTCTGCGTCCCAGGTGGTATGTAAAAGGCATGTGCTTCCCGAATGCTGGGATTAAGGCCATGAACCACTCACATCCTGTTCATTGTAACTCCTGAATTTAGAAAACCACTAATTAGTAGAGAACCTCCTATCTCTGCTGGGATTAAAGGCATGGTATATTATCACACTGCTCAAATATTTTATTTTCACTCCAAATTATTCCAACTCAAACAAGTTTGTACCCTTTGAATTTACTTACAACATTTAAAATCTCTTACCTTTTTAATGTGAAACAATAAAAATATCATTTTTATTTAAGAAGAAAACTTTAGTCTTTATAAGTCAGTTTGGACTGAATGACAAAGCTATCCAATGAACAGTTACTTCTGCTTATTCAGGAGATCTTTCCTATTCATATCTAATTATTACCAATTTTGATGGTGTCCACCTTTCTTTACCTTTTAAAACAAAGGCAAATCCTCTTTCCCAACGTAACACATATCTTGGTTTCAATGCTGAGTTCAGAACTTCTTTAAAATATACAAGCTGATTTAATGCAGTAGTTTTTCTCCTGTTATCCGTTGTCTCTTCACAGCTGTTGTAATCTCCTTAAGCTGTTGCAACCTGAACATTCTGTGACTGTTCTTGATAATACCTTTTATCATTTTCCTCAGAAGTGGTCTGTATTTTATGGTTTGTTTTTGAGATTTCAGGAATGTTAATCTGTGTTTTCCATTACTGCAAAAAAAATTACACCCCCATAAATTCATTAGCTACATATGGCTTTAATTTTTCTATTTGTCTGTCTGTCCCTATACACTTGACCCATCTTGCACTTTGTTTTATCTCAGATAAAGTTCCACTCTCTAAAAGCTGAATATGTATCTCTTAAAGAGGCCAATCTGGATGTCAAGAGTTTGGTGAAATTTTAATTACATATTTTCCTGTGTTTATTAATCCTTCTATATCAATGCCAATTATTTCTAACTTCAGCTTTGGTCTCAGGTCATTTACATCAGTTTACTAGAAAACTAGTTCAGTGATCTCTCCTGAAATTTTTGTTTTATTTACTGAAGCATTTCTATACATGATTACATCCAGAGAAATGTTATTTTTAAAATTGTATTTATCTATTTATTATTGCAATTTATTCACTTTGTATACCAGATGCAGGCCCCTCCTTCATATCCTCCCAGTCCCACCTACTCTCCCTCTTGTCCCCCTATGTACTTTCCTCAGTCCCTGATAAGGGTGGACCTCCTCTCCTTCTATCTGGCCCTAGCTTAGAAGATCTCACCAAGGTTGGCTGCATCATCTTCCTCTGTGCCTGGGCCAGTTGTGGTGGCAATAGTGTTTTTAACAACAGTAATCTTTTAATTACTCTGTGGATGAGTTTCTCCAAAGCTGAAAGGAAATGATTGAATTGTGTTTAATACTGGGGATTGGGGACTGGGGACTGGGGACTGGGGACTGGGGACTGGGGACTGTATCAAATACAGTCCCCCTACGGCATTTCCAGATGACAAAGAGTTACCTTTCCTATTTCTTAGTGATCTACATTCATTAGTTCACAGCTGGCTGTTGCCAGATCTTATGCATATTCCAGAAGGCTATGGCCTTCTTTTTGGATCATTTCTAGAAAAAAAACAAAACAAAAACAAAAAACATTGGATCATGTTGACTACAATCCCTTTTCAAATGATCTTGCTTACTACAACTAAAACATCAGCCACGCTCACTCATATAGACATGCAATGTAGGACGGACCCATCGGAATCTGTGCATCTAGAGAGGCTGAGTAGGAGAGAGGACCCTGGCTAGAGTTTTCAATCCTCATCCTGAGGGGTGGGGAGGATGGACATCAGAGGAAGGAGAAAATAGGAAACAACCTAGAAACCTGCTACAGAGGGCCTCTGAAAGCCAGAAGAAGAAATCAGGAAACAAATTAGGAACATACCACAGAGGGCCTCTGAAAGCCTCTGCCCTGCAGACTATCAAAGCAGATGCTGAGCCTGATGGCCAACTCTCCGGCAAAGTGAATGGAATTTTGTGTAGGAAGTGGGAAATAGTGGGAGCTGGAGAGGATGGGGTCTCCACAACGAGAACAACAGAACAAGAATATTTGAACACAGGGAACTTCCCAGAGACTCATACTCCAACCAAGGAGATGACCTGGAACCCCTGCGCAGATGTAGCCCATGGCAGGTCGGTGTCCAGGCGGGTTACCTAGTAATGGGAAGAGGGATTGCCTCTGACATAATCTGATTGGCCTGCTCTTTGATCACCTCCCCCTGAAGGGGGAGCAGCCCTACCAGGCCACAGAAGACAATGCAGCCACTTTTGACTAGAACTGATAGACTAAGATCAGAAAGGAGAGGAGAACCTCACCTATCAATGGACTTGGGGAGGGGCATGCATGCAGAAATGGGAGGGAGGGTAGGATCGGGAGGGGAGGAGGGAGAGGCTTATGGGGAGATACAAAATTAATAAAGTGTAATTAATAAAAAAAGAATAAGAGAAAAAAAGAAGAAAGATGCTCTAAGATTGTTGGAGGATCCAATAGAGCAAAACAGAAGGGGGATTACTGGGGGAGAAGGGCATAGCACGGGTGGGGAGAATCAACAAAATGAAAAGTGTAAATGTTTTTTGTTAAAAACTTAACTAATTAATTCAAATACTAAATACCTTAAAGTTAATGTAAGTGGGGGGAGGGGAGGGCACATTGCTATGATGCTTTTTGGAAAGCTGAAACACAATGGAGCACTTTAGGAATAAATAAATAAATTCACCTTCTGGAGAAAATTAAAAAAAAATCAGCCATTTTGGTTTTTCTTAAGATTCTTAGAATTTACTTCTTTCAGGTTAGCATCAGAAACCTGAGATCCAATATCCACTGTATCTCTAATCTATTCCTTTCTTTCTGCTGATCTTGCCTTGTCTAATCACCCTCTTGCATTTTTAATTAGCATTTTCAAAAGCCAAAAATCCGATCAGTATTTTTCTGACTTCTGAATCTGATAATATTTTACTTACAGATAGTCAATCTTTGTAAAAAAAATAATTGAAGGCTATTTTGGGGGAGTGGGGCTTCTATACTTTTAGTAAATGATGCAGAGCTCTTTTCTGTTTATTTAACCTTATCCCAAGCATTTGAAGCTGGTACCCATATCACACCAATATGTGATTGTCAAATTCAGCTTCCTGTGTAACTCAGCATATTGACCTTCACCTAGCAACTGATCCTGGGAAATATCAATACCACTGGCTGGATATGTTGGTTTATAAGTCTAGCTTTGTCTTTCCACCATTGTTGCCATTGTACCTGAGAATGAGCTTTCAATACTGTGGTTGCCAAATCTCTCCAGACTTGGGGATTAATTCTGTTATAAGTTACCCAACAATTTAATATCTGATTCATAAAGGATAAATTCATATCATAGGAACTGACAACTACTTTAAATATTCCCAAGTCTAATATGCCTATATAATTCCACTGAATCTCATTTTAACCTTGGGGTGCCTATCCTTTCCTGATGTCTCATATACTATTTGGATAAACTAAAGTTGGTTTTCTAACAACCTTGTGCTGCCCCCTTCCAGGTTCATTATGCACTTTTATGATAGGTGATAAGCTCCTGTCTAAAATTCTCTGTTTGTGTCTGAGTATATTTCTTTTGTCTTTCTAAGGCTTGTCTAAATTCCTCTTTCCGTATCTGATTATTTTCTTTTTTTTTTTTTCAATGCAGTTTATTCAGGAACATTGAACAATCCTCGGACCCCAGGGAAAGCCAGCCCACAGCTTAAATAGCCTCTGGGTAGCCAACCCAGAAGTGCCACGGGGGCAATGCAGATAGGTCCACATACATGGAAGCAAGCCAGATCCTCGGCCTTAGCCAAATGTGGAGTTGTTCGTGACAGAGAGCACTCACCATCGGGAAGGTAGAAGGCGGAAACCAGCTCCATCTTTAAGGCATAGCATTCCGCAGCTCTCTACAGTTCCCCCTTTTTGTTTTAGACGCATCAGGCAAGAGTAGAGGTCTGATCTCTGATATTAGAAATAAATTGGGACTTTGTACAGATGTTCATTTAGGTGTCATCTACTGAAAGAGCATCAGACCCGTCCGATACCTTTTTCTCAGAGGCGGGACCTGGGGCATCAACCCGCATGCAATCAGACATGCTCTTCTCTGGGTCCAAAATGGCTGACCCTGAGTGCAGTGCTTAGCCTCGCATCCTGAGCGTATCATTTTAGCTTTTTATGGTATCCAACCATGCTTGGGGAGAATGTCCTGCTTCAATGGCTGTAAAGGCCTGAATGATCATGGCTGCATCACACTGTTGTGAGCCTCTAATCTTGCATATATACCACAGGCAAACCAAGGACACCAACACCAGAAGGCCTGCTAACTCTCCCATGCCCGCCCATTCCTTCAGATGATTCATGGCTGCAGCAATCCATGTTGATAATCCTGTGGCTAGTCCTGCGTCCACTCCGGTAGAATTTACTGTGACAATGGCCACTCTCAGCTGCTCCATCGTAGTATCGAATTCTCCAGTCCAATTACCTAATGAAAGTATGCTGGACTTTGTGTCACTAGCATACAACATGAGAATTTTTCCTGATTATTTTCTTTATTCTTATATAAAAGTCTCTGTAATTTTCCTCATAAAGCTTGCATCTTAGGAATTCACTTTTTCTTTGGGTGAGCACAAAAAGCCAATATAGCTATTAAGAATAAATTATCAAAATGATAATAATCATAAGTGGCATTGAGCCAATTTCAGTTAAGTTATTTAGTTTTCCATTTTCTGCTTCTATTTAAAAGCCTTCTAAAATAGCACCGTACATGGTACTAAAGCCTTCTATTATGGTACTACCAATCCTTAACTCTTTCTTTGAGGAATCCAGAGATGATTTACCAAAAATAATGGCTTCTCAGATTGTTTGCAGCTAGAACAATCTCTTTGTGTTGTAATGACGGAGGTAGAGTGTCAAAATGTTGTATTAAAAAAAACAACAAATTTTAATCATTCAGTTTTACCAGTGAAGGCTCATTTTAATAGTTTTTCACTGTCTACTCCTTTTGGTTGTGTTAACTTCTATTTTAGAGAATTTGGGTGTGCTGTTATGTACCTAGTAAGAGATCTCTCTGATTTTTTTTTCTATATGGACTTAGTGCTATTAACTGTCTCTGGTCAACACTTCCATTGGGTACTATGAGTTTTTATATGCTGTGTACTCATTTTATTGACTTTTAGAAAGTCTTTCATTTCTTTCTTTATTTCAGTCTTGACTTTTTTTTTTTTTTTGTAGAGAGCTGTTCAGTTTCTATGAGTTTGTAAGCTCCCTATTGTTTTGGTTATTGATGAAGTGATGTTTTAATATATAGTGGTCTGATTGGATGCAGGAGGTTATTTCAAGTTTCTTATATCTTTTGAAACTTCCACTGTTCAAGTATATCATCAGTTTTGGAGAACAGTCTATGAGTTGCTGAGAAGATAGAATACTCTTTTGTATTTGGGTGGATGTTCTGTACACATCATTTGGGTATATTTAGTTTTTGCTGTTAGTTAGCTGGATTATTTCTCTGTTCAGTTTGGTCAGGAGGACTTGTCCATTGGTGAGAGTAATATATTGAAGTCTTCCCCTCTCAGTTTATGAGGGCCAGTATGTGATGCAAACTGCAGAATTGTTTCTTATATAACTTGGGTGCTCTTATGTTTGGAGCATAGATGTTAAGTATTGAAATGTTATATTGCTGGATGTTTTTTTTTAATATGTCGTGTCCTTTACCATCTTTTGAATAGTTTTTGTTTGAAGTCTGTTTTGTTAGATATTAAAATTGGTATATGAGCTTAATAATTCAGTCCATTTATTTAGAATATTTTTTCCAACACTTTACCTTGAGATAGTGTCTATCTTGATGTGAAGCTGTGTTTGTTGTATTTAGAAGAAAGGTGGATTCTGTTTTATCATCCATTTTTGTGAGCCTGTGTCTTTTTTTTGGTGAATTTGGGTCAATGTTATTAAGAGATATCAATGAACAAAGATTGTAAATCTTGGTATTTTGGTGGTGTTGGTGGTTTTAGCACCTTGTGTGGATCTGTATTTATAGATACATATTGTTTAAATTTGACCTTATAATGGAACATCTTATTTTCTCTATTTGCTGATTGAAAGATTCTAGGCATAGTTAGTAATTTGTGCTGGTTTCTGTACTTTTTTTTAGAGTCAGAAGCACACTGTCTGAGCCCTTCAACTTCTAGCACCTTTATTGAGAATACAGGATTAATTCCAATAGATCTTCCTTTATTTGTTTCTTGGTTGTTTTTTGTTTGTTTGGTTTGTCTGTTTGATTGGTTGGTTAGTTTGGTTTGTTTGTTTGTTTGTTTTCAGTTGCAGCTTTTTATATTCTGCATGTTTAGCATTTTTATTATTCTGTGGTAAGAAGACTTTCTTTTCTGGTCAGTCTCTTTGGTATTTTGTATGCTTCTTGTGCCTTGATAGACATCTTCTTCTTTAGGTTAAGAATTTTTTATTGTATGATATTGTTGAAAATATCTTCTTTGTTCTCATTCTTCTTCCTCTAATCTTATTATTAGCAGTTTTTTTTTTCATAATGTCCCACAGTTCCTAGATGTTTTGTGGTAGGGGATTTTTATATTTAACATTGTTTTGACATATGTATCCATTTTTTTGTGTGTTTTCTTTTTTGTTTTTGTTTTCTTTTCTTTTCAGACACAGTTGCTTTTTTTAGCCCTGGCTGTACTGGAATCACTTTGTAGACCAGGCTGGCCTTGAACTCACAACAAACCAACTGCTTCTGATTCCCTGAGTGTTGGTATTAAAGGAGTGTGAAAACACACTGTCTTCCATTTCTTCTATTTATAGATACATATTGTTTAAATTTGACCTTATCATGGAACATCTTAAATTTCTCTCCTTCATCTTTCTTTTCTGTGTGAACCTTGCCTCTGTAGTTCCTTATTGTAGTCTTTAAAGTTTTAAATTCCAGGATTTCCTAAGTTTCTGCTTTAAAAAACTTTAACTTTCTTCTTCTTCTTCTTCTTCTTCTTCTTCTTCTTCTTCTTCTTCTTCTTCTTCTTTTTCTTCTTCTTCTTTTTTCTTTGAGGCTGGGATTCTCTGTATATTAGTGGCTCTCCTGTATTTGCTTTTCTCATCAGGCCAGCCTCAGATTCACAGATATTTCTCTGCCTCTGCTTTCCCAAGTGCTGGGATCACACAGGCATACACCACAATGTCCAGCTTGTTTGTGCTTTCTTTATTGTTCCTACTTCCATATTTGAAGAATGTTTTCATTCTCTTATTCTCCATTCAACAAGGGCCTGGAGATCAGCTTCCAGATAGAAAACAGTGCTTCCATTTCTCTCAGGAGAAGATGGAGCACTTTAGAGTGACACCCATGTTCACTAGGTTGGGGTGTGGAAAGAATTTTCCATGGGCCGTTACAGCTAGATAACTCTTTTAGGATGAGATCACCAGTGGTAGTGAAAATACAGGTGGTCCAGAGCCTATGGCAATACCAAAGTATTACTATTCTTGGTTAATCTGCTGTGCTAAGCACCCCAGAGGTGCAGGTGAAAGTCCATGCCTGGGGCAATGCAACCAAGACACAGGCATGGTGAGACCATGATTCAGTGAGGCCTAGGCCCAGTGGGCCAGAGACTAGCCCATAGGGGAAAAATTAATGATTCTCAGGGGCCATAATGGAAGGATGATGGTATCAAGCACCATATGACCAGTCAGCATGAATGCATCCCCAGCATGTTTATTTGAAGTCAGGGATTTATAAACCTTATGCAGAGGGAAAGATTTTGAGTATGAATGTTTGATTTGTTGGAATCTAGGGGTCAAGGATACTTTGGCTTACATATAGTGGTACCATACCTCATTTTTCATGTAGTAGCGTGGTCTATTGCAAGAAAGAGACCACAGTACTTAATTATCCTATATGTGAGGGGAAAATCTCTAAGTACAGTTGAAAGTCACTGATAAAGTTTAAGATCCTTAGCAGGGTGATGAATTTATAGGAATTTCCAGATGCTTGTTGGAGCAGTTTCCTTAACAGGAAAGGGTTTGCCTAATAATCTATCCTGAGGGCTATGTGAGCTCTTTACATGACCTGAAGTCATACAGATCAGGAGGCGGATTTTTAGGCCCTTCACTGAGAATAGAGTTCACTATCATAGACTGAGGGTAAACAAGTGGCTATCCAGAGATGTCAGACTTCACCCTAATCCAGAAAAGCCTCACATCCCTCAAATGTTTGTTGTTTCATGGCTTTATATAAGGAATTTGTTTCCTATAATTGATTATGTTTTGCCTGGATTTCTGTATGGAATTTATTCATACCACATACCACAGCATATCCTGAATATACAAACATAACTGAAAGCACAATAAAAAGATCTTAAAACATACTAAATGAAGATGATATTGGCTGTTAAAGCAATTAGTGTAAAAAAAAAAGATGTTTAAACGTATAATAGAAACACATTGTTTCTTTAAAATTCTGCTTTCTTCCACTTGGCTTGAGAAGTTTACATTTTCTTACACTGATGCAGACATATATCCAATCATCAGTCATAGAAAATAATACAGATTCCTAGTGATTCTAATAGATATCTTTTTCTTTATCATAAGAGTATGAGATAATTTTAGTAGTCAAAATCATTTTTCTAATATTGAAACATTTCTATGCTTTAATGGACTCTCTTCAATTGGAATAGCCCTCCACCTCCAATACATTTTTTTACTGTTGCCAAAGGAAATAACCACATAGCACAAGTTGAGTAATGGCCAGTGATTTATTTGATTTTGATTTTAATTATAATCCTATTGTATTTTCTTATAGGACTATGTTATATTTATAGGCCTATCTTTGTGTTTGCTTTTGACAGGGTTGCTATGTATATTGTGTAATTTGATTAGTTGTAATCTAACTATATAGTTTCTCTTGAAAGTCATACACCTTCACATATTTTTGCCTTCTGAAAATGTATTATATTATGCTATAATTCCTTTAGTTTTGTTGATTTGGAGACTTGATTTAGAGAAACAGTTTTACTTTTCTCTTCTTGATCTTAAAGGCTTGCCTCTCCTCATTTCTTGGTATATCTGTGTTTTCAAGTTGTTGCAATCACCAATGTCTTGTTTTTGCTTCTTAAGTGACTGATAGAATTAACACATTGTTTTTGGGATTTTAAAACTTTCTCCTATATTGTTGTCTCTTTGTCCTTATTAGCTTCAGTTGTCAACATTTCAAAGCCTGTAGCCATCTGAGGGAGCCTCAATAAATGGCATGCCCTCATCAGAGAAGCTGGGTGCTATATCTGTGAAAGATTGTGTTGACAGATGATTGATGTGGAAAGGCTCTTCCACTGAGAGATGCAATATCCCTAAGCAAGTGGGCCTGGGCTGCATAAGATAACTACCTGAGCATGAGACAGTGATGAAGCAAGAGAACAACCCAGGAAACATTTGCCCATGGCTTTTGCCTTAATTTTCTTCAAGCTTGACTTTCTATGCTAAACTCCCAAAATGATGGACTGTGATCTGACAGTACCAAACTAAACATGTAAACCCATTCATGACCTGAGGTGCTTTTAGTTAGAGGATTTAGTCACAACGACAAAGAAGCAAATTAGAACAAAAAGTTATATGCAAAGAGTGATTTTACTGCTGGACAGAATCTTGGAATGTTCTCTTTTTAAGGACTGGAAAACATCAGGATTTAAGATAAGAAAAGCATTACAAAGCTGTACACAGAGCTTCATCGGCTGTTCTGGTAGGACCTAGAAGATCAGAGTATTGAGAGTAATGCATACAGAGGAAGTCCATCTCATAAGATTTTGGTGGACAATAGACTCTATGGAAAATAAACTAGAGGTCATTTGTGTAATATTTTAGTTGCAAATCATACTTATTCTGCCCATGCCTTGAAATTGAGTAAGGCAGAATTAAAAAATTGATGGACAGGATCTTAGATGGAATATTGAATCTGTTGAATGGTTATTATTACAGAGACATCCAGGACCACAGTGAAAGAAAGAGACAAATGGAGCAGAAATAAATGTAAAGTCTTTGGTTTGTAGAGAAAAACAGTACTAGGTAGTTTCAGATGGCAGTCACTTGATGAAATAGAGGCAGAATTTTTCAAGGAGATTATCACTATCAAAGAAGAGGTCCTAGCCCTGGATTTGAAACCTAAAATGATATTCCTAGAGTAAATGCCTTCCTGCTAATTCTTCTGTTAATGGAAGGAAGACTCAAAGTGATTCCTAGTGCCAGGAATGAACTTCATATAAAGCCTGCTCCAAATGGTCCATGTGTGTCAAGGTCCATCCCAATTTTGAATCCAAATTGACAGGCTCACCCATGTTGTGCTTTTTCTGGAAACAAGAAAGATGCAAAATTTAACATAATAGATTCTTTGTGGTTTCTATTCAACACTGGGCCAACCTTCTGTGTTTGGCAGAGTCAGATCACCAGTGAAGATATTGTAAAGGTTCATTGCATGAAGCAGTGAGGGTGAAGTCTGAGTTGCATCTTGACATTACAAGCTGTTGAGATACCTAAGTTATGAGATACCTGTCATGGAGTGCTGCCTATAGGGAGTGGAAGTAACCAATCTGAGAGATGTATGAGACATTGCATAGATAGGAACCTCTAAGCCTTTTGAAACAGCAACAGGATTTGCTGTTTTCCTTGCTGGTCTTCTTTCCTTGGTACAGTCTTCCCTCACTATGTATACATTCCTCTCTACTGGAATGGGAAGGGGTATTCTGTGTATCTATGTTGGAATGATGTCACTTGCTTTTGATGTGGCAGTCAAGAGATTTTCTTATATGTCAGAAGAGACTTTGGACATTTAAACAGCGTATGAGTCATTGCCAAATTTTAGGATCATTGAAGTTAGGCTACATTTTCATCATGGGATGGCCATAAACCAATAGTGAATTTGGTCAGAAATTATTTGATTGAATCAAAAAAAGCTCCCAGAGAAGATGATGTTTCTGGTTTTGACATTGAATGAAAAAGTTTCTGTCCTGAAAGTCAGTATGTACACCAGGTAGGTTTTGCACTTACAGGTCTAACTCCAGTTGAGTGTTGGGGTAAAATTTAGGCCAACATGTGTGGCATCAACAACATCATCATTGGCTGCTGAGTCTGAAATGTAGGGTTTTGGATTTTTTATTTTGTTTTGTTTTGTCTGTGTAAGCATAGGTTTTTGTGGTGATCTTCATCTACATCTTGCATTTGAAATTTGGCAGAGAGTATATTTAATTTTTTAGGGGGCATGTATTCATGACATTAACACTGTCTGAGGTTTCTGAGTCATTGAATTGCAGGGGTGTGTCATTCTTCCAACCTGTTGTGATTTTTTAAAAAACTTTATTCATTCATTTTATTCACATTTAATTTATTTTTATTTAAATTTGTTTTTATAATTTATTCTCTGACATGAACTTGGCTCTTTAATCACTCTTCTTGTGGGGGGGGTGCAGCCTTGAAAGGCCACAGAGAATGATGATTCAGCCATCCTTGATGATACCTGATAAGCTAGGGTCAGACAGAACGGGAGGAGTTACTTCCCTATCAGATTAGGGAAAGGGCATAGGAGAAAAGAAAGAGGGTGGGTGGGACTAAGAATAGATGACAGAGTGGTCTACAGTGGGTATAAAATGTGAATAAATTGTAATAAATAAAATTTAAAAATAATTTAACATCTCAATTGTAGCTGCCTCCCCTGTCTCTTCTTCATCTCATCCTCCATTCCTCTTTCCCCTGTGCCCCATTTTATCAGATAAGGGGAGCCCTCCTCTCCTACCAGCTGATCCAAACTTATCAAATCTCACTAGGACTGTCTACACCCTCTTTCTTTGTGGTGTACCAATGCCTCCTCCACCATGGGGAAGTGATCAAAGAGCAGGCAACACAGTCCAGGTCAGAGGCAGCCCCTGTTCCCCTTACTATGGATCCCACATGGAGACTAAGCGGCCTATCAGCTACATCTGAGCAGGGGTATGGGTCCTCTTCATGATCGATCTTTGGTGGGTGCATCAGTCTCTGCATGTCCCCACAGTCCCAAATTTGTTGGCCTTGTTGGTCTTCTTATGGAGCTCCTGTCAGCTCTGAGACTTTCTATTCCCCCACTCTTTCCTATGTCTCCATGTGCTCTGCCCAAAGTTTGGTTGTGAGTATTAGCATCCGCTTTGATCCCCTACTGGGTTGAGTCTTTCAGAAGACATGTATGTTAGGCTCTCATCCTGTTCCCTCTCTTCAGTCACATCTGGTATCAATTCTATTTGCCCTTTTAAATGAGTATTGAGCATCCTCCATAGGGTCCTCCTTCTTATTTAGCTTCGTTAGGTCTGTGGATTGTAGTATGTTTGTCCTGTATTATGGCTATTATCCACTTATAAATGAGTATATACCATGCATATCTTTCTGGTTCTGGGATACCTCACTCAGGATGATCTATTCTAGTTCCATCCATTTCCCTGAAAATTTCACGATTTCCCTATTTTCAATACATAACTAGCATTCCACTGTGTAAATGTACCACAATTTCTGTAACTGTTGTTACATTGAGACATGTAGGTTGTTTCCAGATTCTGGCTATTATGAATACAGATGCTGTGAACATAATTGAGCAAATGTATTTAATGAATGGTGGAACACGTTTGGAAATATGCCCAGGAATAATACATCTGAAACTTGAAGTAACACTATTTCCAATTGTCTGAGAAAGCATCAGAATGATTTCTAATGTGGTCATATATGTTTGCACTCTCACCAGCAATGGAGGAGTGTTTCCCTTTCTCCACATCCTCACTAGCATGTGCTGCCTCTTCAGGTTTTGATCTTAGCCATTCTGATGGAATATCAAAGTCATTTTGATTTGCATTTCCATGATGACTATTGGTATTTAGCATTTATTTAAAAGTTTTCCACCATTTGCTATACCTCTGTGGAGAATTCTCTGTTTAGTTCTGTAACCCATTTTTAAAGTGGTTTGTTGGAGTTTAATTTCTTGAGCTCCTTATATATTTTGTTTATTATCCCTCTCTGCTGTATGTAAGGTTGGTGAAGATCTTTTCTCAGGCTGTAGGCTGTTGATTTGTTCTATTGACAGAATTCTTCGATTCATAGAAAGTTTTAGTTTCATGAGATCTATTTATTAATTGTTGAACTTAGAGCCAGTGCTCTTGGTGTTCTGTTCAGGAAGTTATCATCTATGCCAATGTGATCCAGGCTTTTTCCCAATTTTTCTTCTAACTGATTTATTGTGTCTGGTTTTATGTTGGAAGTCTTTGATCAACTTGGACTTTAGTTTAGTGCAGGATGATAAATATGGATCCATTTTCATTTTTCCACACGTAGACTTCCATTTAAACCAGCACCATTTGTTGAAGATGTTGCCATTTTTCCATTGCATGGCTTTGGCTTCTTTGTGAAAAATCATGTGTCCATAGGTTTGTGGGTTTATTTATGAGCCTTTGCTTCAATTCCATTGATTCACCAGTCTGTTTCTGTAATAGTACCATGCTGTTTTTATTACTGGTGTTTTATAGTATAGTTTGAGATAAGGGATGGAGAAACCTCCTGAAGATCTGTTTTAGTACAGGATTGGTTTTAGCTATTCTAGTGTTTGTTTGTTTGTTTGTTTGTTTGTTTTCATATGAAGCTGAGAATTGTTCTTTCAAGGTCTGTAAGAAATTGTGTTGATATTTTGATGGGGATATCATTGAATCTGTAGACTGTTTTTGGTAATATGGCAATTTTTACTATGTTGATCCTACTTATACATGAGCATAAGAGATCTTTCCATCTTTTGTTATCTTCTTCAATTTCTTTTTTCAGAGGCTTGAAGGGTTTTATTTTTTTTTTTTCATATAGGTTTTTCACTTGCTTAGTTAGGGTAACACCAAGATACTTTACATTTTTTTTTCTTTTTCTGGCTATTGTGAGGGGTGTTGTTTCCCTAATTCTTTCTCAGGCAGTTTGTCTTTTGTATACAGGAGTGCTACTGATTTTTTGTTAACTTTGTATCCAGCCACTTTGCTGAAGTGTTTGTCAATTGTAGGCATTCCCTGGTAGAACTTTTGGGGACACTTATGTATACTCTCATTTCATCTGTGAATAGTGATACTTTGACTTCTTCCTTTTCAATTTGTATCCCTTTAAACTCCTTTAGTTGTCTTATTGCTCTAGATAGGACTTCAGATAATATATAGAAGAAATTTGGAGAGAGTGGGTAGCCTTGCCTTGTCCCTGAGTTCAGTGGAATTGATTTAACTTTCTTTCCATTTAGTTTGATGTTAGCCATGGGATTGCTGTGTATTGTCTTCACTGTTTTTAGGTATGTGCCTTATATCCTCAGTCTCTCAGACTTTAAACAAGAATAAGTGTTGGATATTGTCAAATGCTTTTGCAGCATCTAAGAAAATGATCATATGGCTGTTTTTTTTTCAATTTATTTATATGATGGATTACATTGATGGATTCCATGTATTTAACCACTGATGCATGGGTGGGATGGAGCCTAATTGGTCATGGTGGATGATATCTTTAACATGTTCTTGGATTTGGTTTGTGAGTATTTTATTGAGTATTTTTGCATCATTGTTCATAAGAGTGATTGGTCTGAAGTTCTCTTTCTTTTTTGGGGTCTTTGAGGATTTATCAAGGTGACTGCAGTCTTACAAAAGTAGTTTGGTCATATTGCTTCCATTTATATTTTATGAAATAGTTTGAAGGATATCAGTATTCTCTCTTCTTTGAAGCTCTGGTAGAATTCTGCTCTGAAATCATTTGGCCCTTGGTTAAGAGTCCTTTGATGTTTGCTTCTATTCCCTGAGGGGATGTAAGACTATTGAATTTCTTTACCTGATATTGATTCAACTTTAGTAAGTATAATCAATTAAAAATTGTATATTTCTTTTAGGTTTTCAAATTTTTTGGCATATAGGCTTTTGACATAAGAGCTAATGGTTCTTTAGATTTTCTCTTCTTTTTTTATCAGTTACATTTTATTAACTCTGTATCCCAGCCATGTCCCGATCCCTCATTCCCTCCCAGTCCCTCCCTCCCTCCCTCATCTCTACTGTGCCCCTTTCCAAGTCCACTGATAGGGGGGGACCTCCTCCCCATTCATCTGATCCTGTTTTATCAGGTATCTTCATGACTGGCTGCAAAGCCCTCCTCTGTGGCCTAACAGGACTGCTCCTCCCTTCAGGGGTGGGGAGACCAAAGAGCCAGTCATTGAGTTCCTGTTAGAAATAGTCCCTGTTCTCCTCACTTTGGGAAACCAATTGGTTACTGAGATACCACAGGCTACATCTGAGTGGAGGTTCTAGGTTATATCCATACATGGTCCTTGGTTTAATGTCAGTCTCAGAAAAGACCCTGTGCCCAGATATATTTGGTCCTTGTGGAGCTCCTATCCTTTCCCCATCAGACTAACTCCCCTTCTTTCTTATGATTCCCTGTACTCTGCCAAAGGTTTGGTCATGAGTCTTTGCTTTGAAAACACTGCTAGTTAGAGTCTTTCAGATGCGCTCAGTAGACTCCTGTCATACGTTCAATGCACATCCCATCTGTCTTTCTAAATGAGGATTGATCATCTGACCCCATGTCCACTCAATTGATTATCTTTTTTAGGTGTATAGATTTCATTATGTTTATCATATCTTATAGGTCTATATAAGTGAGTATATCCCATGTTTGTCTTTCTCCTTCTGGGATATTTCACTCAGAATGATCTTTTCTAGATCCCACCATTTGCCTGCAAATTTCATGATTTCCACCTTTTTGATTGCGGAGTAGTATTCCATTGTATAAAAAGACCACAATTTCTGTACCCATTCCACCGTTGATGGACATCTGGGTTGTTTCCAGGTTCTGGCTATTACAAATAGAGCTGCTATAAACATGGTTGAGCAAGTGTCCTTTTTGTGTACTTGAACAAACTTTGGGTATATACCTAGCAGTGGTATAGCTGGGTCTGGAGGAAGCACTATTCCTATTTGTCTTAGAAAGCGCCAGATAGCTTTCCAGAGTGGTTGTACCAGTTTACATTCCCACCAGCAGTGGAGGAGGGTTCCCCTTTCTCCACAACCTCTCCAGCATGTGTTATCGCTTGAGTTTTTCATCTTGGCCATTCTGATGGGTGTAAGGTGATATCTCAGGGTCGTTTTGATTTGCATTTCCCTGATGGCTAATGAGGATGAGCATTTCTTTAAGTGTTTTTCTGCCATTTGATATTCCTCTGTCGAGAATTCTCTGTTTAGCTCTGTTCCCCAATTTTTAATTGGATTACTTGGTTTGCTGCTTTTCAGCTTCTTTAGTTCTTTGTATATACTGGATATTAGTCCTCTGTCAGATAAAGGGTTTGTGAAGATTCTTTCCCAATCTGTAGGCAGTTGTTTTGTTTTGATGACGGTATCCTTTGCTTTACAGAAACTTTTCAGTTTCATGAGGTCCCATTGATTGATTGTTGCTCTTAGAGCCTGTGCTGTTGGTGTTCTGTTCAGGAAGTTGTCTCCTGTGCCAATGAGTTCTAGGCTGTTCCCCACTTTTTTTTCCAATTGATTTAGGGTATCTGGTTTTATGTTGAGGTCCTTGATCCACTTTGACTTTAGTTTTGTGCAGGGTGATAAATATGGATCTATTTTCATTTTTCTGCATGTAGACATCCAGTTGGTCCAGCACCATTTGTTGAAGATGCTGTCTTTTTTCCATTGAATGGAATTGGCTTCTTTGTCGAATATCGAGTATTCATAGGTGTGTGGATTTATTTCTGGGTCTTCTATGCGGTTCCATTGATCCTCCTTTATGTTTTTATACCATGCAGTTTTTATTACTGTTGCCCTGTAGTACAGCTTGAGATCAGGAATGGAGATACCTCCAGATGATCTGTTGTTGTACAGGATCGTTTTGGAGATTCTGGGTTTTTTGTTTCTCCATATGAAGCTGAGAATCTTTTTTTTTCAAGGTCTATAAAGAACTGAGTTGGTATTTTGATGGGAATTGCATTGAATCTGTAGATTGCTTTTGGCAGGATGGCCATTTTAACAATGTTAATCCTACCAATCCATGAGCACGGGAGATCTTTCCATCTTCTGAGATCTTCTTCAATTTCTTTCTTCAGAGACTTGAAGTTTTTCTCAAACAGGTCTTTCACTTGCTTGGTTAGAGTCACACCAAGGTACTTTATGTTATTAGTGACTATTGTGAAGGGTGTTGTTTCCCTAATTTCTTTCTCAGCCTTTTTGTCTTTGGTATATAGGAGGGCTTCTGATTTTTTTGAGTTGATTTTGTATCCTGCCACTTTGCTGAAGGTGTTTATCAGCTGAAGGAGTTCTCTGGTTGAATTTTTGGGGTCGCTCATGTATACTATCATATCATCTGCAAATAGTGACACTTTGACCTCTTCCTTTCCGATTTGTATCCCCTTGATCTCCTTTAGTTGTCTTATTGTTCTGGCTAGTACTGTTCAAGTACTATGTTGAAGAGATATGGGGACAATGGACAGCCTTGTCTTATCCCTGATTTCAGTGGGATTGATTTAAGTTTCTCTCCATTGAGTTTGATGTTAGCTATAGGCTTGCTATATATTGCCTTTACTATGTTTAGGTATGTGCCTTGTATCCCTGATCTCTCCAAGACTTTAAACATGAATGGGTGTTGGACTTTGTCAAATGCTTTTTCGGCATCTAAGGAGACGATCATGTGGTTTTTCTCCTTCAGTTTGTTAATGTAGTGGATTACATTGATAGATTTCCGTATGTTGAACCACCCTTGCATGCCTGGGATGAAGCCTACTCGGTCATGGTGGATGATATCTTTGATGTGTTCTTGGATTCGGTTTGCAAGTATTTTATTGAGTATTTTTGCGTCAATGTTCATAAGAGAGATAGGCCTGAAGTTCTCTTTTTTTGTTGGGTCTTTGTGTGGTTTAGGTATTAAGGTGACTGTGGCTTCATAGAATGAGTTTGGTAGTGTTTCTTCTGTTTCTATTTTGTGGAATAGCTTGAGGAGAATTGGAGTTAGCACTTCTTTGAAGGTCTTGTAGAATTCTGCACTGAAGCCATCTGGTCCAGGGCTTTTTTTGGAGGGGAGACTGTTAATGACTGCTTCAATTTCCTTGGGAGATATAGGGCTATTCAGTCTTTCTACCTGGTCTTGACTTAGTTTTGGTAGATGGAATCTTTCAAGAAAATTATCCATTTCATTTAGATTCTCAAATTTTGTGGCATATAGGCTTTTGTAGTATGACCTAATAATTGTTTGGATTTCCTCAATGCCTGTGGTTATGTCCCCATTTTCATTTCTGATTTTGCTGATCTGGATAGTTTCTCTCTGCTTTTTAGTTAGTTTGGCTAAGGGTTTGTCTATTTTGTTGATTTTCTCAAAGAACCAGCTTTTTGTTTCATTGATTCTTTGGATAGTTTTATTTGTTTCTAGTTGGTTGATTTCAGCCCTTAGTTTGATTATTTCCAGCCATCTGCTCCTCTTGGGTGTATCTGCTTCTTTTTTTTCTAGGGTTTTCAGTTGGGCCATTAAGTTGTTTGTATGTGATGTTACGAATTTCTTCTTGCAGGCACTTAGTGCTATAAATTTTCCTCTGAGCACTGCTTTCAATGTGTCCCATAAATTTGGGTATGTTGTGCCTTCCTTCTCATTGAATTCTAGGAAGTCTTTAATTTCTTTCTTTATTTCTTCCTTAACCCAGCTGTCATTGAGTAGTAAGTTGTTCAGTTTCCCTGTGCGTGTCGGCTTTTTGTTGTTTCTGTTGTTGTTGATGTCTAGCTTTCGTCCATGGTGGTCAGATAGTATACAAGGGATTATTTCAATCCTTTTGTATCTGTTGAGGCTTGCTTTGTGACCCACTATATGGTCTATTTTGGAAAAGGTTCCATGCGGTGCTGAAAAGAAGGTGTACTCTTTTGAGTTTGGGTGAAATGATCTGTAGACGTCTATTAGGTCCATTTGATTTAGGGATTCTGTGAGTGCTTTTATTTCCCTATTTGGTGTCTGTCTAGTTGATCTGTCCCTTGGTGAGAGTGGAGTGTTGAAGTCTCCCACTATTAAGGTATTAGGATCAATGTATGATTTAAGCTTTGATAATGTTTCATTTACGAATGTCGGTGCTCTTGTATTTGGGGCCTAGATATTCAAGATTGTGATGTCCTCTTGGTGGATTTTTCCTTTGATGAGAATATAGTGGCCCTCCTTATCTTTTTTTATTAACTTGGGTTGAAAGTCTATTTTATTAGATATTAGGATGGCTACTCCAGCTTGTTTTCTGGAACCATTTGCTTGAAAAACAGTTTTCCAGCCCTTTACTCTGAGGTAGTGTTTGTCTTTGTTGCATAGGTGTGTTTCTTGGATGCAACAGAATGTTGGATCCTGTTTCCTTAACCATTCTGTTAGCCTTTGTCTTTTTATTGGTGAGTTGAGTCCATTGATATTGATAGATAATAGTGACCAATGCATGTTAGTTCCTTTTGTAATGGAGTCGATGATCTAACCCTGTTTCATTGCTTGTTTTCTTTTCATTTTTGTTGGGACATTATCTGTATGCCCTGTTTTCTTGGGTGAATTTGTTTTCATTGAATTGGAGTTTTCCTTCTAGTATCTTCTGTAGGGATGGTTTGCTGTGTAGATATTGTGTAAATTTAGTTTTGTCATGGAATATTTTGTTTTCTCCATCTATGTTGATTGAAAGCTTTGCAGGGTATAGTAGTCTGGGTTGACATTTGTGATCTCTTAGAGTCTCCATGATACTTGCCCAGGCCCTTCTGGCTTTCATAGTTTCTGATGAGAAGTCCGGTGTGATTCTGATAGGTCTACCTTCATATGTTACTTGGCCTTTTTCTCTTGCTGCTTTTAGTATCTTTTCTTTGTTCTGTAGATTTAGTGTTTTGACTATGATGTGACGTGATGTATTTCTTTTCTGGTCTAGTCTATTTGGAGTTCTGTAGGCCTCTTGTATATTTATGGACATCTCTTTCTTTAAGTTGGGAAAATTTTCTTCTACGATTTTCTTGAAAATATTTTCTGGACCTTGGAGTCTGGAGTCTTCTTTTTCGTGAATTCCTATTACTCTTAGATTTTGTCTTTTCATAGCATCCTTGATTTCTTGGATATTTTGTGATTGGAACTTTTCTGATTTTACTTTTTCTTTGAGAGAAGTATCCATTTCTGCAAGTGTGTCTTCAGCTCCAGAGATTCTCTCTTCCATCTCTTGTATTCTGTTGGTGATGCTTACTTTTGTGGTTCCTGATCTTTTCTCCAAGTTCTCCAGCTGAAGGGTTTTCTCATTTTGTGTTTTCTTTATTGATTCTAATTCTGTTTTCATGCCTTGCACCATTTCTTTCATGTGTTTGAATTTGGATTCCTGTCTCTCTACGATGGCCTCTATTTCTTTTTTCATTTCCTTCTTATATGCCACTAATTTTTCCTTTACTTGTGTATCTATTTGTTTGGCTATGTTTGCCTGTGGAATCAATCAAAAATTGCATATTTCATTTAGATTTTTAAATGTTGTGGCATATAGGCTTTTGACATAAGAGCTAATGGTTCTTTGGATTTTCTCAGTGTCTGTTATATCTCTCTTTTTTATCAGACTTGGTTGATTTTGATAGTGTCTCTCTGCCATTTACTTAGTTTGGCTAAGAATTTGTTTATGTTTTTGATTTTCTCAAAGAACTAGCTCCTGGTTTTGTTGATTCTTTGAATTGTTCTCTTTGTTTCTAATTTATTGATTTCAGCCCTGACTTTGGTTAATTCTAGTGGTCTACTCCTGTTGGGTGTGTCTGTTTTTTTTTTTTTCCTAGGGCTTTCAGGTTTGCCATTAATTTGCTTGTGTGGAAAGTCTCCAATAGCTTATGAAGGCACTTAGTGCTATTAAGTCTCTTTTTAAGACTGATTTCGTTACATCCCATAAGTTTGGGTATGATGTGCCTTCATTTTCATTGAACTATAGGAAGTTCTTTATTTCTTCCCTGACCCAGATTTCATTGAGTAGGGAGTTGTTCAGTTTCCATGTATGTGTAGGCTTTTTGCTATTTCTGTTATTGTCAACATCCATATTTAGTCCATCATGGTATGATAGGATACAAGATACTACTTCAATCTTGTATCTGGTGAGGCCTGGTTTGTGACCTACTGTATGGTCAGTTTTAGAGAAGGGTCCATGAGGTTCTGAAAAGAAGATATATTCTTTTTTATTTGGGTGAACATTTCTCTAGATATCTTTTTGGTCTGTTTAATTCATGACATCCATTAGTGTCATTATATCTCATTTTAGGTTCTGTTTTACTGCTCTGTCCTTTGATGATAATGAGTTGTTGCGGTCTCTCACTATTAATGTGTAGAGATTGAAATGTTCTTTAAACTTTATTAATGTTTCTTTTACAAATGTTGGTGCCCTTGAATTTGAGGCATAGTTGCCCAGAATTGAGACACCATCTTGGTGGAATTTTCCTTTTCTGAGTTTGAGGTATCTTTCCTCATCGCTTTCAATACATTTTGGTTAAATGTCTTTTATTAGATAATAGAATTGCTACTCCTGCTTGTTTCTTGGGTCCGTTTGCTTGAAAATCTCATTCCTGCTTCAACATCCCAGGAACTTTTCTAGGGTTTAGTTCAGTGCTCTGACGTTGGAACCATTTTTTTCCTTCACCATTGGGTTTCCTTTCACCTGGGAATCACAGCCAGTGGTGTTTTGTGGCCTACTGTTCCAACTATTGGTCACTGTGTAGTCTCTGCTACCCTGATGATCAGACACAGTGTGCAACCAGCTCTGCCATCTGGGATCTGTTTTTTTTTTTTTAATTTTTACTGAATATGAGTATTTTGCTTGTATGCATGACTATGCACCTATTGTGTGCCTTCTGCTCACACCAGTCAGAAGATTGCCTCAGAACTCATGAACCTAGAATAATGGATATTAGTGGGTTCCATGTAAACACTGACAATTGAGCCCAATTATTTGCAAGAGCAGGAATAGCTCCTCACTCCTGAGCCATCTCTCCTGCCTTATGTTGTTTATTTATCATCAGCATTTTCATTGCTAATATTTTTTAATTTTTTAAACATGCATTTCCTTTTAGTAAGATCTTATTAATGTTACAGTTTAAGCTGTGGCACTGCTGGTTTCTGGAAGATTAATACAGAATTGGATTGAATGTATAATTCCTTGCATGAGCTTCAGTAAAGACCTCTGAGTTTTTTCTACCTATTATATTTGTTTGATTGACTTTTAGGGGAAGCTCTGTCTTACAATATAGGTCTGGCTGGAACTCTTTACATAGATCATTCTGGCATCCAACTCAATGAGATTCACCTGCCTCTGCCTCCTGAGTGATGGAATGAGAGGCATAACTGAATACAACCAGCTTGTCCATAATTTTTTTTAGTTAATAAATGTTTATAAATTTCTCTGATGTGTAATCTGTACTGTTCATATGTTCATTTCTCTCTGAATCTCCGTCTCTACCTTTCTCTTTCTATTTCACTCTCTTCTCTCTGTTTCTCTTTGTCCACATTAATTGGTATGTCTATTACAAGGCTATATCCTATTCAAAAAGTTCAGATATGACACAGTTATACAGTTTTCTTCTAAGAATGACTTATTGATAACGTTAGCACATCCTTTTTAATATAAAAGTTTTAATCTTTATTTTTTGACTATAGACTATATATGATTTGGAAAGGAGAATATATAAAATAATTATCAAAGAAAAATTATGTGTTCTATGCCTTTTCTTTTGTCTGGTCACTCACGAATATGATCTTATCAGCTATGATTATTGTTGTTTGCCACCTCACATTATTTTTATCCATGTATTCACCATAGTCCACTTTCCTGTCCACAAATATACAAGCCCCCCTTTTCACATACTAATATGTCATATCCCTGATGCTTGGACAAAACACGATATTCAGTGCCAAGTTGTCTTTGGACTGATGCCAGTGTCCCCTGATCACCACATCTTATTTGTTGATAGAGAAAATATCGTGACTATGTTTTTTTTCCTTTCTCCTGTCTCCTGACAGGGTCCTGACCAACTCACCCAAGTAACTGAACACAATTCATAGATTGCTCAAGAATCCAACTGCTGGATACTTTGGATTCATGTTTCACAAACTGATGAAACTCCTGTAACATAGGTCTTAAAAGCACAGCTTTGGTTTTTCTTACAATGTAATCTTTAGGCTTTTCCTTCTCCCCTCCTTCACCTGATGCACAACACCTAACTGTCTAACATTAGCACTTCTGTGTCACAAAATAAATGAAAGAAGTACTAGAAATATGTGAATATATTTCCAATGAAGTATATATTTATATTGTTGCCTCTGTTTCTGTTGTACACATATATCACATATTTTAGAATTCAGTGACCTTCAATGATGTGCATGTGAAATTCAGCCAAGAAGAGTGGGCTTTGCTGGAACCTTCCCAGAAGCAACTCTACAAAGATGTGATGTTAGAGACCTGTAAAAACCTCACTGCTATAGGTAAGACTGCAAATTTTCTTTCACTTTAAAATAAGGAGACAACTCTTACTTTATTATTGATACTCTTTTATAATTCCAATTGAGAATGAGGTGGAATGTGGTGAATAAATGAGACATGGTTCTAAGGGTCACAGAAGATAGTGATTTAAGTTTTTCCTTAATAATAATATGGTATTTCCAATAATATGTATTTTCTGGTACTATATTTTAGGCTACAATTGGGAAGATCATAATATCGAAGAACATTTTCAAAGTTTTACAAGTAATAAAAGGTAACTTTATGTGCATGCTGATACAGACATGAATCTTAAGAAATTTTAATGTGTCCTGGAAGTTTGTTTGTTTGTTTGTTTGTTGGCTGCTTTTTATTTTCTGTTTTTGAAATAGTTTTTGTTTTCTGCATAGCTGTGGCTTGACTTAGACTTGCTTATTAGACCAACCGGACCTCAACCTCACACAGATCTGCCTGCTTCTACCTCCACAAGTGCTGGGATTAAAGGCATGTATCAGCACAGCTGGCTGTGTCCTGGAAGTTTTAAAGAAAAGCAACAGTGTAAAAACAGCACTGATTTTAGTGTACTGATGATCATTAAAATCTTACAATTCCACGTACTTCAATGTCAGTTAACTCATTTGTGTTTGCAAGGCATTCCCCTAAGATACAAGAAAATAAAATAATATTGTAACTGAAAATACCATTTGAATCATATGGACATAACAGCTACTGAGTTAAACTGCCAATCTGATTAGTCTCATTCTATCTAGTCAGATATTATAAGAGGTATATACATAGAATAGGTGATCAGTATGTGTCCAAAACCTTCTAATGAGCAAACATTTCATAGTACAACCAGTGTTACTCATACTCATGCAGTAACACTGTGAATTTTAGTGAAAGGAGCAGCTCATGAAAGTCAAGAATATTGTTGAGGAGAAACATTAATCCCTATATGGTATGTCTATGATGAACAAAAAACAAACTGTGTCAATTCAATGTGGGAATCTTTTATTAATCTTATAATTTAAATAGGTGTATCATATGTCACAATGTTTCTAAGACACATGAGCATAGGGATATTGAAAGAAGCAGTGTACCTATCTTTCTCCAAGAACAACTGATTTTGTAGATTTTCTGAATGTGATAAATGGTTACTGTTAATTGGTTTTGCAATTTCACTGAGAATTCATCAGCAAACTTATACTGCTGAAAATACTTATGAATACTAGGAATTTGGAACTTCTTCTTCATGTCCTGCTCACTTTTTAAATGAAGTGTCATCCATACAGTACAAAAATTTGTGAATTGGATTGCTGTGGTAAAACTCTGAATTCTTACAATACTCTTCCTATATTTGAGAAAATATCTTATAGAAAAATGATGCTATAAAAGTGAATCACATAACAAATGCTCTTACCATCACAGGGATCTGCAAAAATACCCATAACGAAGGGGAAATACCCTGAATATAAATAAAGTGATAAAACTTTAAAATTTTATTCTTCTTTGCCATTAGACTGAATTATAAAATTAATTCATATAGATAAATATATTTATTAGTGTAATGAAATGACTGTGGTAAATCTTTCACATGTGCCAATTATATTTGCAGGTATGAAAGCAGTCATACTGGAGAGAATCCCTTTGAATGCACTCTATGTGGTAACGCCTCCCCCTATACCACTGTTCTCATGTGGCATAAAAGCACACACACCGGAGAGAAGTCTTATAAATGTAATCAATGTGGTAAAGGCTTTGCAAAAAACAATCATCTCACATGGCATAAAAGAACACATACTGAAGAGAAACCTTATGAATGTAAGCAGTGTGGTAAAGCCTTTGCAGAAAACAGTACTCTCTTAAGCCATAAAAGAACACACACTGGAGAGAAGCCTTATGAGTGTAACCAGTGTGGTAAAGCCTTTGCAAAAAGCAGTATTCTCTTAAGCCATAAAAGAACACACACTGGAGAGAAACCTTATGAATGTAACCAGTGTGGTAAAGCCTTTGCACAAATCAGTGCTCTCATATGGCATAAAAGAACACACACTGGAGAGAAACTTTATGAATGTAACCAGTGTGGTAAAGCCTTTGCACAAAACAGTACTCTCTTAAGCCATAAAAGAACACACACTGGAGAGAAACCTTATGAATGTAATGAGTGTGGTAAAGCCTATGCACAAAACAGTCATCTCATAAGACAAAAGAACACACACTGGAGAGATACCTTGTGAATGTAACCAGTGTGGTAAAGCCTTTGCAGAAAACAGTACTCTCTTAAGCCATAAAAGAACACACACTGGAGAGAAACCTTATGAATGTAATGAGTGTGGTAAAGCCTATGCACAAAACAGTCATCTCATAAGACAAAAGAACACACACTGGAGAGATACCTTATGAATGTAACCAGTGTGGTAAAGCCTTTGCAGAAAACAGTACTCTCTTAAGCCATAAAAGAACACACACTGGAGAGAAGCCTTATGAGTGTAACCAGTGTGGTAAAGCCTTTGCACAAAACAGTGCTCTCATAGGGCATAAAAGAACACACACTGGAGAGAAACTTTATGAATGTAACCAGTGTGGTAAAGCCTTTGCACAAAACAGTACTCTCTTAAGCCATAAAAGAACACACAGTGGAGAGAAACCTTATGAATACACCCAATATGATACTGCCTTTGCATAGCAGAGTAGTCTCCAAAAACATGAAAAAACACACAGTGGAGATAAGCCTTGTGAGCGTAATTAGTGTGATTAAAGCCTTTTTGTGTAACAGTCATCTCCTAAAAAAACAACACATTCTGGAGGGTAACCATATGAATATAAGTATGTGGCAAAGCCATTGCATATAACATCTTTTAATACATAAAAGAACACATACTGGAAAGAAGCTGTCTGACTGCAACCAATGTGAATAAACTTTCGCACTTCAGAGTCATCTTCACCATCATGAAAGAAATCCTAATGGACAGAAAGCCTACGACTGCTTTTAACATGGTGAAACCATTCCATATTTGTATAATTTTCATCATCATGAAAGGATTCATACTGGAGAGAACTTAAGAATGTGTTAAAATGGTGAGGCCTTGCAAAAATCTAGAGTTATCATCATCATAAAAGTATCCTTACTGGAGAGTAATTCTGTGACTATAAGCAATGTGGAAAGGATTTTTTGTTCTTTGGTCCACTGAGATGCAACAGAACTGAAAAACTAGCTCAATGAAAATGACCTCCCTTTTCTGAAGGGGAAAGAGAAAGGGAATAGGGGCAATAGGAATGGAAGGTAGTAATGGGGGAGAGGCAAGGGAGGGGGGATTATGATTGGAATGTAAAGTAAATAAACTATTTTTAAAAAGAATACAATGAATGGTAAATATCAATTACATGCAAAAGTATTATAAAATGTGTTTAGGGAAGACTTATTGATAAACCTGATTCTCAACATTTGCTGTCTTCACTTGCTTCACTTTAGACAAGAAAAGTTTAGTTCAGTGGATGAATATGTAGGGAATGGTGAACTAACACCAGCCAGAAAGTTCTCTGAGAGTAAGACAACAGTGGTAGCCTGTAGAAGTTTCTTTGTGTACACATACCTATTGTTCCAGGGGTTTTATTGAAAACCATCACAACCCAAACTGAAATTTGAGATGTGAGGGAGGAGGCTTTCTCTTCCATGTATGACCCTGCTGCTGTCCTAGTTGTATAACCATGGCAAGGGTGAGTTTTCTCTGCCTGACTTTATATGGAGAGTGTCTATAGACATAGATGCCACCAACCAAATTTGATACATGGCCTTAGACACAGATCCCCTCTTAGAAACTCTCCCCTCCCTTCAAATATAAGATAATTAGGTTCCCTGTTCTTCTTCACATGATAGGAATGTGCTGTTTAATGCAAATCAAGCACCCTGAAGTGCCCAGTTTTAAACAATTATCTACACCTATCCTTAGAGCATCCCAGTCACTCCCCAAGGGGTACATACCCTCTGTTTTCGAGAATTAAAGTTGAACTTACTTTCTGAGGTGGTTCCCCGAGCGTTCTGATCACTGTTATGCTTGGGTGTCTTCCAAACTTTATACCTCATCTTCTGGGCCTCCTTCCTTCCTGGGCTGGTGGGAAACAGCCTCCAGGCAGCAAGAGAACCACGTTCTCTGAAATGTTTGTGAAAAAATGTTTCACACTTCATAGCATTTCAAATTTCACATGTTTCTTGATGTGAGATGGTAAATCAAACAGTGTCTTGGGGATGTGACTCTCTAAAATGAGTTATACCTATTGTTTATTTCATAGTAAGCTTGCAGGCAAGCTTCACAGTATGAAATCTTCTGAGGTGAGCACAGTGGCCTATGCAGAAGTAATAAGAGCAGAAATTTTATTTCCCTGATTTTAATAGCTGAGTAGTGTTCTGATAATGTGTGGATGGATGGGAGAGGAGGGAATTCCCCTTTGAGTGGATTAGGGAAAAGAGTTTGGGGGAAAGAGGAAGGAGGGTGGGAGCAGTAGGAATTGAGGGAGTGGCCTTTAATAGGGGTATACAATGAATAAATTGTGAAAAAATAAAAATGATTAATAAAATAAAAATGAATTAGAAAAGCAAAACTTGACAGCAAAAATTTGAGTCCAGTCTGGGTACCCGCCCTCTCTCAAAGAAAAGAAAGATGATATAAAGAAAGCAAAGAAAAATAGAATTTTTGTCTTTGCCACCTTTCTTCCTTGTGAGCTCATTTTTTAATCATTACCTAATGGAGACCATACTACTCTCTCTGAAGTTTATATTTCCATAGATGTAGGTTTCATACCTGGAACAAAAGGCAGAGGTTCGTATTTAACATATCAATGCAGAACTAGCTGCCAATTTTTTCCCAGCAATCCCTCAGTTTTTCCATGTTTTACGGTCCTCAAGGCTGGCATAGCCCACCCAATACCTGAATTCATACCTCCCTGCAAGTTCACACCTTCTACCATGCTCACACCTCTCTGGACGCTATCACCTACCACACTTACACCTCCCTGCACGTTCACACCTTCTTGCATGTTCACCCCTCCCTACAGGTTCAAAACTCCCTGAAAGTTCACACCTCCTGCCATGCTCACACATCCCTTCATGCTCACATCTCCTACAAGGCTCACACCTTGCCTGCTCATATCTCCTTGCACGGTCACACCTCCCTACATGTTCACACATCCCCACATGCTCACATATCCCCACATGCTCACACCTTCCTGCGAGTTCATACCTCCTACCATGCTCACATCTTCCTGCATGCTCACACCTCCCTGTATGCTCACACCTCCATGCACACTCACGCCTCCCTGCACATTCACACCTACCTGCACATTCACACCTCCCTGCATGCTCACACCTCCCTGCACATTTACACCTCCCAACATGTTCAAAACTCCTTGCAGGCTCACACCTCCCTGCATGTTCACACCTCCCTCATACCTCCATGCAAGTTTACACCTTCTAGCATGCTCATACCTCCCTGGATGCTCACACCTCCTACAAGGCTCACATCCCCATGCATGCTCAAACCTCCCTGCATGCTCACATATCCCTGCACGTTCACACCTTCTACCATGCTCACAGCTCCCTGCAGGCTCACACCTCCCTTCATGCTAACACCTCCCTGCACTTCACACCTCTGTGCAGGTTCGTACCTCTACATGTTTACACCTCCCTGCAGGCTCACATGTCCCTACATGTTCATACCTCCCTACAAGCTCACACCTCCCTTCAGGTTCACACCTCCTACCATGCTCACACCTCCCTGAACACTCTCTTCTACAAGGCTCACACCTTCCTGGACACTCACACCTACCATGCTCACAGCTTCCTGCACACTCACAGCTCCCTCCACATTCACACATCCTTGCACATTCACACCTCCCTGTGTGCTCACACCTCCCTGCAAGTTCACACCTTCTACCATGCTCACACCTCCCTGCATGCTCAAACCTCCCTGGACACTCACACCTCCTACAACGCCCACACCTCCTTGCACGTTCTCACCTCTCTGTATTCTCACACTTCCCTGCATGCTCATACCTCCCTGGATGCTCACACCTTTCTGCACATTCACACCTCTTTGCATTTTCACACCTCCGTACATGTTCACACCTCCCTGCAAGTTCACACCTCATACCATGCTCACACCATCCTACATGTTCACACCTCCCTGGACCCTCATACCTCCTACCATGCTCACACCTCCCTGCACATTCACACCTCCTAAAACTATCACAACTTTTACAATGTTCAAAACTCTTACCAGGCTCACACCTCCCTGCACTTTCACAACTCCCTGTATGCTCTCACCTTCCTGCTTTCACCCTGCTGGTTCACACTTCCCTGGACCCTCATACCTCCTACCATGCTCACACCTCCTTGCATGCTCTCACCTCCCTGCATGCTCACTCTTCCCTGCACATTCACCCCTCCTTGCATGTTTACATCTCCCTACATGTTCACACCTCCCTGCAAGTTCATACCTCATACCATGCTCACACCTCCCTGGAAGTTCACACCTTCTACCATGCTCACACCTCTCTGCATGATCACCCTTCATTGCACATTCACACCTGTCTACATGTTCACATCTCTTTGCATGTTCACCCATCCCCACATGTTCAAAACTCCCTGCAAGTTTACACCTCATACCATGCTCACACCTCCCTGCAAGTTCACACCTCCTAACATACTCACACCTCACTGCATGCTCACACCTCACTGCACATTCACACCTCCCTGTAGGCTCTCACCTCCCTGAATGCTCTCACCTACGTGCATGCTCACACCTCCCTGCACACTCATACCTCCATTTTGGATCTCCCCTGTTGACTACTTTTGACTCAAAGTGCATGTTATCAGACCAAAATAATAAAAATATTCTCAGATGATAGAATATGGTTGTTTTCCGGTTCCACCTCGTTGTGATTCTTTCAAACCTGTGACCACAAGTCAGTTTCTGTGTCTAATGTAGAGGGAATGTTCTCAGAAGCAGAAAACAGGCGGATCCTGTCTCTTAGACAGTCTGGTAGTTCATGTGTTTTTTTTATTGAGAATTTTAGACCACTTATTGAGTTATTGTCGAAAGATGTATGCTGATTCCCATCATGTTCATGACCTCATGCTGTTTTCTTGGGCTGATTTGACCACCTAACGTCGCAGGGGAACATCTTTAAGCACCTTGTGATGTCTCGGATGTGTTAATTCTTCTCCTTAGGTGGAGGTATTCCTCCTAATTTTCTCTACAGACCCATCTCTGGACACATCAAATCTTTTCATATGTGTTTATCCTAAAAGAGTATCCCTCTCTCGGTTGTAATACATACCATTGCAGATGATAACCTCTTGGCTAACAGGCTCTGTGTTTTGATTTCCTTCTGAGATTAAAGTTGATATATTATTCTAGCAGGCTCACCCCCTTTGTAAGCTCATTCATCTTTCTCCATTCAAGTTTTGATAACATTTTTAATTTTGTGTTTCTAATGTCTTAACTACAATCCATTGTTAAAATTCATGTAACAATCTCTCTCTCACTCTTTCTCTCTCTCTCTCTTTCTCTCCATTTGCTTTAGGAGGATTCCAGGGTTCTAGATAATACTAGGGACAGGGCGTTAGCTCTCGGGTCACCAGCAACTGGTTAAGAAGTATCACCAGGAAAAAAAAAGGAATATGGGAGGGAGCCTAGGATTCTTCTCTAGGAATAAGTAAAAATCAGCTTCTGGACCAAACTAGAAAGGTTTGTAAACAGGTTTGATCTGAGATTAGCTCCTGTGAAAGAGAAGACCCTTAATAAACTCACTTATTCATGGATTAACAGGAAAAGAAAAAGAGGGAAGCCAGCAAAGACGGTTCATACACACTCAAGGGAAAGGGTGATGAAATGAAAACCTCAAAGTTCGACTTTGACACATTTTAACAAGTTTGTATACGACGATGATATTTCTTTTAGAAACTAAAACTAACTTGCAGTTTTAGGTTGCCGGTTTGACAGTATCCGACCACGCACACACAGAAACACAATCAGACATACAGACCTGTTCATAGTCCTACACACACTCCATGGATGATATAACTGGGAGCTCCTTACATAAAAACAATTGACATGCACCCACACAAAATCATGAATCTCCAAACCTCATGTATTATCTGTTTATACTTTAATACTTCTGAGACAAAGGAATTACATCATAGTAAAAAAAAAAGGCAGTTAGTCACAAAAACAACTGAAGTCCAAACTACAACAGGTTACCTATTTTAAAACTAAACATTTTTTATCTATGTATCCATGACATGCATTCATAATGAGTTGAGAAAGACGAAGATTGACCAAGATCTCAAAGTTACAAGCATATATGTCTTTTCAATCAGGACCGACCTGGCTACACATATTTAAGCTATCTCTAAGTTTATAGTGAGCTCAGGACAATAATTTTATCTCTCTCTCTCATTCTAAGGAACAAGATTAATTTAAAAGGACAGTATATGATGCCATTAGTTGACGTGTTATAAGGAATTACAATGAAACATTTTGAATTTAATGATTTCAAGACTCGTACTTGATTTAGACATTTCTTGGCAGCCCCATGATATTTTGGGTTCGTGGGAAGTTTAAACCAACTTGCCTATATTCATGGTGTATACCAGGATTCATGGCGCCATCTGCAACGGAGGTTATCCGAGGTCACAAATGTGCCTCATCCCCTTCTACTACTGAGGAGGACCACAAAGGTATTTATTGCAGCCGTATGTTTGCTAAGGTTGTTTTAGAAGTTCTAAAGCAATTGAACTTGCATCAGGAATTCCGACTCAGGAATCAATCCATGTTCGAGAAGATCCTCTAGTAAGTTTATCAATCAGAGTGGGTAAATGCCCAGAGAGCGACAGTTCACACCACGCCAGATTTTAGTGAGTTGCAGCAGCGGGCGCATGATGGTGCTGTCAGGGGTTGGAAGCAATTCTGGGGTGCATCACAGATCACCTTCAAGAAGGCCCCCTTGCCTAAAGAGCTCCTTTCACAAAAGGGATGGCGACAATACACCCTGGAGAATTTGAGTTCGAAGTCTCATGTAATCGGTGTTAGGTAATTCTGTTATAGTTGGTAGGCATCACTTTTAGGGGCTTTTGGAAATTTTCTCATCGCCTTTACTGGAGATAATTTCTATGCCTCTGCTAATGTTTTCTTCTCCTCTTTCTATGATCATAATTTAGGGATTTGGGTATTTTTCTTGGTATCCACCAACCCTTTCATGCTACACTTATATATACTTTCAAGTTTCTCCATTTCTGTTATTGACTGTTATTGGACTTTTTCTCAACTCTTTTTTTAATTTTTTTCTTTATTAATTACACTTTATTCACTTTGTATCCCCCCTATGGTTCCCTCCCTCCTCCCATCCCAATCCCTCCCTTCCTCTGCTCTCTGCATGCATGCACCTCCCCAAGTCCACTGACAGGGGAGGTCTTCTTGTCCTTCTGATCCTAGTCAATTAGGTCTCATCAGGAGTGGCTGCCTTGTCTTCTTCTGTGGCCTGGTGATGCTGCTTCCCCCTCAGAGGGAGGTAATTAAAGAGCAGGCCAATCAGTTCATGTCAGAGACAGTCCCTGTTCCTATCACAATGGAACCCACTTGGATACTGAACTTCCATGGGCTACATCTGTGCAGGAGTTCTAGGTTATCTCCATGCACAGTCCTTGGTTGGAGTATCAGTCTCAGGAAAGACACCTGTGCTCAGATTTTTTGGTTCTGTTGCTCTCTTGTGGAGTCCCTGTCCTCTCCAGATCTTACTGTTTCCCACTTCTTTCATAATATTCCCTGCACTCTGCCCAAAGGTTGCCCATAAGTCTCAGCATCTGCATCACTTTTCTGCAGGGCAGAGACTTTCAGAGGTCCTCTGTGTCAGGCTCCTGCCTTGATCCCTCTTTTCTCCTTCTTCTGATGTCTATCCTCTTTCCTTTTCTGGATAGGAATTGAGCATTTTAGCAAGCGTACTCCCTCTTGATTAGTTTCTTTAGGTGTACAGATTTTAAACTTATACAACCACTCTGGAAAGCAATCTGGCGCTTTCTCACACAACTAGGAATAGCGCTTCCTCAAGATCCAACTATACCACTCCTAGGCATATACCCAAAAGGGGCTCAAGTACACAATAAGAACATTTGCTCAACCATGTTTGTAGCAGCCTTATTTGTAATAGCCAGAAGCTGGAAACAGCCCAGATGCCCCTCAGTGGAGGAATGGATGCACAAATTGTGGTATATCTACACAATGGAATATTACTCAGCAATAAAAAACAAGGAAATCATGAAATTTACAGGTAAATGGTGGGACATGGAAAGGATCATCCTGAGTGAGCTATCCCAGAAGCAGAAAGATGCACATGGTATATACTCACTCATATAGACATATAATATAGGATAAACCTACTAAAATCGGTACAGAACTTTTGCTCATCAAGATAGAGAGTAGAATACTTTTTTCAAGTTTGCTAATTACATACATCCTAGACATGGTGAATGTAATTTATACCTGATGGTAGATATTTTATTGATGTTAGAGGGAGAAGTCTTTCATTTAGCCAAAAGGGGAGATGTTGCAGGATATTTGATCCCATTATGATCCCAAAATTGTGAATGGTAAAACACTGTTTTTTGATCAGTGTGGTTGAGCCCGAAACACACTTTCAATCCAAGAAATTTCTGTCTATTGTAAACAGGTGATTATTGTGTTGTTCAGCCCTAGCAAACACCTTTAATCCAAGAGCTTTCTGTACACAGGATTTACTGAAGTTAACCCTAGTTCAAGAATTGAAGCCAGAAACATGCTTACAGACATTAAAGAGCAGGAGGGACTTTGAGTTGAGGGGTATTTAAGACAATGTGGAAAGGCTTACTTATCTCAGACTTTTGCCTTAGCTTTAGCTTAAGCTCCTTAGCCCCCTGGGATTTTGAGCTTTGATCTGGGAAGCCTTTGGCCTCAAGATTTTTGGCTTTTTATCTGCCTGGGTATGAGTTGAGCTAGTGAGCCTTTTTTTTCTCCATCTGGACCTGAGCTGAGAAGGAAAGCCACCTGGGTGCTTTATCTGCATCTCTGAACTAGAAGCTTTTCTCTGCAGCATCTGGCTCCTGAATCTTTATTGGTAAAATAGAATGGTTGGAATTTTCATTTTTATTTATAACATTTGCCTTTCAAAACATTCACCCAACAGTCTCCCTGAACTGTCACAGCATTAAAAAAAAACATCTTATCATGGTAATTCCAAGAAAATAAAATGTTTTATGTACAAGAAAGCATGATGGTCACAATTTCTTGTAAATATTTCCATTTTTTTTCTTTCTGGCTGCTTCCTGGGGACTGGGTTTCCAGCCTGGGTCAGCTTAGCAGGATTCAATGTCTCTACAGGAAAAATGAAAAGTTTCTTCCCCCTTGAGTGAGAGACCAGAAGTGTTCAGTGAATTAAAAAGAAATATAAAATAAATGAACCTCATGGGTACTAGGTATGGGGGAGGAGTAAATTATTTCAGATATGAAGAAGAGCATAGACAGAGCAGGGACACCTGGGAAAATCCAAAGTGGACATGACCCTGGGCTATGTGAATAATTAAAAAATAAAAACAAACAAACAAATAAAGAAACATGCTTAGGTTTATTTTCCCACTCAGTAGATCTTTGATCTCAACTCTAACCTCAGGACTCAGAAATGAGTAAAGATATTAACATTTTTTTTTTTTTTACATCTCAGGATGCAGTTTTTTGAGACACAGTTTTTTTTAATGGCCTTGACTGATCTGGACATGCTTTCTAGACCAATCAGGCCTTAAACTCACACAGATCCACCCCCCTCTGCAAGCTAGAGTGCTGTTATTAAAGGCATGTGCCAATGTGTCAGGCCTGATATTTTCTTTTAATTTCATTTCATTTAAAATAAGGTTTTAGAAATGGTGTGTCTGTCATTGTTGCCTGTCCAGGACTCTCTCTGTAAACCAGTTTAACCTTAAACCCACAGAGACCCATGTATTTCAGCCTCTCAAGTGCTGAGACTAAGGATGTGTGCCACCATGCCTGGCAAGACTTTCTTATAGCATAGTTTAAGTCACACTCTGTTGTTTGAGACAACTCTAGATATGTGGGTGTGAAGGACCCTGTTTTATTAGACTCTGTTCCCTTGCATGTCCTGGACTTGCTTTGTAGACCAGGGTGACATTGAATTCATGCAGATCAGCATAGTTGTGCCTCCCAGAGAGCTTGCATTACAGACATGTACCACCATGCATGGCTCAGATTTTATATATATATGATTAAAACAAAATATGTATTAATATATATTAAATGGTGGCACACATCCTTAGTCTCAGCACTTGAGAGGCTGAAATACGTGGGTCTCTGTGAGTTTAAGGTTAAACTGGTTTACAGAGAGAGTCCTGGACAGGCAACATGACAGACACACCATTTCTAAAACCTTATTTTAAATGAAATGAAATTAAAAGAAAATATCAGAGCCTGACACATTGGCACATGCCTTTAATAACAGCACTCTATCTTGCAGAGGGGGGTGGATCCATGTGAGTTTAAGGCCTGATTGGTCTAGAAAGCATGTCCAGATCAGTCAAGGCCATTAAAAAAACCTGAGTCTCAAAAACTACATTATATATTTATCAAACATTAACTCATATTAATACATTCAATAACTTTATACTTAATAAACATATTAAATATATATTTCAATATATATTAAAATTTATGTGCATGAATATATATACATGAATGATTTGGTATTTTGAGACAGAGTTTCTCTGTTTTAGCCCTGGCTAACTTGGACTAAATCTGTAGACCAGGCTAATGTTGAACTCACTGAGATTGGCCTGCTTCTGCCTACTAGACTGCTGGGAATAAAGGCCTGTGCCACCAAACCCAGTGCAAATTTTCTGTTTTAATCCTATTTTCTGATTTGATTTTTAAGACTGAGTTTCTCTGTGTAGGCCTGACAGTCCTGGACTGTCTTTGTCAACCAGGCTTACATTGAAATCACAAGGATCATCCTGTGTCTGCATCTCATGTGCCTGGATTAAAGGCTATTGCAAACTTGTCTGGCAAGACCTTAGATTTTTAAGTATTTGTTTGTTTTAAGGGAAGGTTTTTTCTTTTTTTAAAATTAGTTTATTTATTTTTACTTTATGTACACTGGTGTTTGACTGCATGCATGTCTACGGGTGTTGGGTCCCTTAGGAATTACAGAGAGTTGTGAATTGCCATACAGGTGCTGGAAATTGAAACCAGGTCATCTGGAAGAGCAGTCAGTGATATTACCTGCTGAGCCATCTCTCCAGCCCCAAAGGAGGGTTTCTTATATCCTAATCTTTTTATGAGACTTCTGAGTGGGTGGATGAGGGGACATCTAATTATTATATGTGTGTGTGCATGTATGTGTATGTGCACAGACATCAAATTAGACATTGCTGCCATCCTCATAGTCCTTCTTAGATCAGAGCTTTTATTTTCACCTTTAAGAAATTTTATATCTGTGTCTACTCCCAATGATGTAATCCAAGGGGCTGAGACTCAATGCCCCTTCGCCAGCTACCACGTACTGGACATTTTTTACAGAAGCCACAGCAGCAGACAGTGGCAACATCATCTAAGTGCGTTGACTTCTGGAGCAGTGGGCGAACTGATGACGTCACAGTGTCCCTCAGCCAATCGTGATCCCAGCGACAGTAGGGCATGGTAAGGAGATTTACCGACACAGGGACCAGGGGAAAGGCTGTGTTGGCTGTATGCCACTGAGGCCTGCAGTAGCATGAAGAGGCTTCCCCAGCCTACTTCCAGGCTTTTTGCCATGCCACCCATGAGCAAAGCTGAGGGACCCCGGCATGTGATTTAGGGACTAGCCCGCAGGGGCTTTATAGGCAGCACAAGGGACAGGATTCATGAGGGAGATGGGGTGGGGGACTCAGATATTTGACTGCAAGCAATCCCTCCCCTGTCCACCGACATCTGTCAGTCGGTCTGCCTGGAGTCCCCTAACACCTCGTGCGTGGGGCAGAACTGCAGACGGGGGGGATGACTAAAGAGAGATGCACAATCCTGCACTCCCACACTGCTGCCTGCATCCTGGGGGGATTGGTCCAACCCGCTTGAGCTCAGGTTGGGCATCATGACCTTGTTTAGGGTGTTCTGGCGCCCTCTGCTGGCCAGCGGTGTGTGAGCAGGCAGGACACTAAATAATGCTTGGTGTGCTGGAGGCTTAGTAGGTAAGGTGCTCTGTGCTCAGTGGTAAGCTCTGTGCATAAGGCTTCCTCTGCTGACATGAAGGCATATATACATGGGCCAAGAAAAAAAGCAAGAGGTGGAGGAGGAAGAAAGAAGGAAGAAAGATCAATCTATGTGTGTGTTTGTTTTCGGAAAAAAATCCCAGCTAATTGATACTTGGGTACTAGTTGGTGTTGATTTGCTGGACTTGAACCAAAATACACAGACAAATATACATGTAGTCTATAGTGATATAAATAATTGATGTGTTTTCCTTATGGCAAAATATTTTCAACCGGAAGGAAGGTGTGGAACATGGCCAAGCAACACATTATATTTAGAGTCTGTATCAAATAAGAATGATATTATAAACTTTTTCAGAGGAATCTTCTCATGTTAAAAGAAAAGAACTATCCCTGGCCTAAAGCATTTTCTCTAGGCACCTATATCCCCCCAGTACCCAGGAGATTCTTCCATAAATTCTGGATTGACAACTTTGATTGCTCACCTGCTTTGCTATGTAGAAATCATAAACCATACACAGCAAACATTTCAAATCAGATTAAATCAGAAGAAAATGACGGGATGACCAAGTCTGAGCCCAGCTATTCCATATGAAATGTAGTGTAGGCAGTAGCCCATGCCCTCCAGAAAATGCTGTTGAGCAAAACTGAAAAGGGATCTAAAGAAGACACAAACAAGGGTGGAGTCTACCATGGCACGTAAGCCTCACTCATCAGCAAGAGAAGCTTCACAATCTTACATCATTTGTAAGTAATTTACTGTGGTCAAGACAATAAAACATTTTCTTATAATTAAAAATATGAGTTAAAATGGAAAAGGGTTCTGTCACAGTTTATGTATATATGTCTGTAATTATCTTACATGATTTTGGAACTGAAAGCACTGATTAAAGACAATAAATTGCATATACTTCAAAAAACAAGCAGTTTATATTTCAAAATAAATGTATATATAACATGAAGTAACAATGAGGAAAAAAGCCATGAATTTGAAGATGAGCATGGGGCAGTGTGTGGGAAGACCTGGAGAAAGAAAAGGGAAGGATGAAATTTCATGATGAAATTTTAGCCTTAAAATAATTGATAATTGTCAATATCCAGAAGTGAATACCCAGCTTGGAAAGACCAAGGCAGGTGAATTCAGGGTCAGGGACTGATATTTGTCTCTTTCTGTATATCTAAACTTAATTTGGGCATCTTGATGAAGTCAAAAGTAGTTTTATTTAGGTGTTAATCCTCAGTCTCCTTACTTGGAGCCTGGTGCTTTACAAAATGAGACAATTAAGGCTTTCTGGTCACTCTGACAACAAAGTCACTCTTTCCCTAATGTTTTTATTGCTCAACAACAGGTGGTCTTAATTAGACTGACAAAAAATTCCAGGCTTGTTTACTCTGCAATATTCTTCAGACCACTATAGGCTCAGTGGCAGTGATCTTTCCTGTCTCTGAGGCAGGCTAAGAGGTCTGGTAGAGTTTTAGGGTTCCATTAACCATCCATGATCTAAAGAGAAATGGATTGAAAAGATAAAAGTTGCAGGCACACACACTCACTGAAAAAAGTGGGTGAAACAAGACATTTTACTAAAAAATTCCTGCAAGCTTACTTATGATGATGATGCTGATTTCAGCTAGCATGTCCTCTGCAGAAACTGTAGCAAGTTCAGGCTGCCCTTTAAGAAAACATCTTCCCTGACCAGCTGTTATGGCCTGTTCTCCCATACATACATGTAGACAAATGATCAGATATATAAACCTGTACATATTTGCACATATTCCATGGACGATGAAAAAGGAACTAGTTATAGTCAGATAATTGACATACAATCATGTAAAATATACCAAAAAACAGACTGACCTAGTTCATGCAAACACATCAATATACATATTTACATATTTACATCACATGGTAAAGCAAATTCCAGTGGCCTTCATAGTTTATACATTTCTGAGACAAAGGAATTACTACATAGTGAGAGACCAAAGAATCAAAATTTAAGTCTTATTTTTTAATTTTTTGGGGAGGGGCTTTGGTTTAAAGTTTAAAGCATAAGCCTGAAGAAAGACCAGACAGGTATATACATGTCCAGCCACCTTCAGGGGTGAACTAGCCCTACCACATTCTTTTCTTGCCCAGTAGAGATATAGTTGCTAGGTTACTGGACCAGATGTTCAGGCCAGAACCGTTTAGTGTCTTAGCATGTAAAGTAAAGCAATCATTTTAAAAGTAAATTTCCCTTACACAGTCATGTAACTCCAAGGCATGTAACTCACTGCTTTTAGCTTTTCCCTTTAAAAACTTTGTTGTCCTAGACCACCCTGCCATACTCCTCCTCTTCACCAAGGAGGTTGTTGTGACCTGGACTTGAGCTTGTATTAAATAAACCCTCACATGTTTTCAGTGGAGTCAATTCCTGGTGGCCTTTTGGCTCTCATGAACTGAGAATAACATTTGGGGGGCTCATCAGGATCCCCAAGACTCCAGGACCCTGACCTAGATGGTCTTATTGTGGCTGGTAAGTATCTAAGTTTGCATGTGTGTGATTACTTTCTGTCCTCTATTCTGAAAAATCCTCAGGTGTTCATATTTGTGATGGCAGCAGGATGTAATCAGAGGAAGACTTTGGGGTAATCACAGCTGCCAAAGTCAGGGGATTACCCCTGGCTTCATTGTTTTTGTTTTTGTTTTTGTTGTTTGTTTGTTTTCTTTTTCTTTTCTTTTTTCTTTTTTCTTTTTTTCTGGTGGGCACTTGGGTAGAGTCTTGAGGTTGGGAGGTGATTCAGAATCACACACTGCTCTGGAGCTTTTTTGGCAGGGAAACCAGAGCAGTGATCTGAAGTTCCATGGATCTGAGCTTACCTTATGATCTGGCTACACGGCCACTCAGTCTGCACCTGTCCTATTTTATTCCTTGTGTTTAGAAACTTCTTTGGCACAGATGTGCCTTTCCCAGAGGAAGAACCTGTTTCTGCTTTTGCCTTTCCAACCATGAACAAAAACCAAACACTTGGTTCTGGTTTTGTTTTCAGTAGTGTAGCAGCAAGTATGCATGCATTTGTCTGTTTTGTTCCTTGTGTTTACGAATGTTTGTTTGTATTGGAGTATGGGACTGTGATGGATGCTATGAGACAGACTTGTTGTAATCCCTCTTTGTTCCTTTCAGCCCCTCCACCCTCATGCTGTTCACCTTCCCCACATATTGCTGTGGCAGAATCCGGTGCTCTGGCAGCCAGAGGGAGAGAATGCAAGGGTGGGTCTTGGAATGAAATTGTCAGGACTGCTCCTGCCCAGCTAGGAGCTCTGACTTCTGAGTGCATTTTCATCATGGCAGGGGAAGCAGCAACAGTGCCCCATGGCAGCAGTGGGCTGATGGAATTGAGATTTCAGATCAACTGGTCTGGCAGAATAACAGGCTGCCATTTCAGGCTCAATTTGGGGGAAGGCCACCTTCTAATGGAACAGGTAAGAGGGCCATTGAGAGATGGTCCACTACCTCTTTGGGTTTTCTTTCCTCTCCCTTTTTTTGTACACATTGTATTTGTACATTATTTTCTTGTGTTCTTTTATGGGTTTGTTTTTTATGATGGTCTCAATAGGCAGGTGACCAAAGAGCTGTGCACTATGGTGACTTTGCTTGCCCCATGCTCCTAGCACTATAAGCTTGGAAGCCTTTGGTCTTTGGAGGGAGCATGCCTCGGGGCAGGACAGATAGAGGACTCCCAAGAGCAGGGTGGGCTGTGAGAGCTTACCCAGACTGATAGGACAATTACAGCTGGATGGAGTAAGAGAAGTTTTCTCAGTTTAAATGTATATATCGCCACTTCATATTTTTGACTGATCTTAAATGGTTAATATGCTCTGTATGTCTTGTTTATAGCTTAACAGTTATTGAATATGTCTAAAGATTAAATTCAAACTCTTGTTTAGAACACATATGTGTGCGATAGATCTACAGAAGCACAGATGTTTTTAAATAGCTTGTGGCTTGTCATGCATTGTGATGTGACTCCACCATTTTGAAGTTGCCATGTGGGGTAGAAGAAAGGAAAAGAGTGGTTACAGAACCTCTTAGTCAAAATAAATTTTGTTTATCCCGTTTCCTTTTAGACTAAGAAAACAAGACTCATTTTAAATTGGTATTGAATTTAGAGATTGGATTGTTTGCACTGGTAAAATTTGGTTTTAAAATTTTATTCTGACTTTCAAAATTATGGTTATGCTTTGTGGTTTTACTCCTAAAAAGAGTAATTAATTTTCATATAGCAAAAACAAGTTTTGGAGAATGTTTAAATGTTTAAGACTATGACACATTTTAAAGTTTATCAGGCATTTAAAATAATGACCTTGGGCTATCTAACAAAGAACATAAAACAGTTTCTTGACCCTTTGGGGAGGTCAAGAGACCTTGGTATTTATTTTATTCATTTTACCAAATGAAACCAAGCCATATTGTTTGAAGCAATTAAGAAAAGTGCAGTTTTTACAGTATGTCATCTCAAGATGGTAAAAAACCCATGGCTTAGTAAAGAAATGTTGAGAGGATTTTGATGAAGGTTTTTATGTTGTCTGAAAAGCAAGAGCGAAGGCAAGAGACTGTGACAATAAAGAAAAGAAAAGAAAGGAAAGGAAAGGAAAAGAAGAGAAAAGAAAAGAAAAGAAAAAATAGAAAGGAATAGCTTGTCCAAAGTAACCTGAAGTTATATAGAATTTTATGGAAGATCAGAGTATGTATAGAAAGCCAAAGGACATATGAACTGTATTTGCTTTGGTTTTACGTACCTGCAAATATGATTTGAGAAAGAATGTAAAATATGTTGTTTTTCACTTAAAAGGCTGGAGATTCTTCAACGCAAAATGTCTGCTTATGCTCTTTAACGGGAGAATAAGATTGTAGCTCCATGTTACCATAGGATTATACAGAGTTGTATTCAGGTAATTGTTAACCATTATATACCTACCACCAGCTCCTGAGTGAATGGATTAATGCTGTTTGTTTCTAGCTGACAGGTTTGGTATGGCCAGAATAGTTCTAGTTACTGTTCTTTTATGCAGTTGGTTCTAAAACGTATTTGATTACAATTTTAGAAATTTTAGTTATGGAGAACTGTAAATGCTCCACAGTGCTATACTGTAGGTGGTAGTAACACCATCAACAACAGCTAACGGCTATATTGCATTGCTGGCCACAGCATGCAGCAACACATGGCTAGCCACCGTGTTGGTTCATGGATAAAGAAGATGGAGCCATGGTTTTACCACTATCTTTGTTGAAGGCTGCCAGCTGTATTCAGTTCCAAAAGTGCTAAGTGCAACTTTTGTTCTTTAAGCTTTTTGCTGTTCAGTTTTTTAAATTAAATTTTTATTTTTATACTAATTAGAGCTTATTCACTTTGATTCCCAGCTGTAGCCCCCTCCTTCCTCCCCTCCCAATCCTACCTACTCCTCCTCATCTTCTCCTATGCCCCTCTCCAAGTCCAGAGATAGGGGAGGTCCTCCTACCCTTTCACCTGACCCTAGCTTATCCGATCTCATCCAAACTGACTTCATTGTCCTCCTCTGTGGCCTGGCAAGGCTGCTCCCCTATCAAAGAAAGGCAGTCAAAGAGCTAGCTAGTGAGTTCATGTCAGAGATGTCCATGTTCCCCTTACTATGGTACCCACTTGGATACTGAGCTTCCATGGGCTACATCTTAGCAAGAGTTCTACGTTATATCCATGAATAGGCCTTGGTTGGAGTATCAGTCTCAGAAAAGACCCCTATGCCCAGATATTTTGGTTCTGCTGCTCTCATTGTGGAGCTCCTGTCTTCTCCAGGTCTTGCTATCTCCCCCTCTTTCCTAAGATTCCCTGCAGTCTGCCCAAAGTTTGTTTATGAGTCTCATTATCTACTTTTATACAATGATGGTTAAACTCTTTCAGAGGCCCTCTTTGGAAACAGGCTCCTGTCCTGTTTCCTGTTTTTATCCTTCTTCCAAAGTCCATCCCATCTGCCTTTCTGAGTGAGGATTGATCATCTTACACAGGGTCCTCCTTCTAGCTCACCTTTTATAGGTGTTCTGATTTTTTTGTAGGTTTATCCTATCTCATAGGTCTAATATCCACTTATAAGTGAATATGTCTCATGTGTTTGTGGGATACCTCACTCAATATGATTTTTTCTATGTCCCACCATTTGCCTGCAAATTCCATGATTTCCTTGTTTTTAATTGCTGAGTAGTATTCCATAGTGTAAATATACCTCAATTTCTGTATCCATTCTTTAATTTAGGGACATCTCGGATGTTTGCAGGTACTGGGTACTGTGAATAAAGCTGCTATGAACATGGTTGAACAAATGTCCTTGTTGTGTACTTGAGTATATTTTGGATATATGCCTAGGAGTGGTATAGCTGGATCTTCAGGAAGAGCTATTCCTAATTGTCTAAGAAAGCACCAAATCGATTTCCAAAATGTTTTTCAAGTCTACATTCCCACCAGCAATGGAGGAGGGTTCCCCTTTCCCCACATCCACTCTAGCTTGTATTTTCACTTGATTTTTTTTTTTAATCTTAGCCATTCTGATGGGTGAAACGGAAATCTTAGGGTCATTTTGGTTTGCATTTCTCTGATGACTAAGGAGACTGAGAATTTCTCTAAGTGTTTCTCTGGCATTCTATGTTCCTCTATGGAGAATTCTCTGTTTAGCTCTGTACCCCATTTTTAATTGGATTACTTGATTTGTAGCTTTTTAACTTCTTTAGTTCTTTATATATTCTGGATATCAGCTCTCTGTCAGACATAAGGTTGGTGAAGATCCTTTCCCAGTCCGTAGGCTGTCATTTTATTCTGATGACAGTGTCCTTTGCTTCACAGAAGCTTTTCATTTTCATGAGATCCCATTTATTGATTGTTGCTCTTAGAGCCTGTGCTGTTGGTGTTCTGTTCAGGAAGTTGTCTCCTGTACCAATGAATTCTAGGCTCTTCCCCACTTTTTCTTCTAACTGAGTTATTGTGTCTGGTTTTATGTTGAGGTCTTTGATCCACTTGTACTTTATATTTGTGCAGGGTGAGTAATATGGATCTATTTGCATTTTTTACATGTAAACATCCAGTTAGACCATCAGCATTTGTTGAAGATGATGTCTTTTTTTCATTGAACGGTTTTGGCTTTTTGTCAAAAATCAAGTATGCGTAGGTTTGTGCGTTTATCACTGGGTCTTCTATTCAATTCCATTGATCCACCATTCTGTTTCTATTCAAGTACCATTAGGGTTTTATTACTATTTCTCTGTAGCACAGGTTGAGATCAGGGATGGAGATTCCTCCAGATGATCTCTTGTTGTACAGGATCATTTTGGCAATTCTTGTTTTTTGTTTTTCCATATGAAGTTGAGAATTTTCTTTCAAGTTCCATAAAGAATTGTGTTGGTATTTTCATGGGCATTACATTGCATCTGTAGATTGCTTTTCACAGGATAGCAATTTTCACTATGTTAATCCTTTTGATCCATGAGCATGAGAGATTTTTCCATCTTCTGATATTTTCTTCAATTTCTTTTTTTCAGAGACTTTTATTCGAACAGATTTTTTACTTGCTTGGTTAGAGTAACACCAAGGTATTTTATATTATTAGTGGCTACTGTAAAGGGTGTTGTTTTCATAATTTATTTATTGACCCTTTTGTCTTTGGTATACAAGAGGGCTTATGATATTTTTACTTAATTCTTTAATCAGCCACTTTGCTGAAGGTGTTTATCACCTGAAGGTGTTCTCTAGATGAATTTTTTGGTGTCATTCATGTAGACTATCATATTTTCTGCAAATAGTGATACTTTGGTTTCTTCCATTCCAATTTGTATCCCCTTAATCTCCTTTAGTTCTCTTATTGCTCTAGTGAAGACTTTCAGTACTATGTTGAAGAGATATGGAAAGAGTGGGCAGCCTTCCCTTGTCCCTAATTTCAGAGGGATTTATGTAAGTTTTTTTTCTGTTTCGTTTGATGTTGGCTATAGGCTTGCTGTATATTGTCTTCACTATGTTTAGGTATGTGCCTTGTATGCCTGATCTCTCCAAGACTTTAAACATGAATGGGTGTTGAGTTTTGTCAAATGCCTAAGGAGATGATCATGTGGTTTTTCTCCTTCAGTTTGTTTAAATGATGGATTTCCATATATTGAACCACCTCTGAATGCCTGAGATGAAGCCTACTTGGTCATGGTGGATGATATCTTATATGTTCTTGGATTCAGTTTGCCAGTATTTTACTTAGTATTTTTCCATCAATTCTCATAAGAGAGATAGGTTTGAATTTCTCCTTTTTGGTTGGGTCTTTGTGTAGTTTAGGTTTCAAGGTGACTGTGGCTACCTAGAATGAGTTTGGCAATGTTCCTTCTGTTTTTATTTTGTGGAATAATTTAAGTTAAATTGGAGTTAGCACTTCTTTGAAGGTGTGGTAGAATTCTGTGCTGAAACTATCTGGCCCTAGGCATTTTTTTGGAAGAGAGAATTATGATGACTGCTTCTATTTCCTTGGGGGATATGGCATTATTTAATCTTTCTGCCTGATCTTGATTTAATTTTGGTAGATGAAATCTATCAAGAAAACTGTCCATTTCATTTAGACTTTCTAATTTTGTGGCATATAGGCTCTTGTAGTATGACCTAATGATTGTTTGGATTTTCACAGTGTCTGTTGTTATGCCCCCCTTTTCATTTCTGATTTTGCTGATTTGGATAATTTCTATTAGCCTTTCAGTTAGTTTCACTAAAGGTTTGTCTATATTGTTCATTTTCTCAAAGAACCAGTTCTTGGTCACATTGATTCTTTGAATTGTTTTCTTTGTTTCTAATTCATTGATTTCAGCTCTGAGTTTGAATATTTCCAATCGTCTTCTCTTCTTGCCTGTGTCTACTTTTATTATTCTTAGGATTTTAGGTGTGCCATTAAATTTCTTGTCTAGAACTTCTTCCTGGAGAAACTTAGTGCTATGAACTTTCCTCTTAGGAGCACTTTCACTGTTTCCCATCAGTTTAGGTACGTTGTGCTATTATTTTCACTGAATTTTAGGAAGTCTCCAATTTCTTTTTTTGTTTCTTTCCTGACAAAGCTGTCACTGAGTAGAGAGTGGTTTAGTTACCAAATATATATATGGTTTTTGTAGTTTTTGTTGTTGTTGAGGTCTAGTTTTAGGCCATGGTGGTCTGAAAGGATACAAGGGATTATTTTTGTTTTCTTGTATCTGTTGAGACTTGCTTTGTTCTTGACTATGTGGTCAAATTTTGAGAAATTTCCATGAGGTACTAGAAATAAGGTATACTCTTTTGTGTTTGGTTGAAAAGTTCTGTAGATATCTATTAGGTCTATTTGCTTTAGGACCTCTGTAAGTGTCATTTCTCCCTATTTAGCTTTTGTCTAGATGATCTGTCCCTTGATGAGAGTGGAGTGTTGAAGTCTCCCACTATTAAGGTGTTGGGATCGATGTGTGATTTAAGTTTAAACATGTTTTTATTTACAAAAGCAGGTGCTCTTGTATTTGAGGCATAGATGTTCAGGACTGTGATGTCCTCCTTGTGGAATTTTCCTTTGATGAGAATGAATTGTCCCTCCTTATCTTTTTTTTTAATTTCTTTTTTAAGATATATTCATTTATCTATCTATCTATCTATCTATTTATTTATTATGTATACATTATTCTGCCAGCATGTACAGCTGCACACCAGAAAAGAACATCAGATCTCATTATAGATGGTTGTGAGCCATCTATGTTTGCTGGGAATTGAACTCAGGACCTTTGGAAGAGCAGTCAGTCAGTTCTTAACCTCTGAGCCATCTCTCCAGCCCCGCCTCCTTATCTTTTTTGATTAACTTTGGTTGAAAGTCTATTTTTATCAACAGTTTTGGCCTGTAGTTTTCTTTTTTTGTTGTTTTTTTTTTGTTTTTTACTGGATTGCTTATGACAGCAATGCTGAATTTCTAGAAAGAGTTTCAAAGGGTTCCTTCTGTTTCTTTTCTTTTTTTTATCTTCTCTTTTCTTGATACTTTAGGGAGAATTATTGTAGCTCCTTTTAAATGTCTGGTAGAATTATGGTGTGACTTCAACTTAAGCAGACACACCCAAGTGGAGTAGATGATTGGAAATATTCAAACTGAGAAATCAATGAATTAGAAACAAAACAATTCAAACAATCAATGGGACCAAGAGCTGATTCTTTGAGAAAATCAACAAGATATACAAACCCTTAGCCAAACTAACAAAAAGGCGGAGAGAAAATATCCAAATCAGCAAAATAAGAAATGAAAATGGGGGCATAACAACAGACACCAAGAAACTCCAAACAGTGTTTAGGTCATACTACAAAAGCCTATGCCACACAATTTGAAAATCTAAACGAAATGGACAATTTTCTTGATAAATTCCACCTACTAAAATTAAATTAAGATTAGGTAAATAGATTAAATAATCCTATATCCCACAAGGAAATAGAAGTAGTCATCAAAAGTGTCCCTTACAAAGAAAGTCCAGGGCCAGATTGTTTCAGTGCAGAATTCTACCAAACCTTCAAAGAAGAGCTAACTCTAATTCTCTTCAAACTATTCCACAAAATAGAAACAGAAGGAACATTACCCAACACATTCTAGGTAGCCACAGTCATCTTGATACCTAACAAAAAAGAAAACTTCAGACCTATCTGTCTTCCGAACATTGATGCAAAATAACTCAATAAAACACTTTCAAACCAAATCCAAAAACCCATAAAATATATCATCCACCATGTCCAAGCTAGAGCATTAAGACAACTAAAGGAGATCAAGGGGATACAAATTATAAATGAAAAATGTCAAAGTATCGCTATTCACAGATGGTATGATAGTATACATTATTGGTTCCAAAAATTCAACCATCACTCCTACAGCTGATAAACACCTTCAGCAAAGTTGCTGGGTACAAAATTAACTCAAAAAATCTGAAGTCTTCCTGTATACAAAAGACAAGTGAGCTGAGAAAGAAGTTGGGTAAACAACAACCTTCCAGAAGTCACAAATAACATAAAGTATGTTGGTTTGACTCTTAACAAGTATGTTAATGATCTGTATGAAAAACTTCAAGTCTCTGAAGAAATTGAAGAAGATATCAGAAGATGGAAAGATTTCCCATGCTTACAGATCAGTAATAACAGCAAAAATAGTAATCCCACCAAAAGAAACCTAGAGATTCAATGCAATTTCCATCAAACTACCAACACAATTCTTTACAGACCATGAAAGAACAATTCTCAACATCAAATAAAAAAAGTGAAAATAACCCAATTCAATAAAGAACTACTGAAGTTATTTCCATCCCAGATCTAAAATTATACTATAGAGCAACAGTAATAATAATGGCATAGTACTGGCATAGAAACAGACTTGGGGATCAATGAAATTAAATCAAATACCCAGAAATAAAGCCACACACCTACAGACACCTAATTTTTTTACCAAGAAGCTCAAACCATACATGGAAAAAAGAACATCTTCAACAAATGGTTTTTGTCTAACTGGATGTCTACATGTAGAAAAACAGAAATAGATCCATACTTATTTCCCTGCACAAAAGTAAAATCCAAATGGATCAAATGCTTCAAGATAAAAGCAACACTCTCAATCTGTTAGAAAAAAAGTAACGAAGAGCCTTGACCTCATTGGCACAGGAAACAACTTCCTGAACAGAACAACAAAAGCACAGGCTGTAAGATCAACAATCAATAAATGGGATCTCATGAAACTGAAAAGCTTCTGTAAAACAAAGGACACTGTCCTCAGAACAAATTGACAGCCTACAGATTGGCAAATGATCTTCACCAACACTATAGCTGACAGAGGGCTAACCCAGAACACATAAAGAACTCAAGAAGTTAAAAAGCAATAAATAAAGTAACCCTATTAAGAAATGGGGTATAGAGCTAAACAGAGAATTCTCAATAGAGGAATATTGAATGACAGAGAAACACTTAAAGAAATGCTCAACCTCATTAGCCATTAGGGAAATGCAAACCAAAACGACCCTGAGATGTCCCCTTACACCCATCAGAATGGCTAAGATCAAATATTTATGTGACAACACATGTTGGAGAGGATGTCAAGAAAGGGGAACCCTCCTCAATTGTTGGTGGGATTGTAAACTTGTACAACCACTTTGGAAATTGATCTGGTGCTTTCTCAGAAAACTGGGAACAGTGTTACCCCAGGACCCAGCTAGATCTCTCCTGAGGACATTATCAGAAAAATGTTCAACCATACAACAGAGACATTTGCTTAACCATGTTTGTAGCAGCTTTATTCATAATAGCCAGAATCTGGAAACAACCTAGATGTCCTTCAAAATGGAGCAATGGATATAGAAATTGTGGTACATTTACACAATGAAATACTACTCAGGTGTTAAAAAAAAGAAAATCATGAAATTTGCAGGCAAATGTATGGAACTAAAAAAGAACATGCGGAATGAGGTATCCCAGAAGCAGAAATACAGGTATGGTATATACTTACTTATAAGTGGATATTATCCATATAATATAGAATAAACATACTAAAATCTACAGACCTTAAAATGGTAAAGTATAAGGAAGACCCCAGGGAAGATGCTTAATTTTCATTCGGAAAAGGAAACAGGATAGACACCAGAACCCATAGATGAGAAAGAACAGGATGGGAGCCTTCACAAATGTATTCTAATTGAGTCCACTCAGCAGGCAATCAAAATGGATGCAGGGAGCTACAGACAAACTTTGGATAGAGCAAGAAGTGGGAACTAGAAGGACCCAAAGCAGGGAAAAGCCACACAAGGAGACCAACAAAGCCAAAAAATCTGGGTCCAGGGGGGCTGCAGAGACTGATGCATCAACCAAAGGCCATGAGAGGACCTAGACACCTTGCTCAAAGGTAGCCCATAGACAGCTCAATCAACATATGGGTTCCCTAGCAAGGGGAGAAGAAGCAGTCTCTACCATGAACTCAATTGCCTGCTTTATGATCACTTCTCCCTGGTGGGGCAACCTAGCCAGCCCACAGAGGAATAGGATACGGGGAGACCAAATGGGACCTGATAGGCTCGGGTTAGACAGTAGGGGGAGGAGGACTTCACCTATCAGAGGACTAAGAAGAGGAATAAGGTCAAAGGAGGGAGAGAGGGTAGGACCGAGAGCTGAGGGAGGGGGCTACAATTTGGATAGAAAGTAAATAAATTGTAAAAATTAATGATAAACATGGGTGACAAAAGGAAGCAAAAATACAACACAATTGGCTGAGAAACACAAAACATACTCAACATCTTTAATCATAGATGAAACTGGAAAAAAACTTAGGCAACCAATACCTCAAATGACAAACATTGTATGTTCAGTGTCCTTCTTGGCATTATAGTAAAAGAGAATGTGATAGGATGCACACAATATCATTGGAAATCTTCATGGATTGAACATGGAGTGTCTTGTAGGAGTTGAGATGTTGATTTACTTTCTCCCCACAGATCAGGAGGAATGTATCCCTTGCTGAATTCAAGAGTACCCAAAGCTTGAGAGAAACCACTGCCTGCCCATGGCAGTGAACTGTCATTTGAGGATCCTCTGGGCTTGGCCATGGCCTGCATGGCTTTGTGCTAATCTGTCAGCACAGCTATAGTTTTGGGGATCTTTCTCAAGCACCATGACTCACCCATCATTAAGTCCAATAACCAGACTATAATAAAATACCTTAGTGTCTTCAAATGAAATTATTTACCCCTACTTTTAGTAAGTTTATATAAAATGTATATCTAACCATAACTAAAAGAGCCCGTCATTTAAGCAATGTTATATAGATACACTCTATTTCAGAATAGAAACCACTTCTGAAAAAACATTTTAGTAAGTTATACATGTTACTTTTTAATTCATGGACATATAAGTATTCAAATTTAATTACATAATAGTAATTTTGATAAATAATACAGGTACTATATTTTTTCCTTAGTATTTTATTTTTCCAGAGGAAACAGGAATTAAGTTGACAGTTGACATCTTCTGTTGGACAGGCAAAAACCTGGACCTCTCGCAAAGGGTGCTTGCAAAATTGTATATCCACAGTGGAAATCAGTGTTCAGAATTCTCAAAATTATGAAAATAAATCTACTATATGAACCACTTGTAACTTTCCTTGACATATGCACAATGGACTCAACATACTCCTTCAAAAATATTTTCTCAACCATATTCATTGCTATTCTGTTCACAATAGGTACAAAATGAGAACACCTAAATATCCTTCAACTGATATAGATAAGTGAAATGTTATGTACATAAGTAGATAGAAATATAAATGACGATGTTGATTTAGGTAACTCAAATCTAGAGCACAGATTTCACATGTCCTATCTACTCTGAAGCATATAGCTCTAGATCTTCAGTTGTGAGTATTCACCCTAGTGTGAAAGAAAAGAAAAGAGTGTGGCAAAAGACTGGGGACCAGCCCCAGCAGTTGATAGTATCCAGAGAGGAGGGAAGGATAAGGTGGAGCAGAAATGAGTCAGACATGGTTGTCCAAGGAAACTTAGAGTCTTGACTCGCTGGCAGTCAGAGTACTTCTTTATTTAGACAGATTTCAATAATAAAAGAGAGATTCACATTGTTCTAAAACATAGATTATATCATTTTTGTCTCCAGACAGGTGTTTTAACTGTTTCTTGGTCATAAATTTAGTCATCATTGATAAACCTTCTCTTTTTACTATCATGTTTCTTCATCAATGCCATAACCTGACATTTTTGAGAATCTGGAGGCATATTTGCCACAGCCTGAAAGCCCATTCTCAGGTTGGAAGCATTCTCAGATTCAATGGCAATAGATAGAAAATATTCAAGCCAGCTTTGGTATATTGCTTTGTCCCAAGAAGTATATTATCAAATTTTAATGGACAGCCTGAAGAAAAACAATTTAGGCCAAAGCAGCAACAGTTTTTATTCAATTCCTGGCATAATGTAATGTCTATACTTCATATCTTTGTAGAATTTATTTATGTGCTAAATCTAAGTATTCTTTCATTATTTTGGTCATACAACACCACAGTGATACTGTGCAAGCTAATATTTCTAGGAAAAGGAAGTCCTAATACCTCACTTTTAAAATCATTTTTACAAAACATTCTTTTTCCATCATTATAGAGCCTAGTGTAATGTGAAGATGTCTCCAGCCATTCATTTACAGCTCTATCTAGTCATTGAGGGGCATACCATATGTAGCTCCTAATCTTATATGCCAAGTAATCATCTGAGGATACAGCAGTATGAGGTATTTAATCTCAAATTCTGTCAACCTTCCTTGCACTACAAACTTTGTTTGCCTTTTAATAATATGTTGTTCTGATTATTTCCTTCTTGAGGAAGCACAGGGGTCGATTTTGCAATACTATCTTGGAGCTGAAGTCTCATAAGGAGTTATCTGCCATTTTTATGTGAGTTACAACTTCCATGAGGAAGACATTCATGTAGGGCCAAATAATTGATATTCCCCCTAAAAATGAGAGTAGCAGTATGCTCAGGATTTTTCTGGGGTAGCTTAGAAGCAGTATCACAGAGTGAAGGCGTAAATGATTCATTAAAAAAATTTCCCATTGCTCCAATGTCCCCAGGTTGTACATGTATTGAAAACCCTCTAAGCATGTAGCAAGTGGAGATCAAGACCAAGCCTGAAAGATAGCATGAAGGCTATTGTAACATGCAGCTCAGCTGTGCTGGATCTTTGTCAAATAGCTGTGCTGACTTCAAGACTTTAACTGTATATAAACTTTGGTGAGGTTTTAATCCATGTGGAGGTGACTTTTGAGTGAAAATAAGCATCTATTTCCATGTTTCTACATATAGGCATCTAGTTTGGTCAGCATCATTGGTGAAGATTTTATGTTTTTCCAGTGTGTATTTCTATTTTTGTTATAATACTAGTGTATTTACATAATCAAATATTACTCAGACATTTAAATAATCAAATCATGAAATGTGAAGGTAAATGCACATTTGCAGGTAACTGAGAGTAAGAGAACCTAGACCCCAAAAGAGAAATAGGGTATGTATTTGTTTTACATATATATTAGTTGCAAGATATATGATATGCAAGCAACTGAACATAATACTGCAGGGGATACATACAGATTAAGAACTGGAGGTTAGGGGAGCCAGAGATTTCTCCATAGGAATGGGAAATAAAATACTTGGTACAAATGGAAGGTGGGCTAAAAAGATAGAATTGAAGGGGATTGGGAAAGGAAGAGGACAATGAAAAGGTAACATGAAAAAAGACGGGTAAAATTAAGGGTCATTTATTTGGTACAGTGGAAACCTAATGCCATAGAAACTTTGAAGCCAATATAAATGAAATCACCACACAAGGAGAAAGTCCCAACTGGAAATCTCTTGGCACTAAATTAAGCATCCAGTACTGGTAATAGTTTATATTTAACTGAGGTATTGACCAAAGTAGTGTGATTGTAATGCCAAAACAATACAGGATTTTGCCAAGACTATAGGCTGCTCTCCATAAATTGACTGAAATGCAGTATTGCTGGAGACAACACTTAAACCTGCATGAAACATAGATAAATAGAGCTTGTGCCTACATAGAACCTTCACACTTACATTCTAGCAACTTTGATATGGGAAGTACTCTGCAACTACAAGAGGAGAAATATAAACACTAACCCAGCTACCAAACTTTTGAACTTTAACAATGTTCTACCTGTAAGACATATTAGTGTGAGTTGTAGGAGTAAATACCAATCTATAGTTTGACTTAAGGCCCACTTCATATGATGCAATCCACACCTGATACCGGATTATTGATCAAGAAAAATAAATTACATAGCCCAAGGTTCTAGGAAAAAAGCAAATACTACATTCTACTAAAAGTAATAAAATGACCATTGACACCATTTTGCTATACTCATAGACCAGTACCTTGTTCAGCCATCATCAAAAATGTCATCCTGCATCTGATGGAGACAAATTCAGAGGCCCATAGAGAAAATAGACAGTCAATGAAAGACCTCAGACTATGCCCTCTAGGCTCCTCAGTAATTAAGCCAGAAGAGTGTAAGAGCCAGAAAGGATAGAGGTTATCAAAGAACAAAGCACTATAAATTAAGAGGACTGAAGAATAAATGAACTGTGAGAGACTGAGGCAGCATGCACAAGGCCTTTAGTGTTCTGTCCCTAGCCCTATCTCTAATTGATAAGTGCTTGCAAATGAAAATGTAGTTTTCTCCAAGGGACACTCATTTTATCCCAGGCACTACTCTTAATTGTATTTTTAAGAGTACATTCCAAAAGGTAGAAGACCAAAAATTTCCCTCACTGGCAAGGTTGGATTCTCATGTCCTAGAATTCTGGCATGTGTTAAAAGTTTTTTTTTTTTTTAAATCATAGTTCCTATTTTAATTTGCTGAATATTTTTTTCTATTTTTAAAGCTACAGGTTCTCTGTGTGTATACTATTGTTTCAAGTTTAATATTTTATGAGATTCCTGCATGTATGATCAAGTCTGCATCATTTCCCAACTTGGGCTCTTTTTCTTTTTCTTTTCCTACTCAGATGTGTTTGCTTTTGTTTTTTTGCTATTTTATTTTCTTATTATACATTATAGCCCTCCTTTTTTAATATGAGGGTGAATTTAGACAGGATAGAAGGGGAGATATGAAAGATGCCAGGATTAAAGGAAGGAAAAACTTTAACCTGGATGAATATATAAGTAAAGTGACTATTTTTAAAAGAAAAAAGTAGAAGGAGGAGGATGAAGAGGAAGAAAAAAGAAGGAGGAGTTGGAGAAAGAAAAGAGAAGCAGGAGGAGGAAAAGATGATGATGATGATGATGATGAAGAAGAAGAAAAGAAGAATAACAACAACAATTGTGTCAAAAGAAACATTAAATAGCCATGCACAAAAGATCCAGAAAATCTGAAATGTTCAAAAAAGTAATTTATGAATAATAGAAATAAAAAAAGAAGAAAAAACTCACATCAAAATCCTAGAAAATATTTTCAGCAAAAAAAAAAATAGAAGAATGTATCCTTAACCTAATGAAGAAGGGGTAGCCTGTAAAAGTACAAAAAGTATATAGAACAACAATTAAAGTGTACCGAAAAGAAATTGTGCTCAGCACACAAAATCAAAACATTAAATGTAAAGAAAAGTATATTAAACAAAGAAGGGATATTAAAAGTTATAAGTTGAAAATACTAAGTTGCATATAATTTTAGGCTCTTTAGAACAACTCCTGATCTCTCAAGAGAGATTCTAAACCTAGAATGGCTGAGACAGATTACATATAATCTTTAAGGGACCCTTATTCGTATATCCAGTAAACTTTCAATAATAAATGATGAATAAAGATATATTGCATAATAAAACCAAATATAAGCAGTATCTCTGTAAAACTTCACTACAGAAGCCAATCGATGAAATACTCCAATTTAAAGTGTAACCACACCCAAGACAACACAAAGAATGAATAATCCCAAGCATCAAATCAGAAGGCAAAAACCCCACACCATAACTACAAAATAAAGGGAAATAATAAACATTGCTCATTGAAATCTCTCAACTTGGATGTTCAATTCTCCAATAGAAAGACAGGAACTAACAGAATGGATTAGACAACAAGTCCATTCTTCCGTTGCATCTACAGAACACTCTTTATCATCCAGGTTGGACAGCATCTCTGTGTAAAAGGATGAAAGGAGACAGTAGAAGAAAGTGGACCAAAAAGAAGTTTAGAGGAACCTTACTTTATACAGTTCACACAAACAAATACTAAAATTCTTGAGTCAATTTAAAAGAAACTATGTACTGTACACACTGAAAGAGGAGTTCCACCATTATCCATATGAAACAGATGACTTGGACTGGTCCAGCACACATCTACACTCATGTTTACTGAAGCACAGCTTACCATATGCTAAGATAGAATGGACTTGATTGTCCTAAATCACATGAGTGCAAAATATATTATTCAATTTTTTTATTCATGGAAAACATGTACTTTTGTTTTTTTGAGATTTTTAATATAATCACATTATTTCTCATTTATCTGTCCTCCCCACAAAATCTCTCATATAGCCCTCTTTTGGCTCTTTCAATTTCAAGTCTTGGGTTGTCAATAACTGCTATTACATGTATCATGCATGTGTGTGTGTGTATGTGTGTATGCGAGAGCGAGAGAGAACATTTAACATTTCAAGAAAGTCAATTATTTTACTTTGAAATTGTGGATGAACTCAAAATGTATCATCAAAAGTTATGACCTGAGCTAGACACAGAAATGAAACGTAGTCTGACTTCAGTCCTAACTGTGCTAAAAGCAGTCAGTGCTCTGAAATAAGAATTGAATAGTCAGTATTAGAGCCTGAACATCACGGTGTAGTGGCATGACTTGTCAAAGAACACATTTTAGTGACAAGAGGAATAATATAAAGAAATACCTCAGGGTGCATGCATAAGAGCTATTAATAATAGCTTACATTGTTTACTTGAGAAATATTCTGTGTATATTTTTTAAATCTCAATGACCAAATGTTATAATTACTGTGTAAGAGATATTAATTTATTTATATATTATTTATTCTTCCATCAATTTTCCTTCCATTTTCACCCTCCTGAGTTTTGAGTAATCATCCTTCGCTCTTTTGAAAATTCAAGCCACTTTTTCATAAACTATTTTTACACACTTAATTTGATTTGTAAAATATTTTAAAATATTATAATACTAGGAATATATAACAAACCACTGAATTTTATCAAGGGTATTTATTATATATAGTATTAAAGGAAAAAGGAAAATGTGAAGAGATGAAATACTATTCTTTCTAGTTGTTTTTAAGAGACAGTTGCCTGAGTGCAGCCATTTCAGGAAAAAAAACTCATTTATTTCTTTTTTATTGATTATTGCAATTTATTCACTTGTTTTCTGGCTGTAAGCCCCTCCCTCAACTTCCACCTGTTACAACCTACCTCCCTCTTCTACCCCTATGCCCCTTTCCTAGTCCAATGATAGGGGAAGTCTTCCTTTCCTACTATCTTCTCAAGTCTTACCAAGAATGGCTGCACCTTCTTCCTCTGTGGCCTGGCAAGGCTGCACCTTCCAGGAGTATGTGATCAAGTAGTCTTCCACTGAGTTCATGTCACAGACAGCCCCTGTCACCCTTAATAGGGAACTCACATGGAAACCGAGATACTTATGAGCTGCATCTGAGCAGGGGTTCTAGGTGTTCTTCATGCATGGTCCTTCATTGGAACAGGGCCCCCAGGGCCCATATTTTTTGACTCAATTGGCTTCCTTGTGGAGGACCTCCCCCATCCAGGTCTTTCTATCTCCTGAATCCTCCATATTAGTCCATGCTCTCTGCCCAAAGTTTGGCTATGAGTCTAATCATCTGCTTCAATACCCTGCTAGGTAGATTCTTTCAGAGGCCCTCTGTGGTAGGTGCCTGCCCTGTCCCCTGTCTTCTCATATTGCTGATGTCTATATTATTTGCCCATCTGAATGAGGATTAAGCATCTTCCCTAGGGTACTTCCTGTTGTTTAGATCCTTTAGGGCTTTAGATTTTAGTATTTTAATCCTATATTGTATGACTAATATCCACATATAAGTGAGTATATACCATGAGCATCTTTCTGCTTCTGGATACCTCACTCAGAGTGATCTTTTCTAGTTGCATCCATTTACCTGCTGATTTCCTTGTTTTTAATTGCTGAATAGTATTGCATTGTATAAATGTGCCACAATTTCTGTTTCCATTCCTCGGTTTGGGGACATCTAAGTTTTTCCAGATTCTGGATATTGTCAATAAAGCTGTTATGAGTAGAGTTGAGCAGATGTCCTTGTTGTATGGTTGATAATCTTCTGAATATATGCCCAGAGTTGGTATAACTGAATATTCTAGTTGCACTATTCATAATTTTCTGAGAAAGCACCAGATTGATTACCAAAGTGGTTGTACAAGTTTATATTCCCACCAGCTATGGAGGAGGGTTGACTTTTCTCCATAGAAGTCCAGCTTGTGTTGCAGATGATGTGATAGTATATATGAATAACCCTAAAAATTCAACCAGGGAACTTCTACAGCTGATAAACATCTTCAGCAAAATGGCTTGATACAAAATTAAATTTAAAAAATCTGAAGCTCTCCTGTATACAAAAGACAAATGGGCTCAGAAAGAAATTAGGGAAACAAAACCCTTTCACAAAAGCCACAAATAACATGAAGTACCTTGCTGTGACTCTAATCAAGCAAGTGAACAACTTGTATGAAAAAAAAAAAGAACTTCAAGGAAGATATCAGAAGATTGCCCATACTACAGAATTGGAGGATTAACATAGTAAAAATGGCCACTCTACCAAAAGAAATCTAAAGACTCAATGCAATTCCAATCAAAATACCAGCACAACTCATTACAGACCTTGAAAGAACAATTCTCAATTTCATATGGAAAAACATAACAAAACAAAACAAAACAAAAAAAACAGAATTGATTTTAAAAGAATGCCTGTACAGTAAAAGATTTTCTGGAGGTATCTTCATCTGAGATCACAAGTAGTACTATAGCGCAACAGTAATAAAAGAAATGGCATGGTACTGGCACCTGTACTTTAAATCTTAAAGGGGTGTGCATCTACTCATTAATCATTTTTATTAAATCATATCAAGAAGCTGAGGGGAAAAACAAATATAGGGGAATCAAATGCTGTCTCAGTTTTAGACCCAGTTTGAAGTTCTAATGCTTCCTTGGGCTATTGTTTCAGCTCATCAACCTTAAAACATCCATGGCTTTACTGTTAATAGTGTACTTTTCTTAACTTTAAATTGTTCTCTAAGATTTTTTACATCAGAGCCATTACCAAAAACATCTTCCCTGACCTTGTTAAACAATCTATTTTTCCAAATTCTTTCTAAGTATAATGGTCATTGCTAACAATCTACATCTATGGCTCCTTTCAAGGGCACTGGTTAATTCATTAATCTGCTCCAGTAAACATGTGAAAAGAGATCAAGCATTGTTAATTTTAAATGCCAGTGATATTGCCCAGTGATGGGCTAGAAGCCTCCTTAGAGTTGTCATACAACTCATGTTATGAGGAATATGGGAATCATAAGGGCAACGAGCAGAGATATGCTACATAAGAACACAAAGTCCTCCGGAAAATCAGTTCTTGGGATTATGCTTCTCCAAGACAAACTCATCATGACTATGCTCACAGGGGAGCCACATTCCATGAGTTCTACAGCTGTTTTGCTGTTGCTCCTGCATGGCTCTTGACAGGGCCAGGTAGTCAAAATAGTTTGCTTATAGATGGGTAAGGGGGGTAACATTAGCTCAGGCCCTGGGAAGGAGAATTCAGGGTATTACATGGGCTGTACTAGCCTGGAGGACAAGATAACATGGAAGGACTGAAGGATTGCTGGGAGAAAATGACAAGTAGGTTTGATTTGGTATGTTAACTAGGAAACTCTGCCATTAGTTCCAGGTTTGAATCCTACTTCTATGGTAACATAAACTTCAGAGAGAGAAGCCTGGTCTCCATTGGATAATGATTATCAAGTGAGCCCACAGGGAAGAAAGGTGACAAAAACAAAGATTCTGTTTTTCTTTTCTTTCTATATATCTTCTTTATTCTCTTTGAGGGAGGGTGGTTACCCAAACTAGACTCAAATTTTTGCTTTTTTGTTTTGTTTTTCTTACTATATTTTATTTTATTAATGGTTTTTATTTTTCACAATTTATTCATTATGTATGCTGATTGAAGGTCACTCTCTCAACTGCTACTGGTCCAACCCTCCCTCCATCTTACCCCCATCCCCTTTCCCTAATCCACTCAAAAGGGGAGTTCCTCTCCTCTGCCATCCACCCATACATTATCAAAACAGTACTCAGCTATTAAAAACAGAGAAATAAAATTGCTGCTCTTATTTCTTTTCCATAGGCCACTGTACTCACCTCAGAAGATTTCATACGATGAAGCTTGTCTGCTACCTTACTGTGAACTAAACAGTAAGTATAACTCATTTTAAAGAGTCTCATCCCAAGACACTATTTGATTGACCATCTCACATCCAGAAACATGTGAAATTTGAAATGCTATGAAGTCTGAAACATTTTATCACAAGCATTTCAGAGAATGTGATTCTCTTGCTGTCTGGAGGGCTGTTTCCCACCAGCCCAGGAAGGCATGAGGGGCAGAAGATGAGTAGTATAAAGCTTGGAAAGCCCACAAATATAACAGTGGTCAGCCACTCTCCGAACCACCTCAGAAAGTAAGTTCAACTTTAATTCCAGAAAACAGAAAACAGAGGCTTATATTCCTTGGGGAGTCTGTGGGATGCTCCAAGCATAGGTGTAGATAATTGTTTAATACTAGGCAATTCAAGGATGCTCGATTTGCATTAAACAGCACATTCTTATTATATGAATAAGAAGAACAAGATCACAGAACAAAATTATCCTATATTTGAAGGGAGGGGAGAGTTATCAGGGATCTGTGTCAAAGGTCATCTATCAAATTTGATTGGTGGTGTCGATGTCTAAAGACACTCTCCAGATGAAGTCAGGCAGAGAAAACTCACCCTTGACATGGTTACACATCTAGGCCAGAAGCAGGGTCATACATAGAAAAGAAAGCCTCCTCCCTCATATCTCAAAATTCAGTGTGGGTTGTGATGGTTTTCAGTAGAAACCCTGGAACAATAGGTATGTGTACACAAAGAAACTTCTACAGGCTACCACTGTTGTGATACTCTCAGAGAACTTCCTGGCTGATGTTAGTTCACCATTCCCTACATATTCATCCAGTGAACTAAACTTTTCTTGTCTAAAGTGAAGCAATTGAAAACAGCAAATGTTGAGAATCAGGTTTATCAATAAGTCTTCCCTAAACACATTTTATAATACTTTTGCATGTAATTGATATTTACCATTCATTGTATTCTTTTTAAAAATAAGTTTATTTACTTTACATTCCAATCATAATCCTCCTTCCCTTGTCTCTCCCCCATTACTACCTTCCATTCCTATTACCCCTATTCCCTTTCCCCTTCCCCTTCAGAAAATGGAAGTCATTTCCATTGAGCTAGTTTTTCAGTTCTGTGGGATCTCAGTGGACCAAAGAACACAAAGGCCTTTCCATATTGCTTATACTCACAGAATTCCTCTCCAGTAAGGATACTTTTATGATGATGATGACTCTAGATTTGTGCAAGGCCTCACCATTTGAACATATTCATAAGTTTTCTCTCCAGTATGAATCCTTTCATGATGATGAAGATTATACAAATGTGGAATGGTTTCTCCATGTTAAAAGCACTCACAGGCTTTCTGTCCATTAGGATTTTTTTCATGAGTGTGAAGATGATTCTGAAGTCCAAAAGATTTTTTACATTGGTTACAGTCAGACAGCTTCTTTCCAGTTTGTGTTCTTTTATGTATTAGGAGATGTTATGTGTAAAAGCTTTGCCACATAGGTATTTTGTGTGGTATTTTGTATGGTTTCCGATGACTGTTACATGAAAAAACTTTATCACACTAATTACCCTCACCAGGCTTCTCTCCACTGTGTGTTTTTTCATGCTTTCGGAGACTACTCTGCTGTGCAAAAGCTTTATCATATTGTATATATTCATAAGGTTTCTTTCTAGTATGTGTTCTTTTATGGCTTATGACATGACTTTTTTGTGCAAAGGCTTTACTGCACTGGTTACATTCATAAGGTTTCTCTCCAGTGTGTGTTCTTTTATGTCTTATGAGATTACTGTTTCGTGCAAAGGCTTTACTACACTGATTACATTCATAAGGTTTCTCTCCAGTGTGTGTTCTTTTCTGGCTTAAGAGATGACTATTTTGTGTAAAGGCTTTACACACTGGTTACATTCATAAGGTTTCTCTCCAGTGTGTGTTCTTTTATGTCCTAAGAGACTACTGATTTCTGCAAAGGCTTTCCCACACTGGTTACATTCATAAGGTTTCTCTCCAGTATGTGTTCTTCTATGGCTTATGAGATGACTGTTTCTTGCAAAGGCTTTACCACATTGATTACATTTGTAAGGTTTCTCTCCAGTGTTTATTCTTTTATGCCGTATGAGATCAGTGATATAGGGGAAGGCTTTACCACATAGAGTGCCTTTAGAAGGTTTTTCTCCAGTACGATTGCTTTCATGCCTGCAGAGATAATTAGTACATGTGAAAGATTTACCACGGTCAGTGCATTACACTAATAAATATTTTTATCTATATTAATTAATTTCATAATTTGCTATAATGGTAAAGGAGAATAAAATTTTAAAGTTTTATCACGTTATTTACATTAATGGTTTTTCTCTTCATTATGGGTATTTTTGAAGATCCCTGTGATGGTAAGAGCATTTGTTATGTGGTTCACTTTTATAGCATCATTTTTCTATAAGAGTTTTTTTTGTATATATGAAGATTATTGTAAGAATTCAGAGCTTTAGCACAGCAATTCTTTTCACAATTTTTTTTCACTGTATGAATGACACTGCCTTTGCATAGTGAGCCAGGATAAGCAGAAGAATTTCCAAATTCCTCGTATTCATAGGTATTTTCAGCAGTATGAGTTTGCTGGAGAATTCTCAGTGAAGTTGCAAAACCAATTAACAGTAACCATTTATGGCATTCAGAAAATCTACTCAAAGTAGGGACTACTACAAAATCAATTGTGCTTGGGGAAAGACAGGTACACTGCTTCTTTCAATATCCCTATGCTCATGTGTCTTAGAAACATTGTGACTTATAATATACCTATTTAAATTATAAGAGTAATAAAAGATTCCCACATTGAATTAACACAGATTGTTTTTTATTCATCATAGACATGTCATATAGGGATTAAGGTTTCTGGACAACAATAATCTTGACTCTCATAAGCTGCTCCTTTCACTAAACTTTACAATGTTACTGTATGATTGATTAACACTGGTTGTACTATGACATATTTGCTTATTAGAAGGTTTTGGACACATACTGATCACCTATTCAATGAATATACCTTTTACAATATCTGAGTAGATAGAATGAGACTAAACAGATTGGCAGTTCAACTCAGTAGCTGTAATGTCCATATGATTCAATTGGTATTTTCTATTACATCATAATTTTATTTTCTTCTGTCTTAGAGGAGTACCTGCAAACACAAATCAGATACCTGACATTGAAGTACATGGAATTGTGAGATTTTAAATATCATCAGTACACTTAAAGCAGTGCTGTTTATACACTGTTGTTTTTCTTTAAAACTTCCAGGTGTGCTGGTACATGCCCTTAATCCCAGCACTTGTGGAGGCAGAATCAGGCAGATCTGTGTGATTTTGAGGTCAGGCTTGTCTAACAAGCAATTCTAAGTTAAGCCACGGCTACACAGAAAAAAAAACTATTTCAAAAACAGAAAATAAAAAAGCAGCCAACAAACAAACAACAAACCAAAAAACAAACTTCTAGGACACATTAAAATTTCTTAAGATTCATATGTGTATCAGCGTGCACATAAAGTTACCTTTTATTACTTGCAGAACTTTGAAAGTGTTCTTCAATATTATGATCTTCCCAATTGTAGCCTAAAATATAGTACCAGAAAATGTATATTATTGGAAATATCATATTATTATTAAGGGAAAACTTAAATCACTATCTTCTGTGACCCTTAGAACCATGCCTGATTAATTCACCTCATTTCACCTCATTCTCAATTGGAATTATAGAAGCGGATTGATAATACAGTAAGAGTTGTCTCCTTATTTTAAAAGTGAAAGAAAATTAGCAGTCTTACCTATAGCAGTGAGGTTTTTACAGGTCTCTAGCATCACATCTTTGTAGAGTTGCTTCTGGGAAGGTTCCAGCAAACACCACTCTTCTTGGCTGAATTTCACATGCACATCATTGAAGGTCACTGAATTCTAAAATATGTGATACTTGTGTACAACAGAATCAGAGGCAACAATATAAATTTATACTTTACTGGAAATATATTCACATATTTCTAGTACTTCTTTCATTTAGTATCTGACACAGAAGTGCTAATGTTAGACAGTTAGGTGTTGTGCATTAGGTGAAGGAGGGGAGATGGAAAAGCCTAAATATTAAATTGTAAAAAAAAAAAAAGAAAAAAAAACAAAGCCATGCTTTGAAGATCTATGTTATAGGAGTTTCATCAGTTTGTGAAACATGAGTCTAAAAAGCCAGCAGTTGGATTCTTGAGCAATCTATGAATTGGGTTCAGTTACTTGGGTGAGCTGGTCAGGACCCAGTCATGAAAGAGGTAGAAGGAAAAACACAGTCACGATATTTTGTTTAGCAACAAATAACATGTTGTGATCAGGGGACACTGGCATCAGTCCAAAGACAATGCGGCACTGAATACTGTGTTTTGACCAGGCCTTAGGGATATGACATATCAGTATGTGAAAAGGGGTGCTTGTATATTTGTGGACAGGAATGTGGACTATAGTGAATACATGGATAAAAATAATGTTAGGTGGCAATCAACAACAATCATAGCTGATAAGATCATATTTGTGAGTGACCAGACAAAAGTAAAGGCATAGAACACATGATTTTTTGTGATAATTGTTTTGTATATTCTCCTTTCCAAATCATGTATAGTCTATAGTTGAAAAATAAAGATTAAAGCTTTTATATTAAAATGGAAGTGCTAATGTTATCAATAAGTTATTCTTAGAAGAAAACTGTATAACTGTGTCATATCTGAACTTTTTCAATGGGATATAACCTTGAAATTGACATGCCAATTAATGTGGACAAAGACAAACAAAGAGAAGAGAGTGAAATACAAAGAGAAAGATAGAGACAGAGATACAGAGAGAAATGAACATATGAACAGTACTGATTACATATCAGAGAAATTTATGAACATTTATTAACTACAAAAAATGATGGACAAGCTGGGTGTATTCAGTTATGCCTCTAATTCCATCACTCAGGAGGCAGAGGCAGGTGAATCTCATTGAGTTGGATGCCAGCATGATCTATGCAAAGAGTTCCAGGACAGCCATACTTATATTGTAAGACAGAGCCTTCCCTAAAAGTCAATCAAACAAATATAATAGGTAGAAAAAACTCAGAGCTCTTTACTGAAGTTCCTACAAGGAATTATACATTCAATCCAATTCTTTATTAATCTTGCAGAAACCAGCAGTGCCACAGCTTAAACTGCAACATTAATAAGATCTTCCTAAAAGGGAATGCATGTTTAAACAGGTAAAAATAGAAAGAAAAAAATATTAGCAATGTAAATGCTGATCATAAATAAGCAACATAAGGCAGGAGAGATGGCTCAGCAGTGAGGAGCTCTTGCTGCTCTTGCAAATAATTGGGCTCAATTGTCAGTGTTTACATGGAAACCACTACTATCCATTGTTCTATGTTCATGAGTTCTGAGGCAATCTTCTGACTACTGTGAGGATCAGACATACAAGAGGTGCATAGTCATACATACAACCAAATATTCATATTCAGTAAAAATTAAAAAAAAGATCCCAGATGGCAGAGCTGATTGCACACTGTGTCTGATCAGCAGGGTAGCAGAGACTGCACAGTGACCAACAGTTGGAACAGTAGGCCACAAAACACCACTGACTGTGTTTCCCCAGGTGAAAGGAAACCCAATGGTGAGGAAAAAATTGGTTCCAACCTCAGATCACTGAGCTAATCCCTGGAAAAAGTTCCTGGGATGTTGAAGCAGGAATGTGGTTTTCAAGCAAATGGACACAAGAAACAAGCAGGAATAGCAATTCTAATATCTAATAAAACAAACATTCAACCAAAATTAATTGAAAGGGATGAGGAAGGATACTTCAAACTCAAAAAAAGGAAAATTCCACCAAGATGGTGTCTCAATTCTGGGCAACTATGCCTCAAATTCAAGGGTATCCACATTTGTAAAAGAAACATTAATTAAGTTTAAAGAACATTTCAGTCTCCACACATTAATAGTGAGAGACCACAACGACTCACTATCATCAAAGGACAGAGCAGTGAAACAGAACCTAAAATGAGATATAATGACAATAATGGATGTCATGAATTAAATGGACCTGCCAGATATCTAGAGAAATGTTCACCCAAACAGAAAAAAATATATTTATTCTTTTCAGCACCTCATGGACTCTTCTCTAAAAATGACCGTACAGTAGGTCACAAACCAGGCCTCAACAGATATAAGATTGAAGCAATATCTTGTATCCTATCAGACCATGATGGACTAATGATAGATCTGGACAATAACAGAAATAGCAAAAAGCCTACATATACATGGAAACGGAATAACTCCCTACACAATGAAATCTGGGTCAGAGAAGAAATAAAGAACTTCCTATAGTTCAATGAAAATGAAGGCACATCATACTCAAACTTATGAGATGCAATGAAAACAGTCTTAAGAAGAGATTTAATAGCACTAAGTGCCTTCAGAAGCTACTGGAGTCTTCCCATACAAGCAACTTAATGGCACACCAAAATGCCCTAGGAAAAAAGAAGCAGACACACCCAACAAGAGTAGACCATTAGAAATAACCAAACTCAGGGCTGAAATCAGTAAATTAGGAACAAAGAGAATAGTTCAAAGAATCAACAAAACCAGGAGCTAGTTCTTTGAGAAAATCAAAAACAGACAAATTCTTAGCCAAACTAAGAAAATGGCAGAGAGACACTATCCAAATCAACCAAGTCTGATAAAAAGAGAGATATCACAGACAATGAGAAAATCCAAAGAACCATTAGCTCTTATGTCAAAAGCCTATATGCCACAACATTTAAAAATCTAAATGAAATATACAATTTTTGATTTATTCCACTTACCAAAGTTGAATCAAGGTCAGGTAAAGAAATTTAATACTCTTACATCCCCTCAGGTAATGGAAGCAAACATCAAAAGACTCCCAACCAAGGGCCAAATGATTTCAGAGCAGAATACTACCAGAGCTTCAAAGAAGAGAGAATACCGATATTCTTCAAACTATTTCATAAAATATAAATGGAAGCAACATAACCAAACTCCATTTGTAAGACTCCAGTCACCTTGATAAATCCTCAAAAACCCAAAACAGAAAGAGAACTTCAGACCAATCACTCTTATGAACAATGATGCAAAAATACTCAATAAAATACTCACAAACCAAATTCAAGAACATATCAAAGATATCATCCACCATGACCAAGTAGGCTCCATCCCACGCATGCAGTGGTAGTTAAATACATGGAATCCATCAATGTAATCCAACATATAAATAAATTGAAAAAAAAAAACACAACCACATGTTCATTTCCTTAGATGCTACAAAAGCATTTGACAATATCCAACACTTATTCTTGTTTAAAGTCTCGAAGAGACTGAGGATACAAGGCACATACCTAAAAACATTGAGGGCAATACACAGCAATCCTATAGCTAACATCAAACTAAATGGAAAGAAAGTTAAATCAATTCCACTGAACTCAGGAACAAGGCAAGGCTACCCACTCTCTCCAAATCTCTTCAATACAGTACCTGAAGTCCTATCTAGAGCAATAAGACAACTAAAAGAGTTTAAGGGGATACAAATTCAAAAGGAAGAATCCAAAGTATCACTATTCACAGATGAAATGACAGTATACATAAGTGATACCCAAAATTCTACCAGGGAATACCTACAATTGAAAAACACTTCAGCAAAGCGGCTGGATACAAAGTTAACAAAAAATCAGTAGCACTTGCATATACAAAAGACAAACTGCCTGAGAAAGAATTAAGAAAACAACACCCCTCACAATAGCCAGGAAAAAAAACAAACAAACCCATAAAGTATCTTGGTGTTACCCTAACCAAGCAAGTGAAAAACCTATATGAAAAAAACCTTCAAGCCTCTGAAAAAAGAAATTGAAGATAACAAAAGATAGAAAGATCTTTCATGCTCATGGATCAGTAGGATCAACATAGTAAAGATTTCCATATTACAAAAGACAATCTACAGATTCAATGATATTCCCATCAAATATCAACACAATTCCTTACAGACCCTGAAAGAACAATTCTCAGCTTCATGTGGAAAAAAAAACAAAAAAAAAAAAACAAAAAAACAAAAACAAAAACAAAAACAAAAAAAACAGAAGAGCTAAAACAATCCTGTACAATAACAGATCTTCAGGAGGTTTCTCCATCCCTTATCTCAAACTATACTATAAAGCAACTGTAATAAAAACAGCATGGTACTATTACAGAAACAGTCTGGTGAATCAATGGAATTGAAGTGAAGGCTCATAAATAAACCCACAAAAATATGGACACTTGATTTTTTGACAAAGAAGCCAAAACCATGCAATGGAAAAATGATAACATCTTCAACAAATGGTTTTGGTCTAACTGGAAGTCTACGTGTGGAAAAATGAAAATGGATCCATATTTATCATCCCACACTAAACTAAAGTTGAAGTTGATCAAAGAGTTCCAACATAAAACCAGACACATTAAATCAGTTAGAAGAAAATGTGGAAAAAAGCCTTGATCACATTGGCATAGAAGATAACTTCCTGAACAGAACATCAAGAGCACTGGCTGTAAGTTCAACAATTAATAAATAGGATCTCATGAAACTAAAACCTTCTATGAATCAAAAAACTCTGTCAATAGAACAAATCAACAGCCTACAGCCTGAGAAAAGATCTTCACCAACCCTATATAGAGCAGGGAGGGCTAATAAACAAAATATATAAAGAGCTCAAGAAATTAAACCCCAACAAACCAAATAATCCACTTTAAAACTGGGTTACAGAACTAAACAGAGAATTCTCCACAGAGGTATAGCAAATGGTAGAAAAACATTTAAATAAATGCTAAATATCAATAGCCATTATGGAAATGCAAATCAAAGTGACTTTGATATTCCATCAGAATGGCTAAGATCAAAACCTGAAGAGACAGCACATGCTAGTGAGGATGTCGAGAAAGGAAAACACTCCTCCATTGCTGGTGAGAGTGCAAACTTATATGACCACATTACAAATAATTCTGATGCTTTCTCAGACAATTGTAAATAATGCTATTTCAAAGTCTCAGATATATTATTCCTGGGCATATTTCCACAAGATGCTCCACCATTCAATAAATGCATTTGCTCAATTATGTTCACAGCATCTATATTCATAATAGCCAGAATCTGGAAACAACCTACATGTCTCTCAATGGAGAGTTATAGAAATTGTAGTACCTTTACACAGTGGAATGCTACTCACATATTAAAAACAGGGAATCATGAAATTTTCAGGGAAATGGATGAAACTAGACAAGATCATCCTGCGTGAGGTATCCTAGAACCAGAAAGTCATGCATTGTATATACTCATTTATAAATGGATAATAATAATTCTGGACAAACATACTACAATCCACAGACCTAAAGAAGCTAAATAAGAAGGAGGACCCTATGGAGGATGCTCAATTCTCATTTAAAAGGGCAAATAGAATCTATACCAGACGTGAGTGAAGAGAGGGAACAGGATGAGAGCCTAACATACATGTCCTCTGAAAGACTCAACCCAGTAGGGGATCGAAGCAGATGCTAAGACTCAGAACCAAACTTTGGGCAGAGCACAGGGAGTCACAGGAAAGAGTGGGGGGATAGAAAGACTCAGAGCTGAGAGGAGTTCCATAAGACCAACAAGGCCAACAAATCTGGGACTGTGGGGACATGCAGAGACTGATGCATGTACCAAAGACCGTTCATGATGAAGACCCATACCCCTGCTCAGATGTAGCTGATAGGCAGCTCAGACTCCATGTGGGATCCATAGTAAGAGGAGCAGGGGCTAGCTCTGACCTGGACTCTGTTGCCTGCTCTTTGATCACTTCCCCATGGTGGAGGAGGCATTGGTACACCACAAATGAAGAACGTGTAGACAGTCCTAGTGAGATTTGATAAGTTTGGGTCAGCTAGTAGGAGAGGAGGGCTCCCCCTATCTAATAAAATGGGACAAGAGGGAAAGAGGAATGGAGGATGAGATGAGGAAGAGACAAGGGAGGAGGCTACAATTGAGCTATTAAATTATTTTTAAATTTTATTTATTACAATTTATTCACATTTTATACCCACTGTAGACCCCTCTGTCATCTATTCTTAGTCTCACCCACCCTCTTTCTTTTCTCCTATGCCCTTTCCCTAATCTGATAGGGGAGCAACTCCTCCCCTTCTATCTGACCCTAGCTTATCATGTATCATCAAAGATGACTGCATCATCATTCTCTGTGGCCTTGCAAGGCTGCACCCCCCCAAGAGGATTGACTAAAGAGCCAAGTTCATGTCAGAGAATAAATTATAAAAAAACAAATTTAAATAAAAAATAAATTAAATGTGAATAAAATGAATGAATAAAGTTAAAAAAAACCAAACAAACACAACAGGTTGGAAGAATGTCACACCCCTGCAATTCAATGACTCAGGAAGCTCAGACAGTGCTAATGTCATGAATACATGCCCCCTAAAAAATTAAATATACTCTCTGCCAAATTACAAATGCAAGATGTGGATGAAGATTGCCACAAAAATCTATGCTTACCTAGACAAAACAAAACTAGACTAAATAAAAACCCAAAACCCTACATTCCAGACTCAGCAGCCAATGATGATGATGTTGATGCCAGGCATGTTGGCCTAAATTTTACCCCAACATTCAACTGGAGTCAGACCCGTAAGTGCAAAACCTCCTTGGTATACATACTGACTTTTAGGACAGCCTGGGATACATAGAATCTTTTTCATTCAATGTCAAAACGGGACACATCATCTTCTCTAGGAGCTTTTTTTGATTCAATCAAATAATTTCTGATCAAAAACACTATTGGCTTATGGAAATCCCATGATGAAAATGTAGTCTAACTTCAATGATCCTAAAATTTGGCAATAACTCATACACTGTTTAAATGTCCAGTCTCTTCTGACATATAAGAAAATCACTTGACCACCACATTAGAAGTAAGTTACATCATTCCAACATAGATGCACAGAATACCCCTTCCCTTTCCAGTAGAGAGAAATGTATACATAGTGAGGGAAGACTGTTCCAAGGATAGAAGACCAGCAAGGAAAACCGCAAATCCTGTTGCTGTTTCAAAAATGCTTAGAGGGTCCTATCTATGCAACGTCTCATACATCTCTCAGATTGATTACTTCTACTCCCTATAGGCAGCATTCTATGACAGGTGTCTCATAACTTAGGTATCTCAACATCTTGAAGTGTCAAGGTGCAACTCAGGCTTCACCCTCATGGCTTCATGCAATGAACTTTTACAGTATCTTTACTGGTGATCTGACTCTGCCAAACACTGAAGGCTGGCACAGTGCTGAATAGAAACCACAAAGAATCTATTATGTTAAATTTTTCATCTTTCTTGTTTCCAGAAAAAGCACAACATGGGTGAACCTGTCAATTTGGATTCAAAATTGGGATGGACCGTGCCACACTAGGACCATTTGGAGCAGGCTTTATATGAAGTTCATTCCTGGCAATAGGAATCACTTTGAGTCTTCCTTCCATTAACAGAAGAATTAGTAGGAAGGCATTTACTCTATGAATATCATTTTAGGTTTCAAATCCAGAGCTAGGACCTCTTCTTTGATAGTGATAATCTTGAAAAATTCTGCCTCTATTTCATCATGTGACTGCCATCTGAAACTACCTAGTACTGTTTTTCTCTACAAACCAAAGACTTTACATTTATTTCTGCTCCACTTGTCTCTTTCTTTCACTGTGGTCCTGAATGTCTCTCTAAAAATAACCATTCAACAGATTCAGTATTCCATCTAAGAAATCCCATCCATTATTTTTTTTTTAATTCTGCCTTACTCAATTTCAAGGCATGGGCAGAATAAGTATGATTTGCAGCTAAAATATCACACAAATGACCTCTAGCATAATTTTCCATAGAGTCTATTGTCCACCGAAATCTTATGACCTGGACTTCCTCTGTCTGCATTACTCTCAATACTCTGATCTTCTAGGTCCTACCAGAACAGCTGATGAAGCTCTATTTACAGCATTGTAATGCTTTTGCCATCTTAAATCCTGATGTTTTCCAGTCCTTAAAAAGAGAACATTCCAAGATTCTGTCCAGCAGTAAAATCACTTTGCATATAACTTTTTTTTCTAATTTGCTTCTTTGTTGTTGTAACTAAATCTCCTAACCAAAAGTGTCTCAGGTCATGGGTTTACTTGTTTAGTTTGGGACTGTCAGATCACAGTCCACCATTTTGGGAGTTTAGCATAGAAAATCAAGCTTGAAGAAAACTAAGGTAAAAGCAATGGGCAAATGTTTCCTGTGTTGACCTATTGTTTCATCTCTGTCTCATGCTCAGGTAGTTGTCTAATGTGGCTCAGGCCCACTTGCTTAGGGATATTGTATCTCTCAGTGGAAGAGCCTTCCTACATCAATCATCTATCAACACAATCTCTCACAGATATAGCAAACAACTTCTCTGATGAGGGCATGCCATTTATTGAGGCTCCCTCAGATGACTGCAGGCTTTGAAATGTTGACAACTGAAGCTAATAAGGACAAAGAGACAACAATATAGGAGAAAGTTTTAAAATCCCAAAAACAATGTGTTAATTCTATCAGTCACTTAAAAAGCAAAAACCGAGACATTGATGATTGCAACAACTTGAAAACACAGATATACCAAGAAATGAGGAGAGGCAAGCCTTTAAGATCAAGAAGAGAAAAGTAAAACTATTTCTCCAAATCAAGTCTCCAAATCAACAAAAACTAAAGGAATTATAGCATAATATAATAAATTTTCAGAAGGCAAAAATATGTAAAGGTCTATAACTTTCAAGAGAAACAATATAGTTAAATTATAACGAATCAAATCTCACAATACACAAAGCACCCCTGCCAAAAGCAAACACAAAGATAGGCCTATAAATATAACATAGTCATACAAGCAAATATAATAGGCTTATAGTCAAAATCAAAATCAAAGAAATCACTGGGCATTACTCAACTTGTGCAATATGGTTATTTCTTTTGGCAACAATAAAAAATGTATTGGAGGTGGAGGGATATTCCAATTAAAGAGATTCCATTAAAGCATACAAATGTTTCAATATTAGAAAAAATGATTGTGACTACTAAAATTATCTCATACTCTTAAGATAAAGAAAAAAATATCTGTTAGAATCACTTGGAAGCCATATTATTTTCTGATTGATGATGGGATATATGTATGCATTGGTGTAAGAAAATGTAAACTTCTAAGCCAAGTGGAAGAAAGCAGAATTTTAAGAAACAGTGTGTTTGTATTATACGCTTAAACATCTTTTTTGCACTAATTGCTTTAACAACCAATATCATCTTCATGTAGTTTGTTTTAAGATCTTTTCTTGTGCTTTCAGCTATGTTTGTATATTCAGGATATGCTGTGGTATGTGGTATGGATAAATTCCATACAGAAATCCAGGCAGAATGTAATCAAACAATTGGAGGAAACAAATAAATTCCTTAAATAAAGCCAAGAAATAACAAACATTTAAGGGATGTGAGGCTTTGCTGGATTAGGGTGAAGTCTGACATCTCTGGATAGCCACTTGTTTACACTCAATCTATGACGGTGAACTCTGTTTTCTCAGTGAAGGGCCTAAAATTCTGCCTCCTGATCTGTATGACCCTGGGTCATGTTAAGAGCTCACATAGCCCTCAGGATAGATTATTAGGCAAACCCTTTCCTGAGAAGGAACCTGCTCCAACAAGCATCTGGAAATTCCTAGAAATGCATCACCCTGCTAAGGATCTTAAACTTCAGCAGTGACTTTCAACTGTACTTGGAGATGTACCCCTCGCATATAGGATAATTAAGTACTGCATTCGAATTCTTGCAATAAGACCATGCTATTACATGAAAAATGAGGCATGGTACCACTATATGTAAGCCAAGTATCCTTGACCCTAGACTCCAACAAATCAAACATTCATACTCAAAATCTTTTCCTCTGCCCAAGGTTTATAAATCCCTGACTTCAAATAAACATGTTGGGGATGCATTCATGCTGGCTGGTCATATGCTGCCTGATACCATCATCCTTCCATCATGGCCCCTCAGAGTCATCATTTATCCCCCTCTGGGCCTACTCTCTGGCCCACTGGGCCTAGGCCTCACTGAGTCTTGGTCTCACCATGCCTGTGTCTTGGTTGCACGCTGCAGGCATGGACATTCACCTGCACGTCTGGGGTGCTTAGCACAGCAGATTAACCAAGAATGGAAATACTTTGGTATTGCCATAGGCTCTGGAACACCTGTATTTTTACTACCACTCATGATCTCATTCTAAAAGAGCTAGCTAGATGTAACAGTCCATAGAAAATTCTTTCCACACCCCAACCTAGTGAACATGGGTGTCACTATAAAGTGCTCCATCCTCCCCTGAGAGTAATGGAAGCACTGTTCTCTATCTGGAAGCTGATTTCCAGACCCTTGTTAGAGAATAAGAGAATGAAAACATTCTTGAAATATGGAAGTAGGAACAATAAAGAAAGCACAAACAAGCTGGACATTGTGGTGTATGCCTGTGTGATCCCAGCACTTGGGAAGGCAGAGGCAGAGAAATATCTGTGACTCTGAGGCTGGCCTGATGAGAAAAGCAAATACAGGAGAGCCACTAATATACAGAGAATCCCAGCCTCAAAGAATAAAGAAGAAGAAAAAGAAGAAGAAGAAGAAGAAGAAGAAGAAGAAGAAGAAGAAGAAGAAGAAGAAGAATTTAAAGCTTTTTAAAGCAGAAACTTAGGAAATCCAGAAAATTAAAATTATAATGACTACAATAAGGAACTACAGAGGCAAGGTTCACACAGAAAACAGAGATGAAGGAGAGAAATTTAGACACTGAATACAAAATAGAAGAAATGGAAGACAGGTGTGTTTGCATATTCCTTTAATACTAGCACTCATGAAATCAGAAGCAGTTGGATTTTTGTGAATTCGAGGCCAGCCTGGTTACAAAGTGATTCCAGTATAGCCAAGGCTATACAAAGCAACTGTGTCTGAAAACAAAAAGAAAACAAAACAAAACACACACACAAAAAAATGATACATATGTCAAAAACAATGTTAAATATAAAAATCCCCTACCACAAAACATCCAGGAACTCTAGGACATTATGAAAAGAAAAAAAAAACCTTCTAATAATCAGATTAGAAGAAGAATAATGAGAACAAACAAAATATTTTCAACAATATCATGCAAGAAAAAATTCTTAACCTAAAGAAGAAGATGTCTATCAAGGCACAAGAAGCATACAAAATACCAAAGAGGCTGGACCAGAAAAGAAAGTCTTCTTACCACAGAATAATTAAAATGCTAGATATGCAGAATATGAAAAGCTGCCACTGAAAACAAAAAAAACCAAACTAACCAACCAATCAAACAGACAAACCAACCAAAGAAACACCAACCAAGAAACAAATAAAGGAAAATCTATTGGAATTAATCCTGTATTCTCAATAAAGGTGCTAGAAGTTGAAAGGCACAGACAGTGTGCTTTGGACTCTTAAAAAAAAGTACAGAAGCCAACACAAATTACTAACTATACCCAGAATCTTTCAATCATCAAATGGAGAAAATAAGATGTTCCATGATAAGGTAAAATTTAAACAATATGTATTTGTAAATACAGATCCACACAAGGTACTAAAACCACCACTACCACCAAAATAACAGGATTAACAATCACTGTTCATTGATATCTCATAATAACATTGACCCAAATGCACCAAAAAAAGACAGGCTTACAAAAATGGATGATAAAACAGAATCCACCCTTCTTCTAAATACAACAAACACAGCTTCACATCAAGATAGACACTATCTCAAGGTAAAGTGTTGGAAAAATATTCTAAATAAACGAACTGATGTATCAAGCTCATATAGCAATATTAATATCTAACAAAACAAACTTCAAACAAACTGTTTAAAAGATGATAAAGGACATGACATATTAAAAAAAAACATCCAGCAATATAACATTTCAATACTCAACATCTATGCCCCAAACATAAGAGCAACCAAGTTATAAAAGAAACACTTCTGCAGTTTGCATCACATCCTGGCCCTCATAAACTGAGAGGGGAAGACTTCAATATATTACTCTCACCAATGGACAAGTCCTCCTGACCAAACTGAACAGAGAAATGCTCCAGCTAACTAACAGCAAAAACTAAATATACCCAAATGATGTGTACAGAACATCCACCCAAACACAAAAGAGTATTCTATCTTCTCAGCAACTCATAGACTGTTGTCCAAAACTGATGATATACTTGAACAGTGGAAGTCTCAAAAGATATAGGAAACTTGAAATAACCTCCTGCATCCTATCAGACCACTATATATTAAAACATCACTTCATCAGTAACAAAACAACAGAAAGCTTACAAACTCATAGAAACTGAACAGCTCTCTACAGAATAAAAAAAAATGAGTCTAGACTGAAATAAAGAAAGAAATGAAAGACTTTCTAAAAGTCAATAAAATGAGTACACACCATATAAAAACTCATAGTACCCAATGGAAGTGTTGACCAGAAGACAGTTAATAGCACTAAGTCCATACAGAAAAAAATCAGCGAGATCTCTTACTAGCTATGCAACAGCACACCCAAATCCTCTAAAACAATAGAAGTAAATACAAACAAAAGGAGTAGACAGTGAAAAACTATTTTAAAAAAGCCTTCACTGGTAACACTGAATGATTAAAATTTTGTTTTTTTTTTAATACAACATTTTGACACTCCAACCTCTGGCAGGAGAACACAGACAAAGAGATTGCTCCAGCTGCAAACAATCTGAGAAGCCATCATATTTGGTAAATCATCTGTGGAGTCCTAAAAGAGAGAGTTAAGGATTGGTAGTACCATAATAGAAGGATTTAGTGCCATGTACGGTGCTATTTTAGATGGCTTTTAAATAGAAGCAGAAAATGGAAAACTAAATAACTTAACTGAAATTGGCTCAATGCTACTTATGATTATTACCATTTTGATAATTTACTTTATTCTTAATATCTATATTGGCTTTTTGTGCCCACCCAAAGAGGAAGTGGATTCCTAAGATACAAGCTTTGTAAGAAAAATTACAGATATTTATATATAAGAATGAAGAAAATAATCAGACACAGAAAGTAATTTAGACAAACCTTAGAAAGACAAAAGAAATATACTCAGACACAAACAGAGGATTTTAGACAGGAGCCTATCACCTATCATGAAAGTGCATAATGAACCTGGAAGGGGACAGCACAAGGTTGTTAGAAAACCAACTTTAGTTTATCCAAATAGTAGATGAGACATCAGGAAAGGATAGGCACCCCAAGGTTAAAATGAGATTCAGTGGAATTATATAGGCATATTAGACTTGGGAATAAAGTAGTTGTCAGTTCCTGTGATATGAATTTATCCTTTATGAATCAGATATTAAATTGTTGGGTAACTTATAACAGAATTAATCCCCAAGCCTGGAGAGATTTGGCAACCACAATATTGAAAGCTCATTCTCAGTTACAATGGCAACAATGGTGGAAAGACAAAGCTAGACTTATAAACCAACATATCCAGCCAGTGGTATTGATATTTCCCAGGATCAGTTGCTAGGTGAAGGTCAATATGCTGAGTTACACAGGAAGCTGAATTTGACAATCACATATTGGTGTGATATGGTTAACAACTTCAAATGCTTGGGATAAGGTTAACAGCTTCAAATTCTTTGGATAAAGTTAAATAATGCATCATTTACTAAAAGTATAGAAGCCCCACTCCCCAAAAAAGCCTTCAATGATTTTTTTTACAAAGATTGACTTTATCTGTAAATTAAATATTATCAGATTCAGAAGCCAGAAAGATACTGATTGAATTTTTGGCTTTTGAACATGCTAATTAAAAATTCAAAAGGGTGATTATACCTTTAAAGGCAAGATCAGCAGAAAGAAAGGAATGGATTAGAGATACAGTGGATAATGGATCTCAGTTTTATGATGCTAACCTGAAAGAAGTAAATTCTAAAAATATTGAGAAAAAAAATGGCCAATGTTTTAATTGTAGTAAGCAAGATCATTTGAAAAGGGATTGTAGTCAACTTGAACCAATGATTTTTGTTTTTGTTTTTGTTGTTTTCTAGAAATGATCCAAAAAGAAGGCCACAGCCTTCTGGAATATGCAGAAGGTTTGGCAAAAGCCAGCTGTGAACTAATGTATGTAGATCACTAAAAGATAGAAAAGGTAACCCTTTGACATCCAGAAATGCCCTGGGGGGACTTTATTTGATACAGTCCCCAGTATTAAATACAATTCAATCATTTCCTGTCAGCTTTGGAGAAACTCATCCACAGAGTAATTAAAAGATTACTGTTGTTAAAAACACTATTGCCACCACAACTTGCCAGCGCATAGATGAAGATGATGCAGCCAACCTTGGTGAGATCTTCTAAGCTAGGGCTGGATAGAAGGAGAGGAGGTCCTCCCCAATCAGGGACTGGGGGAAATTTATAGGGGGACAAGAGGAAGGGTGGGTGGGACTGGGAGGATATGAGGGAGGGGCGTGCAGTGAGTATACAAAGTGAATAAATTGCAATAAATAAATAGATAAATAAAATTAAAAAAACATTTCTCTGGATGTAATCACATATAGAAATCCTTCAGTAAATAAAACAAAAAAATTCAGGAGAGATCACAAAACTAGTTTTCTAGTAAACTGACATAAATGACCTGAGACCAAAGCTGAAGTTACACATCATTGGCATTAATATAGAAGGATTAGTAGACACAGGCAAATATGTAATTAAAATTTCACCAAACATTTGACATCCAGATTGGCCTCTTTAAGAGGTAAATATTCAACTTCTAGGGACTGGAAAATTATCTCAGATAAAACAAAGTGCATGATGGGTCAAGTGTATAGAGACAGACAGACAAATAGAAAAATTAAAGCCATATGTAGCTAATGAATTTATGGGGATGTAATTTTTTTGTAGTAATGGAAAACATAGATTAACATTACTGCAATCTCAGAAACAAACCATAAAATACAGAGTACTTCTGAGGAAAATGATAAAAGGTATCATTAAGAACAGTCCCAGTATGTTCAGGTTGCTCTTAAGCAGGACACAACAGCTGTGAAGAGAATTGGATAACAGGAGAAAAACTAATGAATTAAATCAGGTTGTATATTTTAAAGAAGTTCTGAAATCAGCATTGAAACCAAGATATGTGGAGGGGCAGAGCCAAGATGGCCACTAGCACACACAGTTTCTGAGCAGTGGGATACCTGATCTTCTGAGTTGGAGAAGGGAAGGACCCCCAACCCAGGAAAACCACAGCGAGGCTTTCTGAACACCAGGGAACATCGCAGGAGGTGAAAACTTTGGCCTCCGGTCACCCGGAGACTTGCTTGGGGAAGGAGAGAAACGATCCTTTGTTCTTGTGGCACTCCCTTCCCCCAGACCTCCTTCCTCCTCGGCACAGTGGCACAGCGGACTCATCTTTCTCAGTGCAGACCTAACTGCCTGGGGTATACAGCCGCTGAGACAGAGACCCAAGCACTTTAGCGGCAGACAAAAGCCAGCAGTACGTGCCCCGGAGTCCCAGATTCGCGCAGCGGCTGCACCATCCTCCCAGGGCGTGAATCTGCTAGACACCATACTAGCTCCACAGGATCGCCATCACTGATGGTACAGCCCGCCCTATCCCACAGTGACAGAGAATACGCTATATACTCACCAAAACCAGGCAGAAACGTCATACAACCTGGACACACCAGGTGCTGGGCCTCCCAAGCTTGGAGAGTACAACGAAGAGATCCCAGGACTTCCCAGAAAGCATTGGGACTAGCAACCCAGTCTCCGGTTACAGTGGGATGTGGCAGCGGAGCAGCACTGAACTGGCGGGCACCACAGCCCTCCAGTTTAAGACTAACCAGGGCCAAACCAGAGAACAGAGAGCCTGGTTACCCCATCCCTGCTGAAGTGACCACCCTGGAATCTCCAGCTGCAGCAAGACCTCAGAACCTGGCAGTGACAGCAGCACAGAACTGGCGGAACACATCAAAGAAGCAGGGCCAAACCAGAGAGCAGAGAGCCCCTGATACCAAGATCTCTGCCAAGAGACCTGCCTGTAAGTGAGTGCACCCTTGAGAATCTGCAGTTCCCCAGATCCTGGGTCCTTCTAAATCAGAAGCCAGGCATCGAACCCCCCTCCCACCCACATACCCACTTTGGGAAACAGAGGGGCACTAGGGACATTGAAGTTCCTGCCCTGTGGGCCTGATTGAAAAGTTAAGACAGTTAATGCCAGAAATTGCACTGCGATCATCATTAGCGCCTGCGACATATACAGTGCAGAGCCCCTCCCACACATTCAAGGGTTCAACATTAGCCATCACTCTGTCCCTTGAGAAACTCATCCACGCACACTTACACACACAGACACACACACGCTTGCATTTGCCCTGTTTGCGCCTGCGTACTTTCCTCCCACAGGTACAGCTAGTCCTCAGCACACGCTGAGAGTGCTCAGCTTCCTGAAGAACTCTCCAGACACCAGAGAGAGACAGCACCAGTCTGATCTGCAGAATCCAAAAACAAACAGGGAAGGTTTCAGATAAGCCAATGGCCAGAGGTAGGCGAAAGAACACTTCCAAGATAAATCAGGACATCATGACTTCACCAGCAAACCCCAAAATCGATGGATACACCAATTCAGCAGAAGCACAAGAAAATGATTTTAAAGCCATGCTTGCCCAATTATTTGAGGCTCATAAGGAGGAAATGAACAAGTCTTTCAAAGAGATGGTCAGTCAATTGGAGGCAAAGAAAGAAGAAATAGACAATATCCTTAAAGAAACACAGGCAAACATAGCCAAACAAATACATACACAAGTAGAGGAAAAATTAGTGGCATATAAGAAGGAAATGAAAAAAGAAATAGAGGCCATCGTAGAGAGACAGGAATCCAAATTCAAACACATGAAAGAAATGGTGCAAGGCATGAAAACAGAATTAGAATCAATAAAGAAAACACAAAATGAGAAAACCCTTGAGCTGGAGAACTTGGAGAAAAGATCAGGAACCACAAAAGTAAGCATCACCAACAGAATACAAGAGATGGAAGAGAGAATCTCTGGAGCTGAAAACACCCTTGCAGAAATGGATACTTCTCTCAAAGAAAAAGTAAAATCAGAAAAGTTCCAATCACAAAATATCCAAGAAATCAAGGATGCTATGAAAAGACAAAATCTAAGAATAATAGGAATTCACGAAAAAGAAGACTCCAGACTCCAAGGTCCAGAAAATATTTTCAAGAAAATCGTAGAAGAAAACTTTCCCAACTTAAAGAAAGAGATGTCCATAAATATACAAGAGGCCTACAGAACTCCAAATAGACTAGACCAGAAAAGAAACACATCACGTCACATCATAGTCAAAACACTAAATCTACAGAACAAAGAAAAGATATTAAAAGCAGTAAGGGAAAAAGGCCAAATAACATATGAAGGTAGACCTATCAAAATTACAGCAGACTTCTCATCAGAAACTATGAAAGCCAGAAGGGCCTGGGCAAGTATCATGGAGACTCTAAGAGATCACAAATGTCAACCCAGACTACTATACCCTGCAAAGCTTTCAATCAACATAGATGGAGAAAACAAAATATTCCATGACAAAACTAAATTTACACAATATCTACACAGCAAACCATCCCTACAGAAGATACTAGAAGGAAAACTCCAATCCAATGAAAACAAATTCACCCAAGAAAACAGGGCATACAGATAATGTCCCAACAAAAATGAAAAGAAAACAAGCAATGAAACAGGGTTAGATCATCGACTCCATTACAAAAGGAACTAACATGCATTGGTCACTATTATCTATCAATATCAATGGACTCAACTCACCAATAAAAAGACAAAGGCTAACAGAATGGTTAAGGAAACAGGATCCAACATTCTGTTGCATCCAAGAAACACACCTATGCAACAAAGACAAACACTACCTCAGAGTAAAGGGCTGGAAAACTGTTTTTCAAGCAAATGGTTCCAGAAAACAAGCTGGAGTAGCCATCCTAATATCTAATAAAATAGACTTTCAACCCAAGTTAATAAAAAAAGATAAGGAGGGCCACTATATTCTCATCAAAGGAAAAATCCACCAAGAGGACATCACAATCTTGAATATCTATGCCCCAAATACAAGAGCAACATTCGTAAATGAAACATTATTAAAGCTTAAATCATACATTGATCCTAATACCTTAATAGTGGGAGACTTCAACACTCCACTCTCACCAAGGGACAGATCAACTAGACAGACACCAAATAGGGAAATAAAAGCACTCACAGAATCCCTAAATCAAATGGACCTAATAGACGTCTACAGATCATTTCACCCAAACTCAAAAGAGTACACCTTCTTTTCAGCACCGCATGGAACCTTTTCCAAAATAGACCATACAGTGGGTCACAAAGCAAGCCTCAACAGATACAAAAGGATTGAAATAATCCCTTGTATACTATCTGACCACCATGGACTAAAGCTCGACCTCAACAACAACAGAAACAACAAAAAGCTGACACGCACAGGGAAACTGAACAACTTACTACTCAATGACAGCTGGATTAAGGAAGAAATAAAGAAAGAAATTAAAGACTTCCTAGAATTCAATGAAAAGGAAGGCACAACATACCCAAATTTATGGGACACATTGAAAGCAGTGCTCAGAGGAAAATTTATAGCACTAAGTGCCTGCAAGAAGAAATTTGTAACATCACATACAAACAACTTAATGGCCCAACTGAAAACCCTAGAAAAAAAAGAAGCAGATACACCCAAGAGGAGTAGATGGCTGGAAATAATCAAACTAAGGGCTGAAATCAATCAACTAGAAACAAATAAAACTATCCAAAGAATCAATGAAACAAAAAGCTGGTTCTAAGAGAAAATCAACAAGATAGACAAACCCTTAGCCAAACTAACTAAAAAGCAGAGAGAAACTATCCAGATCAGCAAAATCAGAAATGAAAATGGGGACATAACCACAGACATTGAGGAAATCCAAACAATTATTAGGTCATACTACAAAAGCCTATATGCCACAAAATTTGAGACTCTAAATGAAATGGATAATTTTCTTGAAAGATTCCATCTACCAAAACTAAGTCAAGATCAGGTAGAAAGACTGAATAGCCCTATATCTCCCAAGGAAATTGAAGCAGTCATAAACAGTCTCCCCTCCAAAAAAAGCCCTGGACCAGATGGCTTCAGTGCAGAATTCTACAAGACCTTCAAAGAAGTGCTAACTCCAATTCTCCTCAAGCTATTCCACAAAATAGAAACAGAAGGAACACTACCAAACTCATTCTATGAAGCCACAGTCACCTTAATACCTAAACCACACAAAGGCCCAACAAAAAAAGAGAACTTCAGGCCTATCTCTCTTATGAACATTGACGCAAAAATACTCAATAAAATACTTGCAAACCGAATCCAAGAACATATCAAAGATATCATCCACCATGACCAAGTAGGCTTCATCCCAGGCATGCAAGGGTGGTTCAACATACGGAAATCCATCAATGTAATCCACTACATAAACAAACTGAAGGAGAAAAACCACATAATCATCTCCTTAGATGCCGAAAAAGCATTTGACAAAGTCCAACACCCATTCATGTTTAAAGTCTTGGAGAGATCAGGGATACAAGGCACATACCTAAACATAGTAACGGCAATATATAGCAAGCCTATAGCTAACATCAAACTCAATGGAGAGAAACTTAAATCAATCCCACTGAAATCAGGGACAAGACAAGGCTGTCCATTGTCCCCATATCTCTTCAACATAGTACTTGAAGTCCTATCCAGAGCAATAAGACAACTAAAGGAGATCAAGGGGATACAAATCAGAAAGGAAGAGGTCAAAGTGTCACTATTTGCAGATGATATGATAGTATACATGAGCGACCCCAAAAATTCAACCAGAGAACTCCTTCAGCTGATAAACACCTTCAGCAAAGTGGCAGGATACAAAATCAACTCAAAAAAATCAGAAGCCCTCCTATATACCAAAGACAAAAAGGCTGAGAAAGAAATTAGGGAAACAACACCCTTCACAATAGCCACTAATAACATAAAGTACCTTGGTGTGACTCTAACCAAGCAAGTGAAAGACCTGTTTGAGAAAAACTTCAAGTCTCTGAAGAAAGAAATTGAAGAAGATCTCAGAAGATGGAAAGATCTCCCGTGCTCATGGATTGGTAGGATTAACATTGTGAAAATGGCCATACTGCCAAAAGCAATCTACAGATTCAATGCAATTCCCATCAAAATACCAACTCAATTCTTTACAGACCTTGAAAAAAATATTCTCAGCTTCATATGGAGAAACAAAAAAACCCAGAATCTCCAAAACGATCCTGTACAACAACAGATCATCTGGAGGTATCTCCATTCCTGATCTCAAGCTGTACTACAGGGCAACAGTAATAAAAACTGCATGGTATTGGCATAGAAACAGAAAGGAGGATCAATGGAACCGCATAGAAGACCCAGAAATAAATCCACACACCTATGACTACTTGATATTCGACAAAGAAGCCAATTCCATTCAATGGAAAAAAAACAGCATCTTCAACAAATGGTGCTGGACCAACTGGATGTCTACATGCAGAAAAATGAAAATAGATCCATATTTATCACCCTGCACAAAACTAAAGTCAAAGTGGATCAAGGACCTCAACATAAAACCAGATACCCTAAATCAATTGGAAAAAAAAGTGGGGAACAGCCTAGAACTCATTGGCACAGGAGACAACTTCCTGAACAGAACACCAACAGCACAGGCTCTAAGAGCAACAATCAATAAATGGGACCTCATGAAACTGAAAAGTTTCTGTAAAGCAAAGGATACCATCATCAAAACAAAACGACTGCCTACAGATTGGGAAAGAATCTTCACTAACCCTTTATCTGACAGAGGACTAATATCCAGTATATACAAAGAACTAAAGAAGCTGAAAAGCAGCAATCCAAGTAATCCAATTAAAAAATGGGGAACAGAGCTAAACAGAGAATTCTCGACAGAGGAATATTGAATGGCAGAAAAACACTTAAAGAAATGCTCATCCTCATTAGCCATCAGGGAAATGCAAATCAAAATGACCCTGAGATATCACCTTACACCCATCAGAATGGCCAAGATGAAAAACTCAAGCGATAACACATGCTGGAGAGGTTGTGGAGAAAGGGGAACCCTCCTCCACTGCTGGTGGGAATGTAAACTGGTACAACCACTCTGGAAAGCTATCTGGCGCTTTCTAAGATAAATAGGAATAGTGCTTACTCCAGACCCAGCTATACCACTGCTAGGTATATACCCAAAGTTTGTTCAAGTACACAAAAAGGACACTTGCTCAACCATGTTTATAGCAGCTCTATTTGTAATAGCCAGAACCTGGAAATAACCCAGATGTCCATCAACGGAGGAATGGGTACAGAAATTGTGGTCTTTTTATACAATGGAATACTACTCCGCAATCAAAAAGGCGGAAATCATGAAATTTGCAGGCAAATGGTGGGATCTAGAAAAGATCATTCTGAGTGAAATATCCCAGAAGGAGAAAGACAAACATGGGATATACTCACTTATATAGACCTATAAGATATGATAAACATAATGAAATCTATACACCTAAAAAAGATAATCAATTGAGCGGACATGGGGTAAGATGATCAATCCTCGTTTAGAAAGACAGATGGGATGTGCATTGAACGTATGACAGGAGTCTACTGAGCGCATCTGAAAGACTCTAGCAGTGTTTTCAAAGCAAAGACTCATGACCAAACCTTTGGCAGAGTACAGGGAATCATAAGAAAGAAGGGGAGTTAGTCTGATGGGGAAAGGATAGGAGCTCCACAAGGACCAAATATATCTGGGCACAGGGTCTTTTCTGAGACTGACATTCAACCAAGGACCATGTATGGATATAACCTAGAACCTCCACTCAGATGTAGCCTGTGGTAGCTCAGTAACCAATTGGTCTCCCAAAGTGAGGGGAACAGGGACTATTTCTAACAGGAACTCAATGACTGGTTCTTTGGTCTCCCCACCCCCGAAGGGAGGAGCAGTCCTGTTAGGCCACAGAGGAGGGCTTTGCAGCCAGTCCTGAAGATACCTGATAAAACAGGATCAGATGAATGGGGAGGAGGTCCCCCCTATCAGTGGACTTGGAAAGGGGCACGGTGGAGATGAGGGAGGGAGGGAGGGAGGGAGGGTCTGGGAGGGAATGAGGGATCGGGATACGGCTGGGATACAGAGTTAATAAAATGTAACTGATAAAAAATAAAAAATAAAAATAAAAAAAAGAAGTAGGAGATAGTAGACCTGGAGTGGACAGGAGCTCTACAAGGACAGTGACAGATCCTAAAAGTCTGGGCACAAGGGTCTTTTCTGACACTGATACTCCAGCCAAGTACTATTCATGGAGATGGCCTGGAACTCCTGCACAGAGGTAGTCTATGGCAGTTCAGTATCCAAGTGGCCTCCATAGTAATGGGGACAGGGACTGTCTCTGACATGAACTGATTGGCCTGCTCTTTGATCACTCCTGATGAAGGGGGAACAGCCTTACCAGGCCACAGAAGAAGAGAAGCAACCACTCCTGATGAGACCTGATAGACTAGGGTCAGAGGGAAGGGGCAGAGGACCTCCCTTTTCAGTGGAATGGGAGAGAAACACAGGTGGAGAAAAGGGAGGGTGGGGTTGGGAGGGGAGGAGGGAGGGAGGTACAGGGGAGATACAAAGTGAATAAACTGCAATTAATAAAAATAAAAATAATCATTTAAAAAAGAAAAAAAAAGAAACCAAGATATGTGCTACATTGTGAAAGAGGTTTTGCCTTTGTTTCAAAAAGTAAAGAATAGTGGACAACATCAAAATTGATAATGATTAGATATGAATAGGAAAGATCTCCTGAATAAGCAGAAGTAACTGTTCATTGGATAGCTTGGTCATTCAGTCCAAACTGACTTATAAAGACTAAAGTTTTCTTCTTAAATAAAAAAAATGATATTTTTATTGTTTCACATTAAAAAGTTAAGAGATTTTAAATGTTTTAAGTAAATTCAAAAGGTACAAACTTGTTTGAGTTGGAATAATTTCGAGTGAAAATAAAATATTTGAGCAGTGTGGTAATAGACCATGTCTTTAATCCCAGCAGAGACAGGCCATCCTCTATTAATTAGTTGTTTTCTAAATTCAGGAGTTAAAATGAACAGGGTGTGAATGGTTCATAGCCTTAAACCCAGCATTCAGGAGGCACATGCCTTTTACATACCACCAGGGAGTCAGAGACAGGCAAATAGGATTTACAGTGATTTCATTTAAAAGCTACTTGTAAAAAGCAGGCTGAAATTCAAAGTGAATATCTTTTGTTATTTAAAATTAAATACACTTGAAGATATATTTAATTGTAAACTTTTAAAAGATTTTTAAACTTTAATTGAGAGATTATACTTTTTCTATTTCCAAAAAAACCATTTTGCCCTATAAAATATATAACCTGCCTAAAAAGGAACTACCCTCTCCCCAGAATTAGGGATGGGGCAGGATTTGGATTTTATGTTTCTAGGAGAATAAAAACATCCAACTAAAGAATATGGAGACCACTGGACAAATGAATCTTCTGAAGAAAAAGGACAGATCACCAAAAGATGCCCAAAAAAGGAGTAAATTGGACAAGTGGTATCACCCACCTTCATGTTGTCTCTTCTGCCTTCTGCCGACATAAGAGCAAATTGTCTTTATGTGCTTGTTAAAGGACAATCCAAAATCTCTATCTATTATCAGAAAAGCCACCTGGTAAGAAACAGAGGAAAACAGAAAACTAAGTGACTATTCTATTGCCACTAATTTCATAATCTTCCAGCATAATGTGACTTCTGTATTTACCACAAACTTCAATAATCAAGAATGTGTACTGTGTTTGTGAAAGAATGAGGGTATGAGAGAAAATGCCAAAAACATATAGGCAAGTTTACGTGAAAAGACCTAAGGAAACTCTAACATGAAAAATGTACACTGGATCAGAGATACCTTTGATGTTTTTTTTAATACAAATTAAATAAACACAGATTTCACAACTCCTACAAGACAAACACAAAGTGACAACTAAAAATCTCCTCTCCAGAAAGTCCTTTAGCTCTGGAAGTCTCTTAGAAAATGGAGGTGATCATAAAGATGGGCTATGGCTTGCAGTCACTCATGTCCCCTTGTGGGTTTAGGCATATCCCAGCCCTTGCCGACATTCACATCCAAAACAATGTTGGAGAATAATTTAATATGTTTCCTGCTGCATGAATTATGTCAACAGATATGAAATCTGCCCTATCCACTTCCTAAATCCAGGCACACCTGACAAAATTCTACATCTCAGAAATTCATTTTGTATGCTGGAATTGAATTTCTCTAAATCATGCTATTGGGCCTGGTGGTAGTTGCAAGGTAAAAAAAAAATCAAAATCAATAATCAAGTTTTGCTGAAGGATGATCACCACCACCTCTTTTCTACCAGTTTCAAAACTATTTGTAAAATTTGTCACACAAAACCGTATGTGGAATACAAAATTTATCATTTCTAGAAATGAAACCTTCAGTTTTCCAATATGTCTCTCTACTGCACACCAAAAGCAATACCTGTGTGTCCACACTATATAGTGATATTATAAGCACTACTGCTTTCTACTTCCCAGGCTGCACGGTCCCATCCTCCCTGGACAATCAACACTCAGGAAGGGTGAGAGTCCAAGAGTCTCTGACCAGGTCACCACATGGAGAACAACAGAACCACTGTCCGAACCACAGTCCATCTCAGTCAAAGCAGATCAGGCTGTGATAGCTCAGCAGACTTGCTCTGCCTGGCCTGGGAACAATGGCCCCACACTCACCATGGTATGGCATGGCGCCTCACTCACAGCTTCCTACAGCTACATCAGAGGAAAATCCAAGAACAAACTAGAAGCTACCTCCCACTGGTGCTCCTGACTGCTAGGCCTGCCCAGTCTCCAATTAGCATGAACAATACAGCTGAGTCTCAGGACAGTAGTAGCTCCTCTACCAGTGGATCAAAGATCAAATGATGCAGATAGTAGAGGCATTCTACCTTTTCCCTAACCCCTATGGGCACACAGAACCCCAGTGTTGTTATAAAAGAATGAAAATCCCAATTGTTCGATTTTACCAATACAGACCCAGGAGCCAGATACTGGGGAGAAAACCTGCTAGTTCAGCAAAGCAGAGAAAGCACCCATCTGACCATCATACTCACCTCACACTTAAGAGGAAAAAGCTCCAAAACCTCACCAGTTCAGATAACAGCTCAGGGGAGATAGGCCAAAGGAACCCAAGGCCAAAGGATTTCTAGCTCAAAGCTCAAAAAGCCCAAAAGCTACCATGCTGAAACTCCTTCCACTTTTACACTCTTTCTTAAATACATTTCAGCTGAAAGTTCCACTTACTCTTTAATCCCTGTCAGCTGGTTTCTTGGTTTGCCTCTTGACCTAGGGTTAACATTATTTAATGCTGTTCACAGAGAGCTTTTTAATTAAAGGTATGTTCCAGGGCTGATGGAACCATACCACAATCACCTGTTTACAATAAACAGAAAGTTATTGAAATTAAGGGTTGTGTTAGGGCTCAACCACACCAAACAAAGCACAGGTTTTTACAGTTCACAATCTAAGGGGATCACACTGGGCTCAAATATCCTGCAACACCCTCATCTGAGAAACTTTTTTTAAAATACAATCTTCCACTCCCCCAGGGCACCTGTTCATTTTCCAAGACACAGATCATTTGTCTTGCACATTCCATTACACACTCAATGTCCAGTGTAATCATCTCTGCCTCCTAGTTCGGAAGTCCTTCAGCCAAACTTCAATCAAAGCCAAATGGTAACAACCATTAAAGAAACAAATAGCCATGAATTTGAAAGCAAGGAGCTTTCAAATTCTCATCTCAATGAAGATGAGAAATAAAACAAAAACAATGTGGCTGTGCCTAGGTATGTTGAAATAGAAAGTTTATTATATATAGAAGAGAGAACATAAACACAGGAACATCTAGGACAGTCTAGGGTTGGCGTGACCTTGAGCCATGTGAGAAGAGAAGGGAAAGGGGAGTGGAGAACCAGGCCTAAATACAGGAGAGTAAATGATAAATGAAAAAGACCAGGTAACCAAAACAGTTGGAATACATAAGGAAGGGCAGCTGGGAGGAGGGCCGATCAACTCCTGGGCTAGAGACCTGGGTATGATACCAATACCTTGTAACAGGTAAGGATTGAGAGGTGCTGGGAGGACCTGACAGCAAGGTCTGCTTTGATTTGGTAAGTAGGCTCCTCAACCATTCATCCCAGCATTTGAGATCTAAGAGTAGAGAGGAATGAGTAGGTTGAAACAATTTCATTATAATCTTAAAAATTATTTTTAAAAGTTGAAAATGGCCTTATAGTCCAATATTCTTTGGGGACTTCAGGTATATATTAGCGCACATCAATTGTTACTCACCTTTTCTCTCTGGTTTTGCAATTTCAAATGGGGGGAATATTCCTGTTAGGCAGTACCACACCTGTTTCTCCAGATCTTCTATATTGTTTTAACTAGTTCAACTATCAAAATTTGCTTTCCAGAAGCAAGCTCAGCTCCTAATACATATTCTTGATTTCATTGTGTATGAATCCCTTCAAACATCCAGTTTTCACTTTTACTGACTGTCTGAAATTGATTACCTGACTCATTACCATCTTCCCTCCTCCTCCTCCCTTTTTGTGTTGTAACCAGCTTCAAAGTAGGTCAGTGAACTCAATTCTCACACAAGTCCCATCTTCAAACAAACAAACAAACAAACAAACAAAAAAAACCAGGGCTGTCAGTGGACACTCATTCACTGGTCTCTTTTACTTCACAGAGACCAGTCAGGGCCCACCTGAAAAGACTTGCAGGACTGTGTTCTAGGCACTGGGCAGTAGAGGTAGCATTCAGTGTTGAAATAAAGTGTAAACTATATAACAAGTGAAAAGCTGATCTACAGGAGACATTACTTTAAACAAAAACAAATATCAAAGTACTAGAGAAAAAGGAATGAAATTCTTGATGACTGGGGATTATCAGAGAATATTAACCAATAAGAGACTAAAAAAATGATGCATCAACAAAAAAAATTAATAATACCAACAACTGACTTTTCTACGTATTTATTTATTTATTTATTATTATGTATACAATGTTCTGCATGCACGCACACCTGTACACCAAAAGGGGTCACCATATCTCATTATAGATGGTTGTGAGCCACCACGTGCTTGGTGGGAATTGAACTCATGACTTCTGGAAGAGCAGCCAGTCCTCTTAAGCTCTTAGTTGAAAAAAACACATAGGCATACAGACTATGAAAAACACAGGCCATTCTGTGGTAGAGGGAAAGCCATTAAGAAGATACTGTTTAATGTTGCCCCTGTGTCCAATATTAGCTGCTGAGACCGGTAACCTGACAGACACAGATTTATCCACTAGCCTCTGTCTCAAATTTGAACTGACAGAACTATGTCAATGAGGATTGTACATACAGGCATAGGACAGTCCCTTAATTTGAAATTCAACATTCACTGGATCAAGCTACCTGACCCAAATTGTACACCCACCAATCTGGTATGTTTTCATTCGCATTCATGAATTAATAAATACACGTTGGAAAATTACAAATTAAAAACCTCATCCTGCCACATTTCTAGATAATCCTGGTGAGCAAACATGTATTCCGGGATCCTAATCTCTAACAGGCCTGGTTAGCATACTACTTATCTGTGGAGTGTTTTACAGGCAGTCTTCCCTCATCTAAATTCTAACTGGTGACACTCATTTCTCAGCAATAGTAAATACTTTACATCATCAGTTCTAATATTCTATATCACAGCTTAATATTGGAGTGCTCTCTGACACAGGACATACCATTTACAACCCCCACAAAATCCAAATGCATCATTAGAATTGAGAGAACCAGACCTGACACCTCCAAAGGTAACCATGAATTAGGCCTAAAAATGGTTACCTAAATGTAACCAAACTAGTGGCCCCTCCACAAGGTCACCACGAACTAGGTGATGGGTCACCAATTCCAGAAATAAGGTCATAAGATTCCCTACCCAAGGAACAGTCTGAGGATAACTACAAGAATGTGAAAGTATCTTATCTCAAGTTGGGATATTTGTGCTGAGCAGCCCACCAACCTTGTAGTAGAAAATTCCACGTCACAGAAATTAACTAACATTCCTGAAGCCTATAGCTACCTCACTCAATGTTAGTTATGTTAGCTAGCCAATCACTTTGTAAAAAGTTTGCCCTCACTGAATGTCACCCAATCCTGTAACTGTTAAACTGGAACTTCCTGTTCCTTCCTCAGACTCCAATCAAAACTCTGCCATGCAATTGCTCAGGGCTTTCCTCTCTGGTCTGCTGTGTTGGTGATCATGGAGGGACCGTGCTTAAGCCCCTATAAAGCTCTCTGCTCTTGCATATCTGGTCCACCTCTCGGTGATCTTTGGGAACCCTATGATCTGGGCATAAAAAATGGGGGCTTGTACCAGATCCCCAAGGCTCCCAAGCACCCCAGGCACATGAAGGAGAACACCAGCCAGTAAGTGAGCACTCTCTTCGTGTCTGTTTGTCTGAGTCTGCCTCTGTGTTTCTCTAGTTTCAGTTTTCGGGCCTTGAAGCAAAATCTGTAATCTGTGTGATCAGAAAGGTAAGAGCTGATGCTCTGGACAGCTGTAGTTCACAGGGAGACTGGAAGACATTCCAGACTCCCCTCCAAGAGGTGCATATGTAAAGAGAGTTGAGCACCAAGTTTTCGGTGATCTTTGGATCTCAGAGATGATGAATATGCCCCTATCTGTAAAGGGTGGGAGAGAACCCAGTTTTCTGTGATCTCTGAATCTTTGGATAAGGACAAGACAGATAGCTTCTGCAGCACTGATTCAATGATGTCCTACTTTCCGTTTTTCTACAGCATGAGTAGTGAGATTTGTTGTCTGGCCCTGTGTTTTCTGCTGCACAAGTAGTGGGATGTGGCTGTTTGTATCTTTTTCTTTGACTATCTTGTCTGTCGCTGCCAGCTTACTGTTTTGTTTTTTTTTAGTGGGACTGACTGAGGACATGGAACAGAAACCTTCTATCCCCCTAGACTTGATTCTTTCCCATTTCAGGAGGCTTGAGCCATGCTCCACAGGCTCCAGTGACAGTGGCAAGGAGACACCACGGGATGGATAAGGTATGTGGAGCCCCAGTCTTGGTACCTCTGCAAATGTTCTCTGGTCTCTGGTCTGTCAGAAGTTAGCCTCTGCTCTGGCCTCTGGTCTGGCAGAGCTTGGCTGCTGCTATGGTCTCTGGTCTGGTAGAGATTGGCTGCTGCTTTGGCCTCTGATCTGGTAGAGATCAAAAGATATGTTGCTGCTCTATTCTATGGTCTGGCTGAATGCAGTCACCATTCCAAACTCTGGTGTAGTTGGGTGGAGCCTGATTTGGTGGTAGATCACCACTAATGGAACAGGATAGATGGCCAATAGAGAGATAGGCCACTGTTCTGAGTTTTGGTATTTTCTTCTTCCATTCTCTTTGTGCACATTGTACCTGGTACATTCTTTTCTTGTGTTGTTCTTTTGTGGTTTTGTTTGTTTTTGATGGTCTCAGTAAGCCAGTGACCAAACAGCTGTGCTCCTTTGTGACTTTGTCTGCCCCATGTTTCCAGCCCTACAAGTAGGGGCACCTCTGGTCACTAGTAGGAGCACACATTTCTACACAGTTGGCTCCGAAGGCTCAGTTGGAGAGGGGTCTGTGTGCAGAAAATCTTGCTGGGCTGGACCTCTTTGCCTCCTTGCTTCCTCTCTGAGGAAAGTTGGTGACCTGAGGTTAGCTCTGGCTTGGAACAATGATTTGCCAAATATGCTCATAGCCAAAATGTATTGTGGTTATTACTATTGTTATTATTTGGTTAGGGTTCCCTGTAGCCCAGCCTGGCCTGAAACTAAACAGCTATAAGATGACCTTGAATTTATGATCCTTCTTCTCCACCTCTTAACAACTGAGCTACCCCCCAATTCCTCAAACTTCTTGTATTGAACCACAGGTGGCTTCAACAAGGAAGTGGACCGAACCCAAAAGGAGAAGGCTTGGTTTCACTGAGCTCCTGGGTCTGTGCCAGTGTACTGGCACTGTGCCAAGAATGCCCACCTGCACACGTTGGCACAAGGTTTATTAGCCTGACTGCACTTATGAAATTGTCACCTGAGAACTAAGCAAAATTCTTTTTCTTTTTATTTTTTTTAAGATTTAATTTTTTTATACAGTGTGCTGCCTGCATGTGTGATAGCAGGCCAGAAGAGGGCACCAGATTTCATTATAGATGGTCATGAGCCACCATGTGCTTGCTGGGAATTGAACTCAAGACCTTTGGAAAAGCAGTCATTGCTTTTTAACCTCTGAGCTATCTCTCCAACCCAGCCGATTCTTTTTTAGGTGAGGTCTCAGACTGGCAACTACAAGAATTTTGTTAGAAAATCTTAGAAAGCACATGTATGATTGTGGTTTCCTTAGGTGGGGATGTAATACCAGGAACACAAAATGCTCAGAGACCACCAGGAGATGAATTGATGCAAGAGCAAGAGAGCTTTATTACAAGAGTGACTGAACTCGGGGCCCAAGTCTCACTGACATAGCAGTAGAGAACTAGGACCTTGAGCCCTGAGTGAGCAGGGTTTTTAAAGGGAAAGACTCTAAGCAGGTGGGTTTCCATAACAGCAAGCAGGAGGATACATGTTTCCATGAGAGAAAGCATGCCTTGATGTTACAGAATTGGGTAGAAGCCATAAGGGAGAGGTGACTGTTTACATGATCACAATTCCCTGGGAGATTGTCTCTATTTTTTACTAAACATTTATTCTGTCATATTTCGTGGAGGCCGTTGCTTGGAGAGCTGACTTTGTATTTTTTCAGGTGCACATTCTGTGATATTTCCTGGTACTTGAGTTCAGCTTCTGGTCAAGATGGTGCCTTATTTCAAAATGGAGTCACACATGTTAACGTAAACTCCTCAGGGAACTTCTGTCAATGTGCTCTTCAAAGTGCAAAAGGACTTAAGTGGAGAATGCAGTAAAGGGTAGGGAGAGGGATAGATGAGGAATTCACCATGTCTGGGTACCTACTCCTCCCCCTAGAAAATGAGTTTTAATCACTAGTGCAAGAAAAAAAATAGCTAGAATGTATTTTAAGTTCAAGGTCTAAAAGTGAGGCTGCAGGGGTCCTTTTGGCAATGCTTTTGCATAATTGCATCCATTCACCTACAATGTTTGTAAATTCACGCTGAGCAATGAAGGAAAGGAATGGGAGGAAAGTGAAGGGGAGGAGAGAGTAGGGTAATGGACGGGGAGGGAAGGAACATGTTCAAAATCTTCCTGGCAAGAAAACAAAAAGAAAAAAAAATCCTTCTTAATGAATTTCCACCTTTTGTGTGTCCAAGAATTCTTAATTTGTGTTTATGTGTAAATCCTTTCATCATATTTACATATATGATGAAAAATCTTGCTGAATAATGGTGTTTCAATGTCTTCCTTACATTTCAACTGAATTATTTTTGGGCCCTAAATCTAGACCCAATTCTTATCAATATTTAGAGGTTTTGCTTGTTTTGAATGTGTTTTTTTTTATTTTCTTAGTTAATAGTGTGTCCACAGTCGATTACACCAGGGTCATCATACTTGGGTCTCTAGAAAAGTAATGAAAAACAATAAACAGTACTAATAATGTTAGTGACTAAAATGAAAGTAACAGAGTGCATTGTACAGTGATCTCAGATGATCTTTTCAGACAGGTCATTTTATGATGAAATCTTTTCATGAGGAACAAAATGCCTGTTAAGCTTAGGGCTTGTTTACAGCATGCTCTTGAAAACAAGGTTCAAGATGCATCCTGAAGTCATAACATCTAATGATGTACAGAGAGGACACAATCAGCTTTGTGGATATGGTCTCCTAGGGATAAGAATGGCAGGATGCAAAGCCCAGGACATTTTCTGGGGACCTAACCTCTCATAAATCCTAATGAAAACATAGACTCTTTGCAGAAAATGAACATGTACATAAAACCAACTCTGTATAAGCATGTATATAGCAAATGTCAGGAGAAGGACCAGGATAAAAACTAACACCAAATAATTAACACTGTTGCTATACCTGTAATTTCTATCTTATCTGGAAGGCAGAGACAGGAAGACTGTTAACCCCTGTATTTAAGGCAGAGCATCTGCATAAAGAAAAGCAATGCGTTGCTTCTCCTGTTTCATTTCTTCCTCTTCCTCCTCTTTCTTTACCTCATATATGTGAAAGAAATGTTCTACCCCCAAGCTATATTTCTAGCTTCTGTAAAAAACGGAGAGATACAGATAGTCTTTGCATATGATAAAGCCAGATGCTAAAACTCACTAAAGCTTAAAGAAAGTAACTTGTTATGGGATAAATGAAAGAGAAAACGGAGAAGGCAACAGACATAGAGGCTGACCTACTAACAGCAGAAAGAGAGGAAACATTAAAAATACTTTAGGAGAAGTTTATTACAGATGGCATAATGGCTGGCATTAAGAAATAAAGTGCTCTGTGCTCCCATCCTCTAGGTGGGAATACTGTACTACTATCAGATTATGAAAACGTTGTTAATAACATTTACTGTTTAAAATGTTATTTGTCCTTCTGCAGATAGTTACTGTTTGTGAATTAGGTATTCAGTACTGTGCTAAGTCCTGAACACACAAAAAATGAATCATGCAATCATCATTTTTTCTCTATAAGCTTACAGTCTTGTGGGGTAATCCACTAAAAGCAAACCTATAGACCATGCATAGAAATGTGTATATCACTATAAATTACACTGTGAAACCTAAAGAAAAGCAGTAGGTACCTAACACCCCAAAAGGGATAAAGCATATACATACTCAAAGGCCTAGTGGTGAGAAAATTTATTTCAGGAGGGGAAATGAAAGAAGGTAAATTTGTTTGAAATATACTAGGAAAGAAGAAAGGAACAATAATAATGATGATGATGATTAAAGAGGAAGCCAGAGGGGCTGAAGAGATGGCCTAGTGATGAAAAATACTTTCCGTGGGGATGCAGAGATGGTTCAGAGGTTAAGAGCTCTGGCTGCTCTCCAAGAGGTCCTGACTTCAATTTCCAGCAACCACATGGTGGCTCACAACCATCTATAATGAAATATAGTGCCCTCTTCCGGCATGCAGGTGTACATGCAAACACAACAGTGTATACATAATAAATAATAAATCTTAAAACAAAACAAAACAAAACATTCTCTGCTTTTTTTTTTTTGTCGAGTTTCTAGCATGTCCATGGTGGCTGTTAATCTTCTATAGTTCCTGTTTTAGGGAATCTGATGCCATATGACCTCCTGAGATATAAGGCACACATGTGGTACACTTATATTCATAAAAATAAGATACTCTTATCACTCATCTATGCAAAAGGTAAAAATACGCCCCTTCAAAAAAGGAGGCCAGCGGGCATAGTGGCACCCACCGGATTTCTGTGTGTTTGAGGCCATTCTTGTCTACAGAGCAAGTCCAGACCAGCCAAAGCTACATAGGGAAACCCTTTCTTAAAAAGCAAAACAACAACAAGAACAACAAAATAAAGCAAAACAAAACAAAAACAAGTTCATAGTGTGGTGACACATGCCTGTAAATGGAACATCAGGAAAGACAGGAATGAAGGTCAAACTGGACTATAAGAAACTCTGTCTCAAAAACAAAACGGCAGCAACAACAACAAAACAGCACAAGAATCTGAGTGCCTGGGATGCTTTGGGACATTCAAATCTTTTATCTTAATTCTTGGCTCCATAGGAAGCTATTGAGGAGTATAGTTGTTTGAATGAAAATGACCTCTACAGTCTCATATATTTGAAAATCTGGTCCCCAGTTGGTGGAACTGTTTTGGAAAAATTAGGAAGTGTGATCTTGTTGAAGAGGTGTGTTCCTGTGGGTGGGCTTTGAGGTTTTAAAACTGCACACCATTCTCAGTTAGCTCTTTGACTCATGCTTGTAGATCAGGATGTAAGCTCTCAGCCACTGTTCTCTCTGGTGCTCTGCCTGCCATTCCTGTCTGCCACTATGGTCCTTTCCATAATGGTCATGCACTTACCCTCTGAAACTCTAGGTACCCAAACAACCCGTTTCTTCTATAAGCAGCCAAAGTAGCTAAGACAAGGGGTTTGAAAACAGGAGAGAAATGCTTTGATGTACACTTATCTCAAAGATCCTTTTGTCCTGTAAAATTAATAGTAAGATTTCAGAAACTTCAGGCCTTAGAGCGCCCAGACCCAGAAGGTCTAGCCCTCTTGGGTGGGGCGGGGGAGGGGCTTGCGCGAGGCGCGGCGCAGGCGCAGTGAGCGCCTCCCTTGTCAAGCGTGATGGAAGCGCTGTTGTTATGGCTACAGACGCTGAAGGGAAAACGCTGAGCTCCTCCTGGGCCTGGTGGGCGGTGGTGGAGAGGGTTGGCGACAGGAACCCGATTCCCTGGCGCGGTGGCTGCAATCCTGGCTCGGCTGGCTAAATACTTCATCTTGGTAGACTAAGACCAAGAGAAGCCAGGTGAGGGTGTGGGGCAGGTGCCGCCCCCGGGCTCCGCCTCCCTCTGCCCCCACGCTCCGCCTCTACCCCTTGGCTCCGCCTCCGCCCTCCCTGGGCTCCTCTCCCGTCCCCGCCCCGGGCTCCGCCCCTGCCCCAAACTCCAACCCCGTCTCCGCCCCAGGCTCCGCCCCCACCCGCGGGCTCCTCCCCCGCCTCCGCCTCTGGGCTCCGCCTCTGCCCCCGCAGCCATCCAGTGGACTAGGTGGTGCTGGGCCTGGCATCGCGGCTGGGAGGCGGGGAGGAAAGAGGGTTGGGTCCCAGGGTGGAGGAGCAGCGGGTCCACCAGTATCAACCATCGCGGTGCAGCCTAGCCTGGCTGGCTGTGGGCGTATGTGAGGGACCCGCAGGAGGGCAGTCTGGGTTGTGCAGTTGGGGGCTAGCGGGCTGGGCGGGTCGAGAGAGCCTGCCCGAGTTCCGCCAAGAGCTTCTGTGGAGGCTGTTGGTACCCGGGACCGTGCCCTCGGGCCACCAGTGATAGAAGGGCGGGAGCACACTGTGCGGAGTTCCTAGGGATACACTTGTACCCTACATCCTGAGGAAGAGTGATGCTGGGGCCAGTCCTCCCGGAAAAGAAGTACAAAGAGTCAGGTGCTGCCTCCTGCGTGCCCTCAGGCGGGTGAGTGGGGGAGCTTAAGCATCCTGTTAAAACGAACGTACTTGAAAAGGCCACAGGATCCGAACACATTTCTAGGAACATTGTTTGAGGACCTATGTGCAGGCATTCCAGAATGAAATGACTCTTCTTAAGTAAAGACAGCTACTGCAAGTGCTCTCTCTCTCTTAGCTTTCATGTGATTTGATTGTTCTCTTTATTCGTCAGAGAATTCTTCATAAGGAACAGTTTGGCAGATACATTGCTGTTTATACTTTGATGGACTTGCACAACCAAGAGTATACAGGGTTCACGCAGGCTTATTTTCCTATTTATATCTCTTTGTGTTGATATGTATAGATAAGTGGGATGTAATAACAAGGTTACTGTAGAGCTGGGAAAGCTCTTTTATTTCAGGATAATTCCAGTTTTACACTTGCAAGGAATTTTAGCTACCAGCCCTGCAGCCTTGCAGCCCTGCAGCCCCTTGTCTCAGGAGGTGCTTAGGTTGCATTTTGCTGATTTTTAGTCGTTGGTAGCAATAGAGTACCGATGTTCTAATTATCTCTTTATTATTTATTCATCCCTAAGAATTTGTTTAAGAGAAGGGATCCTTCACATTTTTTTTCCTCACTACTGCCTAATTGAGCTCACTTAAGAGAATTGTTTTCAGGTCGGTAGGATGGCTTAGCAGATAAAGGCTCTTGCTGGGCTAGCTTGGACACCGCATTTTGATCCCTGATTTCATGAAAAGGTGGAAAGCAAGACGTGTTCTCACAGAGTTGTCTTCTGACCTTCCTATGTGTTCCCTAGTATGCATGCTTCACCGACATCATGAACACACACACACACACACACACATACACACACACACGCTAAAAAAAAGACATTGGGCTATATTTAGAGAATCTTCTTGCTTCAAAATGTCATGTCATTTCAGTTGTCAGGCTCTTACAGACATAGTATTAACCAGACTGCCAGTGTAGAGAATCAGTTTTGTTTTTAATCTTGTTCAGTTTTTAGTTACATTGTTCCTTCCCCTACATCAATTTTATTTAGGTTGTTTTTGTTTTTTTTGAGACAAATTCTTTTTACAGAACCCTGGCTGTCTTGGTATTCCCTATGTAGACCAGGCTTATCTTGAACCTACAGAGATCTGCCTTCCTCTGCCTCCCAAGTGCTAGGGTTAAAGACCATGCCCAGCTTACCCCACAACAATTTTGAAACAATAACAAACTTGAAAAATGTTCCAAGTATGGTACAGAGTTAATTGCTGTTTTACTTTGGACATTTTGAGAGGAAGCTGTTGACCTTATGCCCTGTCACTCTGAATGGTTTAGTGTCAATTTTATATAATCAAGAACATTGTCCTACATAATGACAGTGCAGTTATCAAAACAGGAAATTTACGATGACACAGTATTCCATTTAATTTGGGTTTTGTTGACTATGTTATTAGTCACATTATTGTTGAAAGAAGTTGGTACATTTAAGTGTTGCATTGTTTCATTATCTCTTTAGTCTCTTTCAATATGGAACAGTTTCCTCATCTTTTTCATGATCTTGTCACTTTTGATGACTATGTATCAGTTACATTTTTCTTCACTAATTTCTTTATTTGTTCATTTTACATCCCACTCAAAATCTCACTTCTTCCTTTCGTCCCAGTCCCACCCTCCCAAACACTTTCCCTATAACTCCTCCCAACCAACCCACCCTGGCACATCAAGTTACATCAGTATTAAGTACCTCTTCTTTCACTGAGGCAAGACAAAGCAGCCCTGCTAGGAAAATGTGATCCAGAGGGAGGCAACAGAGATAGGAGCCCAAATCAAAGATAGCCCCTGCTCTAGTTGTTAGGGGACCTACTTGAGGACAAACAGCCCATCAGTCTCATATGTGGAGGGGTCCTAGGACTATTCCAGGCATATTCTTTTGTTGGTGGTTCAGGTTCTATGAGGCCCCATGTTCCCAAGTGAGCTGACTATATAGGACTTCTTGTAGTGTCCTACCCCTCCAGATCCATCAATCCTTCCTCTAACTCTTCCACAAGAATCCCTGAGTTCTGCCTAATTGTTTGGCTGTGGGTCTCTGCATCTGCTTTCATTATCTGCCGGATGAAGCCTCTCAGATGGCAGTTGTGTTAGTCTTCTGTCTACAAGCATACCAGAGTATTATTAATAGTGCCAGAAGTTGGGTCTCTCCCATAGGTTGGGTCTCAAGTTGTGCCAGTCTTTGGTTGGCCATTTCCTCAATCTCTCTTCTGTCTTTTATTCCTGCATATCTTGTAGTCGACAAACTTGTGTCCAGGGTTTTGCCAGTTGGTTGGTGTCCCCCTCCCTCCACTGGCTACAAGATGTGTACACTTCAGTCTCAATATCCCTGCTGCTAGGCATCTCAGCCAGGCTCACACCCCCATATTTTCTTAGGTACCTCCAGAATTCCAGGTCTTCATTTTATTCCAGAGATGCTGCAACACCAATTTCCCTTCTCTCCTAGCCCTCTCACCCCATCCACACTTTTCCAACATATAATCCCCTGTCGTGTTCCTCTTTTCACCCCCTCTCCTACCCACTTCCTCTCCCCCTTCACTTTCCGTGTCTGTCCCCTTCTTAGTGGGATTCAAGTATCCTCTATTCTACCCTCCATGTTACTTAGTTTATTTAGGTCTGTGGGTTGTACCATGGTTATCCTGTACTATATGGCTAATATCCCAGGTTAGTTATATTGATAGACTCTCTCTAAGCTCTCTGTGTTCTCATGGATCAATTCATAAACTGGGACAAGGGTATCACAACAGTGGCACACACTGTATCCTGTCAGGTGGTACATACTTTCACTTTGATTACTTGTAATCAGTGTTTTCCAGGCTTTTCTACTACACAGTTAATACCCTGAACCCCCATGAGTACCTTGACACTCTGTGTCTTGTTCCTCATCAGAATGTTAATGCATTTGCCATACACTTACATCAATATGGATTCATGATTTATGTGCCTTCTGCAGCGGACTGGACTGTTATTGTTTGTTTTAGTCTGCTGGGGCTAAGTGACAAATGATTAATAACAAAGGCTTTAGTTTTCACAACTGTAAACTCTGGAAAGTCTAAAGTTAAATTATAAGGTGTACTTGGGGGCATACTTGTCTACAGTCATGTTCTCACTTTAAACTCAGTGTTCTAAAAGGCCACATGATTTTATAGGATCTCTTCAATAAGGTTATGAACCTATTTATAAGGGCTTCACCACCCATACCTGAGTACCTCCCAAAGATCTCCTGCAGTTCTGTTACTTTGGGTTTCAAGACTTCTACATAGGAATTTTGGGAGGACATAGATATACAGATTATTTTGATGTTCAAATTGTTTTGTCATTTGACCAATGAGAGCTTATATATCTGGCTTCTGTGTCTTTTTTTTCTTTCCATTTTTTATATATTACACTTTATTCACTTTGAATCCCTCTGTGCCCCCTCCCTCCGCCTCTCCCAATCCCATCCTCCCTCATTCTTCTCCACATATGCACCTCCCCAAGTCCACTAATAGGGGAGGTCCTCCTCTCCCTCCCTCTGATCATTGTCTATCAGGGCTCATCACGAATAGCTTCATTGTCTTCCTCTGTGGTCTGGTAAGGTTGCTTTCCCCTCAGGGGGAGGTGATCAAAGAGCAGGCCAATCAGTTCATGTCAGAGACAGTCCCTGTTCCCATTACAATGGAACCCACTTGGACACTGACCTGCCATGAGCAACATCTGTGCATGGTTCTAGTTTATCTCAATCAGAGGTCCTTGGTTGAAGTATGAGTCTCAGAAAAGACCCCTGTACCCAGATTTTTTTGTTCTTTTGCTCTCCTTGTGGAGCACCTGTCCTCTCCAAGTCTTATTTTTTCCTACTTGTTTCATGAATTTCCCTGCACTCTGCCCAAAATTTAGCTACAAGTCTTAGAATCTTCTCTGATACCGTGCAGGATACAGCCTTTCAGAATTCCTCTGTGGTAGGCTCCTGTCATGTTCCCTGTTTTCTCCCTCTCCTGATGTCCATCCTCTTTGCTTTTCTGAATGAGGATTCAGCATCTTAGCCAGAGTCCTCCTCCTTCATAAGTTTCTTTAGCTGTACAGATTTTAGTATATTTATCCTATATTATATATCTAATATCCACTTATGAGTGAGTATATACCCCTTGTTTCTTTCTGCTTCTGGGATACCTCAATCAGGATGATCTTTTCCAGTTCCCACCATTTACCTGGAATTTTCATGATTTCTTTGTTTTTTTTTATTGATGAGTAATATTCCATTATGTTTATGTACCACAATTTCTGTATCCATTCTTTAGTTGAGGGGCATCAGGGTTGTTTCCAACTTCTGACTACTACAAATAAAGCTGTTACAAACATAGTTAGACAAATGTCTTTGTTGTATACTTGAGCATCTTTTGGATATATGCTTAGGAGTGGTATACCTGAATCTTGAGGAAGCACTGTTCCTAATTGTCTAAGTGCCAGATTGATTTCCAAAGTGATTGTACAAGTTTACATTTCCACCAGGAGTGGAGAAGGGTTCCTCTCTCTCAAAATCCTCTTTAGCATGTATTGACACTTGAGCTTTAGTAGCTACTCTGATGTGTGTAAGGTGAAATGTCATAGTTGTTTTGATTTGCAGTTCCCTGATGACGAAGGGTGTTGAGCATTTTTTAAGTGTTTCTCTGCCATTCCTCTATTGAGAATTCTCTGTTTAACTCTGTATCCCATTTTTTACATTGGATTACTTCATTTGTTGGGGTTTAACTTCTTGAGTTTTCTATATATTCTGAATATTAGTCCTCTTTTCAGATATAGTGAACATCCTTTCCCAATCTGTAGACAGTGTTCTTTGCTTTACAGAAGCTTTTCAGCTTCATGAAGTCCCATTTATTGATTTTTGCCCTTAGAGCCTGTGCTGTTGGTGTTTTGTTACACCAGCCAAGACACAAGACCCGAGAAAGTTATTTTCCTGACACAGGCAAGAAATGCATAAGAGTCCTTTCCAAAGCAATGGTTAGGTTTTGAAAACTTTCTATAATTCTTGGTATGAGAACTTGAGACCAGATGAGAAGGTCTGGTCTTCATGGAAACTAGAATGGAGGGGCACATAAACATGTAAAAACAAACTGTTAACACATAATGGAAATTAAAACAAATTCTTAAACAAATATATGTTTACTCATGAATATTTTACATATATAAGCATTCATTACTGCACTCAGGTGTTGAGGCAACTACAGGCTTATCTACAAATGTTTTCTTCATCATGAATTCTTTCATGTAACAGAAATCAAACACATAAGTTTGAAGTCAGAGAAATGAATCCTTCTCAGTTGGTGGTATCATTTGGGAAATTTTAAGAAATGTATCCCTGCTGGAGAAAGTATGTTATTTGGGGTGGGCTTGATAGTTTTCAGCTGCATATCTTCTGTAGTTACCACTCTCTGCTTCATGCTGAAGGTGGAGGTTGTGAGCTCCAAACCTCCTACGTTAGCTGCTATGTATGACACTTGTTTTGCCCAATTTATAGTGATCCCATATCCTCTCCCATATCATAAGGCAAAGTAAACACATTTGGAAGTTGCCTTAGACATTGTGTTTGGTCACAGATAATGCACTAATATGCACACATAAATTTTACAAATGGATGATTTATTTCATGTAATCTAAGTGAACTGTGGAAAAAAAGATTATCTTATTGTTTAAATTCATATGACTTTGGTCCATAAACCAAATAAGGAAGGATGTCATAAACACATACATACATTGTTGACACTTGTTAGAATTTTCCTCCAAAATAATCTAGTGTAATTGAATGCAAGCTGGTGGGTCAAAGATCTTAACAAAACTTTTATTCTAATAAATGTTCTACAGAATGAGTTCTTTTAGGTTCTCAAAGACTACTGTGATATGCAAAGGCTTTAGGACATAGCCCACACAGTAAAGTTTTTACTCTTATATAATGGTAGCATGAAGCAGAAAACTTTACCATACTGACTACATGCATGGCGTTTCTGTGCAGCACGACATTTTCTCATGATTTCAAAGACAACCCCGTGAAAAGGATTTACCTCATTGCTTATTCAGAGGGTTTCACTGCAGTGTGTGTTCTTTTATGTATTTGGAGATAACTGTATTAAGAAAAGGGTTTATCACATGAAGGCATGTGTAAGGTTTTTCTCTACTATCTGACCATTTGTATATTTGAAGATGACTTTGATATGCAATACATGTAAAAGCAAATTGTATGTGAGAACATGCAAAAGCAATTTGTCCTAAGTATTTCCTTTTAGTTACCAGCCTTCATTGATTTATAGGGTGAATATACGTTTAAGTTCATAGTCCCTAGAAAAGCTGCAGACTTCCCAATAGCTGACCGGCTTTAATTACTTTAATTGTTGCCTAAAACATGACTGTTCCATACCATGATTTCTGATCCCCTAGCATAATGACTGACCCAAACCACAGATTCTCTTTCGTAAAACATAATACCTTTTCCTAACAACAAAAGACAAAAGGATATGATTGTTTTGACTGTAAAACCTACATTTTGCATCAGGTGACTTCCTCAATGACATAAACAAATCCTATATCCCTAAACCATGATTGATGGAAATGATTCAGTTGTAAAACGGTAAAGATCTTTATGATTTTCAAGCTCAGAACCTCTGTAACTTTCTGGCTCATTGGATGGTTAGGCATCACAGTTAAATATTATGTGTCCCTAATCTAACTGGATGACAATATTTTTTCTTCATCTGTATTGACATGTTTGAGTTGTATTGGATTCAGTGGACAGAACACAAAAGCCTTACCATACTGATTATATTCTCAGATTTTTCTCTCCATTTTGAAACTTTTATGATGATGTAGAATATCGATATGTGCAAACGACTCCCATTTTAACACATTCATAAAATTTCTCTTTGTATGTATTCTTTCATGATAACGAACATTATACAAATGTGGAGTAGCTTCACCATGTAAATACACTCATAGTCTTTCGTTCCAGTATGAATTCTTTAATGACGTTAAAGATGATTGTGACCAGCAGTTTTTATTAGGAGATGACAGTTATGTGAAAAGGCTTTAACGTTTCTCTCAAGTGTGAGCTCTTTTATGTATTAGGAGATGACTGTTACATACAAAGGCTTTCACACATTGATTACATCCATAAGAGTTCTCTCCAGTGTGAGATATTTTTTGTATTAGACTACTGTTACATTCAATGGCTTTACCACCTTAGTTACATTCATAAGGTTTCTCTCTAGTATGCGTTCTTCATGTCATAGGAGATTACTATTATGTCAAAATGCTTTATCACGTTGGTTATATTCATAAAGTTTCCATCCAGTGTGCTTCTCCTATGCACATGGAGATTATTATGGCATGCAAAGTTTTTCACACATTGGTTATATTCATAGCGTTTCACTCCAATAAGTGTTCTTGTTCAAGATAAGTCTTACATGAAAAGACTTCATGACATTAGTTATATTCATAAGGATTTCTGCAACATGGATTTTTATGTCTTCAGAGAACACTGTTATCTACGAAGGTTTTACCACATTGGTTACATTCACAAGGTTTCTCTCCAGTGTGAGTTCTTTTATGTATTAGGAATTGACTGTTCTGTGAAAAGGTTTTACCACATTGGTTACATTCATGAGGTTTTTCTCCAGTGTGAGTTCTTTTATGTACTAGGAGATTACTGTTCTGTGCAAAGGCTTTACCACATTGGTTACATTCATAAGGTTTCTCTCCAGTGTGAATTCTTTTATGTACTTGTAGATTACTGTTAGATGCAAAGGCTTTACCACATTGGTTACATTCATAAAGTTTCTCTCCAGTGTGAGTTCTTTTATGTCTTTGGAGACTACTGTTCTGTGCAAAGGCTTTACCACATTGATTACATTCATAAGGTTTCTCCCCAGTGTGAGTTCTTTTATGTATTAGGAGTTGACTGTTCTGTGAAAAGGTTTTACCACATTGGTTACATTCAAAAGGTTTCTCTCCAGTGTGAGATCTTTTATGTCTTTGGAGACTACTGTTATCTGCAAAGGCTTTACCACATTGGTTACATTTATAAGGTTTCTCTCCAGTGTGAGTTCTTTTATGTTTTTGGAGACTACTGTTCTGTGCAAAGGCTTTACCACATTGATTACATTCATAAGGTTTCTCTCCAGTGTGAGTTCTTTTATGTCTTTGGAGACTACTGTTCTGTGCAAAGGCTTTACCACATTGGTTACATTCATAAGGATTCTCTCCAGTGTGAGTTCCTTTATGTCTTAGGAGATCACTGTTACATGCATAGGCTTTACCACATCGGTTACATTCATGAGGTTTCTCTCCTATATGTATCCTTTTATGTCTTAGGATATGACTTTTATTTGCAAAGGCATTACTATATAGGCCACATTCATAGTGATCCACACCAGAATGCATGCTTTTACATGTGTGGGGACTACTGTGATGTGAAGAGAATTCATATTGAGTATCTTCAAGGAGTTTGTCTGCACAATGATTGTTTTCATACCTGCAAAGATAATTGGCACATATGACACCTTTTCCACAGTCATTACACTAATGGATGTTTTTGCCACATGACTTAATTTTGCTAATTGAATTAAAGGTAAAGAAGAATTACATTTTGAGTTTTCATCATTATTTTTATATTCACGGTGTTCTCCTTCTCTACGGGTTGTTTTGCATATTTGAAAATACCTGTGATGGTAAAAATGTTTGTTACCTGGCTCACATTTATTATACACTTTCTTCTATAAGATGTTGTACCACATAGTTGTAGAAAACTGCGATACCTCAGAGCTTTAACACAATGACTGGATTAATAACTTTCCCCATACTGTGCACCATACTAAATATGTAAAGATAACTGTGAGAAAAAGAATAATTTGTATATTCCCTAAAACTTATTTTTTTTGCAGTGTGATTTTGTAAGAATTCCTAATGAAGGTGAATAACCAGTTAATTGATGTTGGTGTATATTGTGTGAAAGTGTGCCAGTATATGTGAATAGTACTGACGAAATCATAGTATTGTTAGTTGTATGGCCGATCACCTGTCCTATATTTTGTAAACATTTGTACTTCCTTACTTATCTATTGGACATAAGAAAAAGCTAATAAGTGATAGCAGGGCACAAAATGGAGGACAGAACTTCTGAGTGAGAGAGGGTTGCTGGAAAGAAGAATGCAAAGACAGGCCACTCACCAGCATGACAGTGAGGTTAAAAGATGGATACGAACATGAACGAAGAGGTAGAACTGGCCATGCTTTTGGACACTGTGCTAGGTTTGTGTTAGGGAAAAAAAGAGAATCTGCCCAGTTAAATTGCCTAAGCTTTAAAATATTAAAAAGCCTCTGTGTCATCATTTGTACTGCTGGCAGCTCTAAATAGCCCACATAAAGCATAATAGGTATCAATTTTTAAACATCTACTCAAAATGGGGAGTACAATATCTTTTAGTTGTTCTGGGTGGTACATTGTTTCTTTCAATATACATATATTAAAATGACTTGAACTCATTGTGATACATCATGATATAACTAACTATTAAAAGAATAATAATAAATGACATGATTTCATGATGCATTCACACATTTGAATTTTGTTCATCACAGACATGCTATAGGGATTATGTTTTTTCCACAACAACATTCTTGACTCTAAAAAACTGTCCTTCTCACAAAACTTAGGCATATTACTACAAGTACATGAGTAACCCCATTTTACTATGGAAAAGTTGATTAGTATAATGTTTTGGATATACTTTCATCACCTATTTACTGTGAATACATTTGGCAATATCTGAGTTGTAGGAGACTAAACAAATTGCAGTTTTACCTAATAGCGCTAATGAGTAAATAATTTAAACATTGATGATTTCCTTGCATTCTTTCTTAGAGTGCCTTGCAAACACACATCAAACACCTAACATGGAGGTACATGGTTTAGTAACAAGTTAGTCATCATCAATAAATATACTTAAAACAGTCCATTTACACTGTCCCTTCTCTTTCAAACTTCCAGAATATATTAAAATTTTCTCAGAACCATATTCATATCAGCTTACAATGAAAATTACCTTGCATGTCTTCTAGAACTTTGACAATGCTCTTCTATATTATAACTTTCCCAATTGTAGCCTAAAATACAATAACAGAAAATGCATGATTTATTATTGGAAATAAGACAAAATTTAAGTCGTGCTTTATGGTCAATCAAACAACCATTCACCTCATTCTTGCTCATCCTCAAGAGAAATTGCAGAAGCACTTCAATAATGAATACAGAGTTTTCCCCATATTTTAAAAGGTAAAGAAAATTCACTGTCCTACCTATAGCAGTGAGGTTCCTGTAGGTCTCCAGCATTACATCTTTGTAGAGATTCCTCTGGGAAGGATCCAGCAAAGCCCACTCTTCTCGAGTGAAATTCACATGCACATCATTGTAGGTCAATGCTGTCTAAAATATCCACACACATATACAACAGAAAGCATGATACTTAGAACACTGGAAATGTATCCTTCATTTACAATATTTTCAGTGTATTCTGGTGATTCTTCTACTTAGTTTCTGACACATAAGTTGTAATGTAATCAAAAACTCTTTTTAGGTGTAAACTCAATAGTGAGGTTCACCACTCTAATTTCTGCATCCTTTTAGTAGGATATAGCCTTGCAAGAGAAATGTCAATTAACAGATGAAGAGAGAGAGAGGAAACAGATCAACAGTACTGAACCCACATGAGAGAAATGGTATAAACGATTCCTGACTCTTATAAGAATGGGCAGGGTGGGTGTATTTTCTGATGACTTTAATTACAAAATCACTCAAGAAACAGAGGCTGGTGTATTACACAGAGCTGGATGGTAGACGGCTCTTTTCAATAAGTTCCAGGACACTCAGGAGTACATAATAAGATCCTGAATAATATGCAAAAATTAATCAAACAAGATAAAAAAACTTAAAGATCTTTCTCAAGTTTCTACAAAGAGTTATATATTCATTTGAGTTCTGCATAAATATCTAGAAACCTGAAGTGCCTCATTTTAAACTGTAATATTAATGTGATCTTTTTAAAATGAAATGTATGTTTGAACAATTACAAAAGGAGACTAAAAACTTTCGCAATTTAAATGTTGATCATAAATAGGCAACATGAGGGATGAAAGTATACCTCAGTGGTTAAGAACACTATCTCTTCTTCCAAGGACCTGAGTTAAATTCCCAGCACCCACATGACAGCTCATAGCTGTCTGTAACACAAATATGTTCAATAAAATACTCGCAAAATAAATCCATGCACACATCAAAGATATACATGATGAACAAATTGGCTTACTTTCAGGCATATAGGAATGGTTCAACATATGAAAATCCATCAAAGTAATCCACTATATAAACATACTGAAAGACAAAGATCACATGATCATCTCATTAGATGAGAAAAAGGCTTTGACAAAGTCTAACACTCCTTCATGTTAAAAGACTTGGAGAAATCAGTCATACAAGGAATCAGGCACATAATATAATAAAGGCAGTAAAAAACAAGCTGATAGCTAACATCAAATCAGTTGTAGGGAAACTTAAAGAAATTCCACTAATATGAGGTACAGGACAAGGATGCCTCTCCTCTCCATATCTCTTCAATGTAATCCTTAAGTCCTAGCTAAAGCAATAATACAACTGAAGGTTATCAAGGAAATAAAATTTGGAAAGGAAGAATTCAAAGTATCACTATTCACAAATGATTTAGCAGTATACCTAGGTGACCCACGAAATTTTACCAGAGAATTCCTACAGTTGATATACACTTTCCACAAAATGGCTGGGAACACAACTAACTAAAAATTTCATTAGTCCTTCTGTATACAAATGAAAAATGGCTGGAGAATGAAATTTGGAAAAAAAAACCACCCTGAACAGTAGCTACAAACAACATGAAGTGAAAGACCTCTATGACTAGAATTTGAAGTCTTTAAAGAAAGAAAATGAAGAAAATATCAAAAGATGGAAAGATCTCCCAAACTCATGGATATATAGGATTAACATAGAAAAACAGCATTCTTTTTTAAATATTTTATTAATTACAATCACATCCTCCTCCCCTCCCAAATGCTCCCTTTATCCCCTTTCTCTAAAAGAGCATTCTTAAAAAATGGAGTTTCCAGGTTCAATCCTTTCCCAACAACATTCCAACATAATTCTTTACAAACCTTGAAAGAGCAAACATTAACTTCAAATGAAAAAATAAAATACTCTTGATAGCAGAAAACCCTGTACAATTGGAATAAGAACACAGAAATAAAACTGCACTCTTATTGGAACTTTACTTTCAACAAAGAAGCCAAAAGCATACAATGGAAAAAAGACAGCATCTTCAACAAATGGTGGGAGTCTAACTAGATGTTTGCATGTAGAAAAATGAAAATAGATCCTTTGTATCACCCTGCAGAAACTCAAGTCCAAGTGGTTCAAAGACCTTCACATACAACCAGACACTCTAAATCATTTAGAAGGTAGAGAAGTCTGGATCTAATTAACACAGGAGCTCTGAGATCAACAATTAATAAATGGGATCTCAAGAAACTGAAAAGCTTCTATAAGTCAAAGGACTCTATTAATAGAACAAAATAGCAGTCAATAGATTGGGAAAATATCTACACCAACATCAGACAGAAAGGCAATATCCAAAATTTACAAAGAACTTAAGAAATTAAACACCAACAAATCAAATAAACCAATTTAAAAATGTGGTTCAGAGCTAAACTGAAAATTCACAACAGAGGAATCTCAAATGGCTGAGAAACACTTAAAGAAATTATCAAAGTCCTTAGCCATCAGACAATTGGAAATCAAAATGACTCTCAGTTATTAAAAATAAGAAATCATGGTAATTGAAGGCAAATGAATTGAACTAGAAAAGATCATCCTGAGAGAGGTTAGGCAGACACAGAAAGAAACACATTGCTTATAAGCAGATATTAGACCTATAGTACAGGATAAGCATACTACCATGCACACACCCAAAGAGGCTAAGTAACAAGAAGGGTCCATGGGAGGTTGACAGAATGTCACTCAGAAAATAAAACAGAACAGACAGCAGAAATGGATGAAGATAGGGAACTGGGCAGAAGTTGGAATGGGGAGGGAAACAAATGTCGGTATCACATGTGGAGAGAACTGTAGTAGGAGGTGAGAGGGCTGAGAACAAGAAGGGAAACTGAGGGGGTTTCTCTTTGGAGTCATTTGACAGGGAAGGTTCCTGAGAGGACATGGTTGTGACCTGGGTGTGACTCTCGCTGAGACTCCTAAGGAGCAGGGGAAAAGAGACATGGAAAATGAAGTGAGCACCTTCTAGCCCGTCAGGACGAGTGGAGAGAAGGAACAACAACTGGACCACAAAACTCATGATTCAAAAATTACACTGCCTACAATAAGTTTAGGGATAATGATGGAACAAAGACTGAGGGAAAGTCTACCAATAATTGGGCCAACCTGAGACCTACTTTACACTAGAGAACCAGCCAATTATATTGTAAATGTTGCTTTGCTGAGCTTGTAGAAAACAGCCTAAACATGCCTGTTATCTCAGAGGCTCCACCCAGCAGCAATTGGAGACAGATGTTGGAACTTGCAACTAAGCATGGGGTGGATCTCTGGGAGTCTTATTGAAGTACTGGGGGAATGATGGAAGAACCTGAAGGTGATAGAAAGCCACAAGAAGACCAACTGCAACAAGTAAACCAGACCCGGGGGAGGGGAGCTTATGGAAAATGAGAAATCAACTAAGGAGCATGCATGTTCTGGATGTAGGCCTGTTGGATTTATCTGCTGTACTAAGAGCGGTTTGGTCCATGTGGATTGAGTGGTGAGTGGAGGTGAACTCTTCCACCTGCTTTCAGATCCTTTCCCCCTGTCAGGCATGCCTTGACTGGTCTTAGTGTATTAGAATATGCTCAGTCCTGATGTGACTTGATGTGCTGCAATGGGGTGATACAGGGAGACTAGCGCTCCATTTTTCTGGGAGGGGAGAAAGAAGGGTGAGAATGGACTGAGAGAAGAGGAAGGAGAAATTGCCCTGTGGATGTAAAGTCAAAAAACAAACTAATCTCTTTACAAATTTTAATACACTAAGAGAGATAGACAGTATGCTTGAGAAGGGATATAGGAGGGGGCTGTAGGTGGGTACAAAATAAATGTAATAAGTAAAACTGAAAAAAAAGATTAATATTAACACATTCTCTGAAATATTCAGAGGGAAAACTGGCAACATCACCTTGACCATCAAATTAGAATGGTCAAAAGAAACCCCCAAACCTGTTATTAAATCTTCATATATCTGTCATAGCCTAAGAACACAGTCATATTACACATATAACATGCTTTCTTTGAAACAAATTTCATTGTTGTGGCATTATATAGAACCTCTAGAAAATTCTAGTACAATGCAGAACTTCAGCATGATGTGCCATAGAGTAACTAGTGAGAACATAAAGAAGCATGTAACTTCAAACAATACATATATACATTCTATTAAGCATTTTAGTATTAACATTGGTAAAATATGTTGACAAAACGGAACAGATTGGGGGTACAGTACATCTTCCATCCTTGCAATTGTACTCAGAAAGCTGACACATGTGAATCAAGAATTCAAATGTAGCTTTGACTAATTACTAACATCCAAGCCAGGTATGAAAACAAATATCACCATCTAAGAAATCAGTCCCCAAAATTTAACTCTCCCTTACTTATTTTTTTAGATCATGAGTAGAATAAGAAAGATCTGAGGCCAAATTACCACACAAATGACCTCTAGCTTAATTTTTCATGGAGCCTATTTTCCACTGAATTCTTCCTCTGTATGCACTACACTCAATATTCTGAACTTCCAGGTACTACAGGAAGAGCCAATAAAGTTTTGAATTTTTGCCATCTCACATTCCTCAAAACAGAGAGCATTCTCAGGTCTTTCCAGGAGCAAGTTCACTTTTGGCATACATTTTTTTCCTCCTAATCTGCTACTGTGCTGCTCTGAGTGAATCCCCTAACCACAAACACCTCAGGCCATGAATGAGTTTACTTGTTTGGTCCTGTCAGATCAGACTCCATCGTTTTGGAATCCTAGGATAGAATCTCAAGTTTCAAGAAAACTTAGGCAAAAACCATGGCAACTATTGTTTCCTGCCTTGCTCACTTGTTTCTTCATCGTCTCATGCATCACCTAGCTTTCTTATCCAGGCCAAGGCCACTTGCTCAGGGATACTGTCACCCTCAATTGAAGAGCCATCTATAGAAATCATTAGTCAACACAATCTTGAACTTACATAGAAACCAGCCATTTTCTCATTAGTTATTTATTTTTTTCATTTATACATTGCTTGTAGCTCTGTACCTCCTCTTTTCCTGGTATCATCCTTTCCAGTTACATATAAACTAAGTGCATCTTCTTCCACTGAGGCCAGACAATGTAGTCCAGCTAGGGCAAAGTGACTCATAAACAGGCAACTGTGTCCATGTCACAGACAGCTCCCATTTCAAATGCTAGGTGACCAACATGAAGACAAAGCTGCCCATCAGCTAGATATGCATATGGTGCCTAGGATTAGCCCAGGCATGCTCTTTAGATGGTAGCAACAAGCCATTTTATGATGGCATGCTGCCACTGAATTTACCATGTGCAAAAAAAAAAACCTTCAAAATTCTCAGCAGGATTATAAAGATATATTACACACAGAGACAAAATATGACTTCTGTACTGACTTTACAACCAAAATAATAAAAATTGTGCACAATTTTTGTAAAAGAATAAAGCAAAAATACCAAGAATATAATCCCAAAAATATAGTCAAGATTTCATCAAGATACATAAGGAAACTCAACCAAGAACAATCTGAAGTAGACCAATGTTACCTATGATAGTATACATATACAAATTAAATAAACAGAAACATTACAACACCCACAAAAATAACTCAAAGTGACCCCTACACTGTTCAAATTATCTTCTAGATACAACTGATTCTTTTTCAAAGAAAATACCCATGCTCTATCTGTAAATGGAGGTCACCAGAAAGGTGGGCTATGGGGTTGTAGCTCATGCGCCCCTAGTGTTTGAAGGTAAACACAGTCCTACTGAATCCTATAAACAAAACAATGTTAAATAGTAATTTTATGCCTCGTTCTTGCCACATGTATTCCAGCACAAGACGTGAAATCTGTCCTATGTAACTGCATAACACTATGTACACTTGAGACATCTCTGCAGCTCAAAAACTCCTTTTAATCCTGGAATTCTGTTCTTAAGTCACATCATCGTGGCTGCTGTTAGTGGAAACATAAAAAGATGCTAATCAAATACTGCTAAAGACTGATCTACATTTCTACCTTGACATTTTGTAACCGATTTGTAAACTTGTAACATTTATCACAAAACAATTGAATTGGGAAACAATGTTTAAAGCTTCCAGATGTCTGACTTTCATTTTTTCCAAGCTGTCTTTCCTACTGCACACACAATAAACAGCTCATCGTATGTCTCAAATGAGTAATTTTTAAGATTCTGATGTGTACAGCCTTTAACTTGAGAATTTAGGAATTTTAACTAAGAGGAAAGCAAAGTTATGCATATGGGGAGCAAGAGACTGGGATAAATGTGATTTAGCTAACAACACTTGTCTCAGAAATATTTTTCCAAAACAATGAAGATGCAGCTATTCTAAAATTAATATCCACCATCAGGAAGAATGTACACCGCACATAATTAAATGGTTAATTTAAAAAGTTTTCTTTAATAGTAACATGTATCTAGCTCTAGTTAATGCTATAAGAGAAGACAGCCTAAAACTGATTTTGTACTCCATACATGCAGTCTTCCTTAAATCTCTTTTAGGCTCTAGTTTACATATTAAACAATTTCAATATGGACCAGAGAGTTCAAGTCTAGCCACTGAGCCAATTGGGAGATTTACATAGCAAACATATTCTTAGAATAATTTACGTACTCCACTTCTCTAATACAGCAGGTATTCAGTGGCATGGTATAGGTGATGTCTCAGAGGTTTCAAATATTTGGAAAAGTAGAAGGTAGAAAATGTAGAACCTAGGGTGGGAAGGTTTTGCACAAACTATATCTTATCCTAAGTAAGCTTCTTAAGGAGCATAGCATATTGTAGACTCCTTCTTGGGGAGAAATGGAAGGAAACAGGAGACATCTATGAATTGATCAGACAATCTCATACAATGGTATAAAACCATGAGGAGTCTAATAAAACAACACTGCACAAGGGGAACACACGGTATCAAGAACATTATTTACCAAGACCACAGTGACTTTGGAACTGATGAGGGTATCTCCAGGTGTTAGAAAGAGTTGGGTTCTCAGAATCTGAAGAAAATCCTCCTAAAATGCCCTGACCCTGCAGCTCACCCTATGCCTGGTTTTAGAAAAGAAACAGTGCTTTATTTTAAATACCTCATAATCTTGGGGAAATCTCCCAAAGCCTAGGCCACAGGTTGATCTGGCTCTGCCAAGCATAACTGAGGAGTGTGAGAAGAAGCTAGGTCACTCCCCATACACAAGGATCTTGGAGAAAGCTTTGTTTGATCAGGGCAGTTTTTTCCCTGTTCAATTGGTTTTCACCAGATGTCTTCCCCATGTGACAGAGCTATGCTTTTCTTAAGAAAACTGCAACTTTATGGCACAACAGTCTTTAATGCTGGCTGTCAGTCTGTAATGGCAATTAAACAGCTTGTTAGATGCCTGTTCGTTGACATGGACATGGGCCAGTACTTCATATGAATCAGGGCTGTCTCCCTGGTTATGTCTGGAGACAAATTTGTTGACTATCGTCTTAAGCAAACATGTATTTCCTAGCATCCTAATCTCAAGCATGCCTGGTTGGCATTATACTTATCTACTTAGCCCTTAGCTAAATTCTACTAAGTGTGACTTCCTGTCACCTGATTATTGGTAAATCCCTTACATTAACAATTCTAGGCGTTTACATCACAGCTTTATAATGAAATGCTACTCAACACATATGTTATTTACAACCTCCACAAAATTAACTCCAAAGGAATCTTATACATGAATGTTAAATGCCAAGGTCAGAACTTAGAAAAGATACTAGAAACTAGGCCTCTCTGAGTTTGCATCCTACCAAGGACATTTCTGTGTTCAACCCCTGCTGCAAATACTTTGTAAACATGCAAGCCCATAGTGTGTAAGGAGGCAACCTCCAGTGTCCCAGCCCTCTCCAAGCAACTCTTCCACTTTACTAGAAAGATTAAACTAACTTCACATTCCAAACCTTGCAGCGCCATCTCCCACTGAACCCATTGAAACATTTTCCTAATTATCAGTTAACTGGTAAAACTTGCTGCTACCTTAACCAACGTGCCTAAATTGTAAAAATATATCACTTACAAAGCCCTGCCTTATTACAGACAGAGCACTCATGTCTTTGTTTCTGTTTCTTTATCACCTTGAGCTCCAGACCAAGGGAGCTCAACGGGTTTAAGCCTTGGAATCCAGACCAAATGTCTTGAAAAAACAATTAAAGGCCTTGAGCCCAGTGGATCAACACAGCCTCCAACAGAAACTCCCTTGCCTAACCCACAATGTTAAAATTTGATTGGATGACCCCAGGACTCACCAAGGGGCCCTCCCCGTGTGGATTTAACTCTTTAAATATACAATAAAGCTTACTCTGGGTCACCTTTCAGATCCTGAACTGGCTGCCTCCCTGAGCTCAGAAAATAAAGCTTTCATTTTAACCTTCTGTTCCGGAAAGGAGTTTTCTCTGCTCCCAACCAAAAGCCAATATAGTCAAGATATTCAGATGCTCTGTTCTGTTCAGGGCTAGGAAAAGGGACATCTCCCATGGCTGATTCTGGCTGCTGGTTCCCACCCAGCCCCATGAAAGACCCTACACAGCAGCTCTTGTCGTTCAGCCTCCTGCTCTACCAGTTTGGGGGCACTCACCACAAACTCACCAAACTTGTCTGAAATCCACTCACAGCACACAGCAGCTGCACTCATACCAGAGCACACCAACCATTCAATCCAGCTCAGCTATAGAGGGAACATGCACCATGGCGCCAAGAAGAACCAGCCTCTTCCTCAAATGGAGGGATGGAAGATCCTGATTGGCCAGTGAGTCTTGAGTGACATGAGCACCTCCCTTAGGTTTACACTGTAATGAAGGGACAAGGCTTAGTCACCTATGTCTCAGGCTTTGGTTTCAGTACCAAATATTCTTCAGATATGCAGAGATTTGCATTTCATCATTTGTGCCTGTCCTCCCCTAGCCTACCCTCTGTCTTCTACACTCAGAATGCAATATCTCTCTTCCTGCTGGAATCAAGATGGACGTTGCACAACTGTTATTCAACCTGTAGCAGAGCGAACAGTCTGTCCCACAGGAGGAAGGGTGCCAAGAGTATAAAAAATTATAGAGAGATCTTAGAAAATGGAAGGAGATTTTATGTTCTGTGAATTCACGCTGGGGTCAGGTAAACTGCAGCCACTTTTCTCCTGGAAGATCAAAGAAAACCCAGGAGGAAAAAAAAGCAGGAAAAACATGACACATTGGAGTACTATCATCAGGTAAAAATTCCTCCTCAATGGGAAGATGTAGAAAACAGAAAGCTATACTAGTGAAGGCTCTACACATGAAAAGAGCTGACAGAATAAATTTCTCTGTGTATGTATACAGCTAATACATATATGTATACACACACACATACAGACACAGAGATATATATTATGATTTGGTATTTTGAGACAGGGCTTCTCTTTTTAGCCCTCGCTGTCTTGGACTTGATCTGTAGACCAGGCTGACCTTGAACTCACAGAGACTGGCCTGCTTCTTGCTGCCAGAAGGCTGGGATTTAAGGCCTGTGCCACCAAATCCATCTAAGATTTTCTGTTTTGTTTAGGCCTGTTATTGTCAACCAGTCTGAACTCACAGAGAACAGCCTGTGTCTGCCTTTTATGTGCCTGGATTAAAGGCTTATGAAAGCATGACTGGCAAGACCTTAGGCTTTAAGGATTTGTTTAAGGGAGGGTTTCTTATATAACTAAATTTTTATAAGATTTTTGAGTGGGTGGATGAGGGGACCTCTGATTATTATTATCTGTGTGTGTCTGTGCATGCACAGACATTAAATCAGACATTGCTGCCATCCTCACAAACCTTCTTATATCAGAGCTTTTACTCTTATGCTTAAGAAATTTTATTTTATTTTTTTGAAAAAACATCTCCCCAGGCATTGAGTTCTGTGCTGAGCATCACTTGCACCATGGGTCCTGTCCTCTGAGGGCAAGGAATCATATGAAAGAAAAGAGAGTTAGTATCACATGGAGAGGACAGGAGTGCCACAAGGACCAATTATATATGGGAACAGGGGTCTGTTATGAGACTGTATCTCCAACCAAGGACCATGTATAGATATAACCTAGAATCCCTGCTAAGATGGAGCCCATGGTAGCTTGGTATCTAAGTGTGTACCCTAGTAAGGAGGGTTTATTTCTGATATGAACTCAATGGCTGGCTCTTTGATCTCCCTACTCTGAGGGAGAAGCAGCCTTGCTAGGACACAAAAGTGGACACTGCAGCCAGTCCTGATGATACCTGATAAGCTAAAGTCAGATTGAAGGAGAGGAGGACCTCCCCTATCAGTGGACTTGGAAAATGATAGGGAGGAGATGAGGGAGCGAGTTTGCATTGGGAGGTAATGAGAAAGCAGGCTACAGCAGGGATACAAAGTTAATAAACTGTAACATATATTTAAAAAATAAAAATATAAAATAAAATAAAAAAACAGAGAACAGATCTCAATAGAGAATTCTCAACAGGAGAATCTCAAATAGCTGAGAAACACTGTTCAGGTTCAGCATCCTTAGCCTTTCAGGAAATGCAAATGGAAACTACTTTGAGCTTTAATTTTACACGTCAGAATGGTGAAGTTTATCAGGACAAGCGACAGCTCACTCATATTGAAGGTAGAGAGGTGGACCAGGTGCAGGCTGAAAGACTTTACCCCTATGTTCCAGTCTCTTTGGGGTGAGACAGTACTGTACAGGCTACCAAAAGAGAAACCTGGACACAAACCCAGAATAAAAACCACTGCACTTAAAATATGTACTGCTTCCAAGATGTAAAGGGGGCATGGTGGCACCAAACTTGCTTGAGTGGTAAGCTAATGTTTGGTTTAACTTGTAGCCCAAGCCATGAGATGGAACCCACTCCCTTCATTGCCAGGAATGTCACAGTGACATAAGTGACAAGCAATGTGTGTGCATGTGTCGATACCAGGTCCTCTGCTGAGATGTCATGGCTGTTACCTTGGCATTTTTGTGGGACTCCTAACATTAGAAACAGGTGTAGCTTTGACCCTCACACCTGCACTTGAGTCTCTCTTTCCCCTATTGGGTCCCTTGTCTATCCTCAGTGTGAGGTCTGTTTGCCTTTTCTTTTTGTATCTTGTTTGTTCTTGTTTGGCAGTCCTATCTTGGGGGCCTGTTCTTTTCTGAAAAGGATACAGAGGCGAGGGAGTGGAACTGGGGAAGAAGGGAGGTATGCTGGACGTGGGAGAAGTGGAGGGAGGGAAAACAGTGGTCAGAATATATTGTATGAGGGAAGAATCCTTTTCAATTAAAAAGCATTAATTCAATTTTCCTACCTAAAAATGCAAAGGGAAGCAATCAAAGAGAAGTGAAATAGTGAAGACAAGGAAAACACAATCATGACATACAGTTATCATTCTGTGTGCATAGAGGGTAAGCATCACTCAGGAGTTCAACAAGCTTATTCTTTAGTCTCATTTAGATCTGTGAAATCAGAAGTTTTGCTCTCTCCAATGTGAAATATATATCATGCAGGTAAAAAAAAGGTAATTTTCTGATGTTATGTGGAATTACAGGGGTCCCTGCTCACTTAATTCCAAAAGAGTACTCTTTATTCTCTATATTAAAAACTAAAGTTTGGAGCTGGAGAGGTGGCTCAGTAGATACGAACACTCTCTGTTCCTTCAGAGGTCCTGAGTTCAATTCCCAGCAACCACATGGTGGCTCACAACCATCTATACTGTGATCTTTTGCCCTCTTCTGGTATGCAGGTGCACACGCAGACAAAACATTAATTAAATAAATAAAATCTTAAAAAACCAAAAACAATGTTTGAATAATATTCATAATAATAGAAACTAATGCATAATGTTATACATATTTATACATTAAATATATAATACATTAAGTATATACTGATATTCTAAAATGTTAAGCATTTAAACATGTTTTTCCAATAAAATAAAAGTATTACCATCTAAGGCAGGATAGCTGACCAGAACAAAACTAAGAAAAGTGTCACTTGTCTAAGATTATTACATTTTCATTCAACTGTAATTTATTGTCATTATTTCAACTCAAACAAAACAAGTCAGTCTGTTTCTTAACTCATTTTCACTTCATGTAGCATGACTCATTGGCAGAAAGCTCTCAGACCATCAAAATAAACCAATTATCTGCATTTTTATAGTATACTATAAAAGCACATTTGCTTTTTTTCCATAACATTTTTTTTGCTCTAAAAAGCATGCTATTTGATTTTCTTTCTCCACATACCAACTCAAATTACGTTTCAAAAATTCTTTGAAGGTAATTGCTTCAACTAGGTTGTGTTGTTTCTGCCTTTCATTTTCTACTGAAAACTTTAAGGTAGACAATATGACTGAAGCTCTCCAACCCAATGGACAAATGGGAATGCAGCAAGAATGAAATCAGAGAGTAGACGTTTGTTGATTTGACACTGCTTATGCTGTAATTATATGCTGTTTCATGACGAATACAGCACTGGCTGTGAGAGTATTTTATAAGTGTGTAATCCTTTAACCATTGCTATTGTCTTCATTCATTTACCATACTGTCCTCCTGGCCTCAACAAATGAGGAATTAGATTACTTTAAAAGTTATGCCACCACGAATATAAATGCAATAAGCATGAGAATTCAGATACTTCTTTAAAACTAATCAAAAGTACATGAAAATTTACTGAGAAGACTGTGGGATCCATCCCAATTCTGTCATTTTATGAGAGCTCTGTGCAATGCAGGCACACATAAACATGGATACAATGAGAATGTGTGAAAACATGGTTTATTGTGTTGTTGTGGTAATGATGGGGTGTAGGTGTAGGTAATATCTGCAAATGCATCTGATTACATACACTAAATACTTGCAGTTTTACATTGACTATAACAACACAACTTGATGTTACCTAATTTTAGTTCGTTTACATGGGAAATCCCAAATTCATGAGTTTATTTTGTGTGCTAATACAAGATCCCATAACAATGTATTTTGTGTCAGTAAACTCTATACTGAAGTCTTCTTTCTATGGCTGTGTAAATTATTTCATATCACTTTCAATTTTATATACTAACTGTAGTTTGCTAAACAAATGATTATGTAGGATAATATCATTTACCCTTTTATACTATACTAAGCAACACCAATGGAATGATGTATTTAAAAAACAAAGATGTTGGCTATTTTCTATTTCAATATGAATGCAACAGAATCCAAAGAAAATTTCTATGAATTTCTAAGTGGAAAGCAGATTCCAAAGCTATATCCCATGAAAAACAACACAGAATTCCAAATATGATAATGAAGTAAGAATGCACACATGGGCAGCTGTGACCTCAGAACATATCTCAGAGCTACAACTATCAAAAATGTGTACAACAGTTGTGACAAAATTAGGAGATGAAGAGAAAAAGCCAAAATCATAAGCCTAAATATATTCAAAGTTTCCTCAAAAGACCCAAGGAAACACTGCCAGAAAAAATGTGTACATGACCATGTGTACTTTTGGTTATATGTGTATAGAAATTAAATAAACTCAGACTTCAAAACTCTTACAAAAGCAACTCCAACTGACCGCTAACATACATTTCTGACCCACTAGCTACGGTAGATGGCTCTTCTAAAAGAAGAGACCGCATGCTCTACGCTCTGGAGCTCTCTGTGGATAAAAGTGATCAAAAATGTGGGCTACAATTCCCCAGCTGCTCATGACTTCTTGTGGTTTCAAGCAAAAGCAGTCCCACTGAAAGCCACACACAAACCAATGTGGTGAGTGTATTCATGTTTGCTTACTCCCACATGGATTGTGCCATAAGATATGGAATCTGCCTTATCCACCTCCCCAACACTATGCACAACTTAAAAACCTCTGCATCTCAGAAATTCCTTTTGTGTCCTGAAATTAAATTTTCCTGAATCACACCACTATGGCTGAAAGTAACAAAAAGATAAAAAGATTCCAAAAAATTGATGGAGGATGCACATTGCCCCCTTTTTCCACCTTCAAAACTATTTATAAAATTTGCCACACAAACCTGAATGTGGAATGTAAAGTTCAGAACTTCTAGAGAGCAGACCAATTTCTCTTCCTACCACACACCAAAAGCAATGTGTGTGTGTGCACATTGGACAGTGATATTTTAAGTATCACAGCTTTAAGCTGCCAGGGATGCAGAGGAATTCTCCCAGCTCCCACTCACTGCCCCAAAGGAATCCACACTTAAGGAGGAGTCAGAGACCAAGGACCAATCCCCAAGTCACCACATAGATCAACAGAATGACAGTTGACCCACAGTCTCAGCATCACAATATCAGACTCTGAGAGCTTAGCAAACCTGTTCCTCCTGGTTTTGGTATAGTGGCCCACACACTCACCATTGCATGGTTTGAAGTCCCCCTCACAGTTCTCTTCAGCTGTATCAGAAAAGAATCCTGGAAAGAATCTATGAGCTACCTCCCACTGGTGCTGCTGATTGATAGGTCTGCCTAGAGTCCTTTGTTTTCTTTGACCACCCAGCTGGGCTTAAGGACCCTAACATCTACTCTACTTGGGGATGAGATCAAATAGCTCAGATTGATGAGACCTTCCCAGCTGGGCCCACACCTTAGGCACACACAGATCCCTACTCTTAGAAATCTGTATTTTAGTATGACTTTCCTATCTCCAAGACACAAGGAGACAGTTCCTCTTCTACCTCACAGGGTCCTTTGTGTGCACATTCCAACACACAATCATTGTTCAGTGTTGCTATCTCTACCTTATAGCTGAGAAATCCTGAAGCCAAACAAGTCAAAGTCAAACAGTAACAATTAAAACAAAAATTGATGAAGAATTTGAAAGGAGTGGTAAATGGGAAATGAATGAAAAAAAAAGAAATAAAAAAGGAAAGGTCATGGATGATTCTAGGTATGGTGGGGTAGAAAGTTTATTATAGAGAAAAGGTACAGAATAGCCAGATCCAGGGACATCTGGGAGAGTCCAGAGGGGACATGACTGTGAGCATTATGAGGAAAAGTAGGAGGGGAGAGGGGATAGCTAGACAAAGAGGCCTGTATAGTAAATGATAGATGAAAAAGCCCAGGTAACCAAAATGGTTGGATTAGATAAGGAAGACCACCCAGGGGAAGGGGAACTCAGACCCTGGTCTAGAAGGCTGGGTATGCCAACCATTACCCTATGGCAGGTAGAAACAGGGATGCTGGGAGAACCAGCAGCTGAGCCTGCTTTTATTTGTTAAATAGGTACCTCAGTCATTTGTCCCAGGATTTGAGACTTATCACTAGGGAAAAATGAGGAGGTTGAAATGATTTCACTATAATCTCAAAACTTGTTTTAAAAAGGTGAAACTGGCTTCACGACCCAAGATTTTTCTGGGACTAGACATGCATAGAAGAGCACATCAAGTATTATGCACTCCTTTTCTCTTGGGATGCACATTATTGTTAGAGTAATAACATTCCTGTTAGGCTCGGCCACACCAGTTTGCCCAGTTCTTCTGTGTTTGTTGAACCAGTGTAACTATAGAAATTTGGTTTCTAGAAATAAGTTTAGTTCCTCTTCCAGAATCTTGATTGCCTTGGTCTGTGAACTCCAAGTAGTGCCAGTTTAGACTTTTCCTAACGATTTAAATTGAATAACTAACACTTCTGTCCAAGCAAGAAAGCTCTCACCATCCTTTTTCTCCATCCCTTTCTGTGCTATGATGACACCAGCTTCAAAGTAGGTCATTGAACTTAATTCATACACAGGTCCCTCTTTATTTGTAATTACCCACCCTATGAAAGCAAGGAATGTTTGAGGGACCTCATTCACTGGTTCCTTTTCTATTTCACTGACCAGGTTAAGGTCCAGCCTGAAATGAGTTGCAAGACACTGGGCCACAAAGGCAGGATTAGGTGGTTCAAAGCAAGTCATAACTACATAGCATGAAGAAAGGCTTGAGTTTTTGTAGATATTAATCTAAACAGAAACTAATGAGGAATTCATTTTTAATTAGGCATGAAATTCTTAATAAAAATATTTAATTTTATTTTCTGTGCATTAGTGTGAAGGTGTCAAATTGCTTGGAATTGGCATTACAGACAGTTGTGATCTGTCCCTGCAGCTGACTGCCTTAGTCTTTGATCTAGCTATTGCCTACCCTGATTCACACAGCAATTGTATATAATAGATTGTTCTTCCTGTTCTGAACAGAAGGCACAAACCATGCAAATCTTTTCACTGTAACTACAATAGACAGTTTATTACTAACTCAAATTATAAAGCTCTTTTGTGGTACAGCCATTTAACTAAAGAATTTAGAATTTTTAATCAAGAGGAAAGCAAGGTCATTGCCCTTGGAGGAAACAGACTGGAATGAAGGTGACCTCAGTCCGAATAGCTTGCCTTGAAAACATTTATCTACAAGGGTGAAGATGCAACTGTTCTAGAACTAATATCCCCTGCAAACACAATTAAAAGATTAATTAAGATAGAATACATTTAATGACAGCACACATTCAGTTCTGACCAATGTTTAAAAGGAGCCAGTTGAGGACAGAATTTTACATTACACATATCTTGTAACCCTTAAGTCACTTTTAGGTTCAGTCCCAGGTTATGTTTTCAACAATTTAAATGTGGACTGGAGACTTGTAAGTCTACCCACTTAGAAAGATTTACACAGCAAAAATATTGCCAGAAGTAGATTAGTGCCCTCAAACAGCACTCTTCAGTGACAGGGTCCTGAAGTGAGTATGCCAGAAGAGAAAAAGACAGGAAAAGGCAACATTGGAAAAAATAAAAGTTGGGGCAGGGAGGTATTATGCAAGCTATGTGTTAAGCCAAGTAAGCATTTTTGTCCTTCAGTTCATTTATTTAATCACTTAACAGCCAGACGGAAACCTCCACTTTCCTTTCCTCCTTGTCTCACGCCCACATCCCACTCCTCCCTACCTCTATCCTCATAGAAGCAGAGCCCCTTTTTTCACTTAAGTACCAATATACCCTGATGCATCAACTCTAAATGGGACCTATTGTACCCTTTCCCACTGAATTTAGGCAAGGAAGGCCAGGTGGAGGAAAGTGATCCAAACACAGAGTCAGAAACAGCCAGAAACTTCCATTGTTAGGAGAGCTACATGATGACCAAGCTGCACATCTGCTACAAATGTGGAAGGGTGCTAAGTCTATCCCACTCTTACTACTTAGTTGGTAGTTCAGTCTCTGTGAGCACCATGGGCCAAGTTAGCTTCTCAAGAATAGCATCTGGTATACTACTTTTAGGGGAAAATAGAAGGAAATGGTTAACTTCTGTGATGTCAGCAGAAAATATCATAGGACGGAACAAAGTCATGAGGAGTCTAATGAAACAAAGCTGCATTAAGAGGAACACAGGATCTCTCAAGAACATTACTAACCAAGCCTACAATGGCCTTGGGACTGACAATCAAAGACATGTTGTGGGAAGAGCTAGGATCTCAAGATCTGAAGCAATGCCTCCCCAAAGGCCTGGGACCAAGATCATGACAGGCTCTCCCAAACATTTTCTTGGCTTTTGAGAAGGATCTCCATTTCATTCTCAATACATGGAGACCTTAGGGAAAGTTCCAAAGGCCTAGGCCCCTGTCTGTTACGGGCTATGCCAAGAATGTTAATGGGTTTGAGAAAGAACTATGCCCTTCCCCTTAAATGACAGCCTCATGGTATGCCTTTATTGATTAAGTCAGCCATGAACACAAACAAGTTTTTGTTTGTTTGTTTGTTTTTTCCTTTTCAAAGAGTTATCAACCAGTATAGACTTGCCCCTGTGGCAAAACTATTCTTTCCTCAAAAAGAAAACTGGACCTTTAGGTAAATGAATTTTAATTCAGAACATGGTTGTTCTGGCAAGAGATCACACCTAAAGACTTTCTAGGTCTATATGATCTGGTTGGAATACAGACACACCTTTACTCCTAGGAAAAAGTGATAAGCAGTCTTGTTGTCAAGACCAGCCAGGTATAGAGCAAGCTTCAGGTAAAGAAATGCTTTGGTCTGGGTATGGTGGTAGAAAACTTTAATCCTAGCCCTCAGGAAACAGGCATGCAGATGACTGAGCTCTAGACATTTCTGCACAAGCTGTTTAGCTAAGTCAGTGAGGTGAGAGTCAGTGAGCTCAAGTTGAGTTTGCAGAATTCAGAAAAAGTATTTTTTTTCAATGCAGTTTATTCAGGAACCTTGTACAATCATCTGACCCTGGGGAAAGCCAGCCCACAGCTTAAATAGCCTCTGAGTAGCCAACCCCAGCATGCCATGTGGGCAATGCAGATAGGTCCACATACATGGAAGCAAGCCAGATCTTCGGCCTAAGCCAAATGTGGAATTGTTCCTGACAGAGAGCACTCACCATCGGGAAGGTGGAAGGCAGAAACCAGCTCCATCTTTAAGGCATAGCATTCTGCAGCTCTCTACATTCCCCCTTTTTGTTTTAGACGCATCAGGCAAGAGTAGAGGTCTGATCTCTGATATTAGAAATAAATTGGGACTTTGTACTGATGTTCATTTAGGTGTCATCCACCCAAAGAGCATCAGACCCATCTGATACCTTTTTCTCAGAGGCGGGACCTGGGGCATCAACCCGCATGCAATCAGACATGCTCTTCTCTGGGTCCAAAGTGGCTGACCCTGAGTGCAGTGCTTAGCCTCGCATCCTGAGCATAACATTTTAGCTTTTTATGGTATCCAACCATGCTTGGGGAGACTGTCATGCTTCAATGGCTGTAAAGGCCTGAATGATCATGGCTGCATTACGCTGTTGTGAGACTCTAATCTTGCATATACACCACAGGCAAACCAAGGAGACCAACACCAGAAGGCCTGCTAATGCTCCCATGCCCGCCCATTCCTTCAGATGATTCATGGCTGCAGCAATCCATGATGATAATCCTGTGCCTAGTCCTGCGTCCACTCTGGTAGAATTTACTGTGACAATGGCCACTCTCAGCTGCTCCATCGTAGTATCAAATTCTCCAGTCCAATTACCTAAAATATAGCTCGACAATTGTTTAGACAGATTTTCAGCACAGGAAAAATTCTCATGTTATATGCTAGTGACTCAAAGTCCAGCATATTTTCATTGACAGCCAAGTTGAGCGATTTGCCATAGGGTATCAATTTGCTCCTGCACAAGGTCAATCCTCTGATTGAACACCATCAAGTCTCCTTTTAGTTGAGCATTAATTCCTTTTTGTACATCTAAGGCATGAGCTACATTGGCTAAATGATTATTCAGGGTCTGAGCAGTCTACCCAGTATGACTCATGGCTAATGCCCCGGTGGTAGCTCCAACAGCCGCAATGAAATGGCAGTAACAATGGTGGCTGTAGTTCCAAGATCCCTTTTCTGTCTGAAGAGAGTCATAGCGTGAGGGGCATCAACGGGCACAGGCATCCAGTGAGGCATGCGAGTAACCAGGGCATACCTAAATTTACTAGCATTCCAGCATTGGGCAAAAAAGCAAGTATCATTACCACAATTACTTGGCTCTATCTGGCTAATAATTAATAAAAATGGGGGATATAGACAAACAGGTGTGGGCTTATAGGAAATATTATGAGAAGCCTTAACCCCCTCGTTGGAACATCCTGCATCAGTTCTAGAACTCGCAGTGGTGGTGTCCGAGGTCTGAGTAGGTTCAGGAGACCATTGCCCCCAGGGGCGAGACGTGCTCCATGCCAATTGACTAACTCCATGTTTTCCTTCACTTTTGAAAGTCATTTAAGGTTCTTAAATTATTTGTTTCCCATTTTTTAAAAATTTTTCATCAATTACACTTTATTCATTCTGCATCCCCCCATAAGCCCCTCCCTCCTCCCCTCCCAATCCCACCCTCTCTCCTCCCTCTGCTTGCATGCCACTCCCCAAGTCCACTGATAGGGGAGGTTCTCCTCTCCTTTCTGATCTTAGTCTATCAGTTCACATCAAAAGTGGCTGCATTGTCCTCTACTATGGCCTGGTAAGGCTGCTCCCCCCCAGGGGGAGGTGATCAAAGAGCAGGCCAATCAGATTATGTCAGAGGCAGTCCCTCTTCACATTCCTATGTAACCCAATTGGACTCTGAACTGCCCTGGGCTACATCTGTGCAGGGGTTCTGGGTTATCTCCATGAATAGTCCTTGGTTGGAGTATGAGTCTCTGGGAAGTTCCCTGTGTTCAAATTTTCTTGTTCTGTTGCTCTCCTTGTGGAGACCCTGTCCTCTCCAGCTCTTACTATTTCCCAGTTCTTACCTAAAATTCCATTCACTCTGCCCAACAGTTGCCCATCCGGCTCAGCATCTGCTTTGATAGTCTGTAGGGCAGAGGCTTTCAGAGGCCCTCTGTCGTAGGTTCCTAGGTTGTTTCCTGTTTTCTTCTTCTTCTGATGTCCATCCTCTTTGCCTTTCCAGATGGGGATTGGACATTTTTGTTAGGGTCCTCTCTCTTGCTTAGTTTCTTTAGATGCACAGGTTTTAGTGGGTTTGTCCTATGTTGTATGTCTATATGAGTGAATATATACCGTGTGTGTCTTTTTGCTTCTGGGACAACTCACTCAGAATGATCCTTTCCAGATCCCACCAATTACCTGCAAATTTCATGATTTCCTTATTTTTCATTGCTGAGTAATATTCCATTGTGTAGATGTACCACAATTTCTGCATCCATTCTTCAGTTGAGGGGCATCTGGGTTGTTTCCAGCTTCTAGCTATTACAAATAAAGCTGCTACAAACATGGTTGAGCAAATGTCCTTTTTGTGTACTTGAGCCTCTTTTGGATATATGCCCAGTAGTGGTATGGCTGGATCTTGAGGAAGCGCTATTCCTAGTTGTCCGAGAAAGTGCCAGATTGATTTCCAGAGTGGTTGTACAAGTTTACATTCCCACCAGCATTGCAGAAGGGTTCCCCTTTCTCCACATCCTCTCCAGCATGTGTTGTCACTTGAGGTTTTGATCTTGGATATTCTCATGGGTGTAAGGTGAAATCCCAGGGTTGTTTTGATTTGCATTTCCCTAATGGCTAGTGAGGTTGAGCATTTCTTTAAGTGCTTCTCTGCCATTCGGTATTCCTCTACAGAGAATTCTCTGTTTAGCTCTGTTCCCCATTTTTTACGTGGATTACTTGGTTTGCTGCTTTTCAGCTTCTTTAGTTCTTTATATATACTGGATATGAGTCCTCTGTCCGATAAAGGGTTGGTGAAGATTCTTTCCCAATCTCTAGGCGGTCGCTTTGTTTTGATGACCGTGTCTTTTGCCTTACAGAAGGTTTTCAGTTTCATGAGGTCCCATTTATTGATTGTTGCTCTTAGAGCCTGTGCTGTTGGTGTTCTGTCCAGGAAGTTTTCCCCTGTACCAATGAGTTCTAGGGTATTTTCCACTTTTTTTTCAAGCCGATTTAATGTGTCTGGTTTTATGTTGAGGCCTTTGATCCACTTGGACTTCAGTTTTGTGCAGAGTGACAAGTATGGATCTATTTTCATTTTTCTACATGTAGACATCCAGTTAGACCAGCACCATTTGTTGAAGATGCTATCTTTTTTCCATTGTATGGTTTTGGCGTCTTTGTCAAAGATCAGGTGTCCATAAGTGTGTGGGTTTATTTCTGGGTCCTCTGTTTGGTTCCATTGATCCACCATTCTGTTTCTATGCCAGTACCATGCAGTTCTTAAAACTGTTGCTCTATAGTACAACTTAAGATCAGGGATGGAGATACCTCTGGAAGATCTTTTATTGTAGAGGATTGTTTTAGCAATTCTGGGTTTCTTGTTATTCCATATGAAGTTGAGAATTTTTCTTTCCAGGTCTGTAAACAATTGTGTTGGTAATTTGATGGGCATTGCATCGAATCTTTAGATTGCTTTTGGTAAGATGGCCATTTTTACTATGTTAATCCTGCCAGCCATGAGCATGGGAGATCTTTCCATCTTCTCATATCTTCTTCTAATTCTTTCTTCAGAGATTTGTAATTTTTTTCATGCAAGTCTTTGACTTCCTTGGTTAGGGTTACTCCAAGGTACCTTATGTCATTTGTGGCTATTGTGAAGGGTGTTGTTTCCCTAATTTCTTTCTCAGGCCTTTTGTCTTTTGTATACAGGAGGGCTACTGATTTTTTTGAGTTGATTTTGTATCCGGCCACTTTGCTGAAGGTGTTTATCAGCTGTAGGAGTTCCCTGGTAGAGTTTTTGGGGTCACTCATGTATACTATCATATCATCTGCAAATAGTGATAATTTGACTTCTTCGTTTCCAATTTGTATCCCCTTGATCTCCTTCAACTGTCTTATTGCTCTAGCAAGGACTTCTAGCACTATGTAGAAGAGATATGGAGAGAGTGGGCAGCCTTGTCTTGTCCCTGATTTCAGTGGGATTGCTTTAAGTTTCTCTCCGTTCAGTTTCACGTTGGCTATAGGCTTGCTGTATATCGCCTTTACTATGTTTAGATATGTGCCTTGTATCCCTGATCTCTCCAATACTTTGAACATGAATGGATGTTGGATTTTGTCAAATGCTTTTTTAGCATCTAGGGAGATTATCATGTGGTTTTTTTCTTTCAGTTTGTTAATATGGTATATCACATTGATGGATTTCCGTATATTGAACCACCCCTGCATACCTGGGATGAAGCCTACTTGATCATAGTGGATAATATCTTTGATGTGTTCTTGGATTCGGTTTGCAAGTATTTTATTAAGTATTTTTGCATCAATGTTCATAAGGGAGATTGGCCAGAAATTCTCTTTCTTTTTTGAGTCTTTGTGAGGTTTAGGTACCAAGGTGACTGGCTTCATAGAATGAATTTGGTAATATTCCTTCTGTTTCTATTTTGTGGAATAGTTTGAAGAGAATTGGTGTTAGCTCTTTGAAGGTCTGGAAGAATTCTGCGCTGAAGCCATCTGGTCCTGGGCTTTTTTTTCGATGGGAGACTTTTGATGACCACTTCTATTTCTTTGGAGGATATAGGACTATTTAGTAGATTTACCTGGTCCTGATTCAGCTTTGGTAAGTCAAATCGATCAAGAAAATTGTCCATTTCATTTAGATTTTCAAATTTTGTGGCATATAGACTTTTGAAGTAAGTCCTAATGATTGTTTGGATTTCCTCAGTGTCTGTAGTTATATCCCCCTTTTCATTTCTGATTTTGTTGATTTGGGTGGTGTCTCTCTGCCTTTTAGTTAGCCTGGCTAAGGGTTTGTCGATCTTGTTGATTTTCTCAAAGAACCAGCTCTTGGTTTCATTGATTCTTTGAATTGTTTTATTTGTTTCTAATTGATTGATTTCAGCCCTGAGTTTGATTATTTCCAGCCGTCTACTCCTTCTTGTGTCTGCTTCTTCTTTTTCTAGGGTTTTTAAGTGAGCCATTAGGGTGCTTGAATGAGCTGTCTCGAATTTCTTCTTGAAGGCACTTAGTGCTATGAACTTTCCTCTTAGCACTGCTTTCATTGTGTCCCACAAGTTCGGGTATGTTGTGTCTTCATTTTCATTGATTTCTAGAAAGACTTTAATTTCTTTCTTTATTTCTTCCCTGACCCAGCTGTCATTTAATAACAAGTTGTTCAGTTTCCATGTGTGTGTAGGCTTTTTGTTATTTCTGTTATTGTTGAGGTCCAGCTTTATTCCATGGTGATCAGACAAGATACATGGGATTATTTCAATCTTCTTGTATCTGTTGAGGCTTGCTTTGTGACCCACCATATGGTCTATTTTGGAGAAGGTTCCATGAGGTGCTGAGAAGAAGGTAAATTCTTTTGTGTTTGGGTGTAAAGTTCTGTAAATGTCTGTTAGGTCCATTTGATTCATGACCTCTGTCAGAGACATTGTTTCTTTGTTTAATTTCTGTTTGGTTGACCTATCTTTTGTTGAGAGTGGGGTGTTGAAGTCTTTCAATATTAATGTGTGGGGATCTATATGTGCTTTAAATTTTATCAATGTTTCTTTCACAAATGTGGGTGCCCTTGTATTTGGGGCATAGATGTTCAGGATTGTGATGTCTTCCTGGTGGAATTTTCCCTTGATGAGTATGAAGTGTCCTTCCCCATCTCTTTTGATTAATTTTGGTTGAAAGTCTATTTTATCAGATATTAGAATGGCTACTCCTGCTTGCTTCTTGGTTCCGTTTGCTTGGAAAGTCGTCTTCCAAACTTTTACCCTCAGGTAATGTCTATCTTTGTGTCTTAGGTGTGTTTCTTGTATGCAACAGATTGCTGGGTTTAGTTTACGTATCCATTCTGTTAATCTGTGTCTTTTTATTGGAGAGTTGAGTCCATTGATGTTGAGAGAGATTAATGACCAGTGGTTGTTAGATCTCTTGATTTTGATGTTGGCTGTGGTCATCAGGTTGTGTGCTTGGTTGAGAACAAGAATATTATAGAAATGTATGATATTCAAAATTTTGTGGAACATGCTAAGCATAATTCATTACTAGTTAAAGTGGGAGAGTTTGTTTTCAAGAGTCCACAAGATCAAGGCTTTTTTATCAATGAAGTTCTGATTAAATGGTCAAGAAGCTTCAATCAAGGCTGAAATTTTTCAATATTTAATATGTAGAGAAATATTTGTAAAGAGTTCTTAAAATCATGTGATATCTCTTTGAAATTTTAAAGTAATTTAAATTTAAAGCAATTTAAAGACTTGAAGTTCTTGTCATATAGGTCTTTTAAATGCTTGGTTGGAATTACACCAAGATATTTTGTAGTATTTGTGGCTATTGTGAATTGTGTTGTTTCCCTAATTTATTTCTCAGCCCTGTTGTTGCTTGTGTACAGAAGGTCTACTGAATTTTTTGAGTTAATTTTGTATCCAGACACTTCACTGAAATTGTTTAGCCTCTGTAGGAGTTCTCTGGTAGAATCTTGCGAGTCACTTATCATCTGCAAATAGTAATACTTCAAGCTCCTATTTTCCAGTTTGTATCCCTTTGATCTCCTTCACTTTTTTAATTGCTCTAGGTAGAAATTCAAGCACTGTATTGAGATATGGTGAGATTGGCAGCCTTGTCTTGTCACTGATTTTAGTGGGAATGCTTGAAATTTCTGAACATTTAACATGATGTTGGCTATTGGCTTGCTGTACATTGCCTTTATTATGTTTAACTGTGTGCCTTGTCTCCCTGATTGTGTGAAGTCTCTTTGAAAAATTAAAATGATTCATATATTCTATGTTCCTAGCTTTATTGTTATTGTGAGCTTGTGTATGACTGAGCACATATACTTGTTAGGTTGACACTCAACACTGGTTATCTTCCTCAGTTGCTCACCCTTATATTTTTATCAGGCTATTTCTCTGAAACCTTTGGTTATTGATTTTACAGTATTCAGTGGACAGAATTTCCTTGACTTTCTTACTGTATTTATGATCACAAAATTCCTATTAGAGGAATATTTTCTACAGCCAACTTTTCTTTCCATCCCTTCAGCATGATCAAGTCAAGGTATTCATGTTCATGTGACAAGCATGTTAAACACTAAATCAACTCTTCAGTCCTATTTGATTACTTTAACTCAGAAATAAACCAGCATTTCATAATTATGTATATCTATATATGCACATAAAATATACATAAAAACAAGTACTTCCTGTAGATAGATTTACATGAATTGAATTTAAATGTGTGTTCATTCATGCTACAGTGAATGAATGAATGTTCTTGGTTTTATATATATATATATATATAGGTTTGTAGGTATGTGGGTTTTTCTGTGTGTACACACACTTGCATACAAGCCTATGTATATAATCACATATTTTTATTATACATGCATGATCATGCTCAAGCATCCTTCCATGCACACAATTCATACTCAAGCATATCAATAGTTTTACAAGTTTGTGAACTAGCATGAACAATAAACTATGGATTTAGATACAAGCCATTTCTGTAATCAATGTATACGAGTTGCCAGAAATGTGTGACAGGAACTGAACTCGTATTTCACTGCAAAAGCAGTGTGCACTCTTAACTTCTGAGCCAGTTATCCAGAAACATATTCCTGTTAATATATTCATATTCATGAGACAGAAACTGAATCCAAATCAAGGGCAGAAAAGAGGTCTAAGAATAGACAGAAATAGTTCCTCTTCTATACAATTTCTAACATATAACAAGCTAAAGTTGTGTTAGAAGTTTAGTAGTTAATATGATTAAATAAAGTGCAACTGGTAAAAATCTTATGTGACAATGTCACTAATGTTTGAAAAGAAGGCATAGAACTATTCCTAGCATTGGGAGTCAAGGGTAAAATCACAGTAATAGATCATAATTCACCAAAGACCAAACCATCGTTCATGAGAAAATTGAACTTTCTTTTGCAGCTGAAGGAGAGTGTGTGGGTATTACTGCAGGACTAGAAATGTAAAGGTAGAAATAGATGAGGCAGGAGTGACTGGGTTTCTGTCTGACAATCCAACTATTCCATAATTCATATGAAAAATGAATTCTGGCTTGGTGCCTCACAGAAGAGAATATATGGATGTTGTACACATTTCACAAAGGCTAGGAAGAAGTGAGTCATAGTTTAGACACCAATAAAGGGATGTTGAACATTTAGCATTGGGAAATGTGCTATCTTACTCCATTCTACACTCCCATATTAAAACTTCTGAGTTCCTCATAAATACATAGATTTTACATAGGATGTATGCATTTAAGCTATTTAGCATAAAGTATTTTAAATTAATGTAAAATATTACTACGAGTTTTTCTGTATTGCCTCAGACTCCTCAATCTGTATGTGCACAGAGCTGTGGTCCAGGATTCTGGAAAGTTCCACAAGAAGAAAGACCTGTCTGCTGTTTTTCTTGTGTATTTTGTCCAGAGCAGCACATTTCCAACCAGATAAGTATAAAAATAAAATCTTTCCTCAAACTGCTTGGGAATGTAGAACAGGAAAGCTAAGAAGTGACCATGGTGTCATAATGTAGTGCTCTTCCCTATGTCTCTTTCACTCATTCCTGCATCCATTAGTAACCACTGCTGATTCCTCTCAATGTGTGAAGGTTTGAGTGGCAGTTCTCTTGCTATTGTGTAAAAATCAACCTACTTAAAAGTCTTTCCTTTTGGCGCCTAGAATGGCCATCTCAACTCTTACAGTGATCCATGCAATAGGCTCCCCATTGAATGTGAGATATCCAGTTGTCCAAGATCAAATTATATTTCTGTAATAAACAAATGTAATGATTGGTGCCTGAAAGTAACTCCAGGAAAAGTAGATGTGTAGTTGTTTCCTCAATGCACAAGAAATGGAACAGCAATTAAAACAATTATAGTTGACATTTCAAGTATCAACAATTGCAGAAAAAGCCAATCATCATAAGTAAAAGTATGGCTGCCTGTGGTCAACCATGTGATAACATATACATGTAACATTGCATGGAATGAGCAAGTAGTATTTATGAATACAAACACACACACACAAAGACACAAATACCACATTTAATGAGAAAGAGTCCATGAATTTGAGAGATAATAAATATAACATGGGTCCAGGAGAAGGTCTGGAAAGAAGAACAAGAAGAGATATAGTGAGGCAAATATGTTATTTTAAATTAATTTTTTTATAAAAAATAAAGTCAGAGGGAATACACATTATTATAATGATGAGAATCTGTTATTATTTATTAAACTGAAAAAAGCCAACCCTTAGGCAATTTTATAAGAAACAGAACTTTTTATCTTTTATTTAAGACAATAAAATGTTTAAAGATTAAATAAAAATTCTTTATATTCTACAATCTACTGCTACCATGGGATAAATTTCTTGCAGTGTGCTATATGACTTCAAGTGTGTTGAAGAGATAAGGAGAGAGTGGGCATCCGTGCCTTGTCCCTGATTTCAGTGGGATTGGTTTAAGTTTCTGTACATTTAGTTTGATGTTGGCTATAGCCTTGCTGTATAGTGTGCCTACTGTGTTTAGGTATGTGACTTGTATTCCTGATATTTCCAAAACTTTAAACATGAACAGGTGTTGGATTTTGTCAAATAATTGTTAGGCATCTAAGGAGATGGTCATGGGTTGTTGCTTTTTTTTCTTTTAGTGTGTTTGTATGATGCATCTAATTGATGGATTTCCATTGATTGAACCATCAATATATGCCTGGAATGAAGACTACTTAGTGGTAGCAGATGATACCTTTAATGTGTTTTTGGATTCTGTTTGCGAGTATTTTATTGAATATATTTGCATCAATGTTCATAAGGGAAATTGGTCTGAAGTTCTCTTTCTTTGTTGGCTCTTTCTGCAATTTAGGTATCAAGGTGACTGTGGTCTCAGAGAATGAGGTTGGTAATGTTCCTTCTGTTTCTATTTTGTGGAATGGTTTGAAGAGTATTGGATTTAGTTAGCACTTCTTTGAAATTCTGGTAGAATTCTTTGCAGAAACCATCTGGCTCAGGGCTTTTTAGGAAGAGTAATTTTGATGATTACTTCTATTTACTTAGGGGAGATAGGCCTATTTAATTTATTTACCTGATTTTCATTTCACTTTGGTAAGTGGAATCTATCAAGAAAATTGTCCATTCTATATAAAGATTTTGTAAAGTATAAGCTTTTGAAGTACCACTTAAAGATTCTTTTTTATTTCCCCGGTGTCTGTTCTTATGTCCCACTTTTCATTTTCTACTTTGTTCATTTCAATAGTGTCTTTCTGCCTTTGGTTACTTTGGTTCAGGGTTTGTCTATGCTGTTGATTTTCTCAAATAAATCAGAAAATGGTTTTGTTGGCTCTTTGAATAATTTTGGTTTTAGTATATTGATTTCAGCACTGAGTGTGATTATTTCCAGCCATCTACTCTTCTTGGCTGTGTCTATATCTTCTTCATTGTTTTTTTAGGTCATTCAGGTGTGTGAGAGCCTTCTTTTAGGCTGGCAATGTTTGCAGAATAATTGCAGTCCAGAGACATAGAAAATACATGAACTTGTCTTTTATGAACAGAAAATACTAATAAATAATTACCTTCACTATATGTATTATCATCTATGCTATAAAGTAGAAAAAAGTTTATTTTAGTCAATTTATCTTATTTACTGAGTTTTATTTCATCAGGAATGTACGGTCAATTGCCTCATATCTCTAAACAACATTTTCAGGGAGTTCTCAGCCTATAATAAAAGAAACAAGAGATTTACCCAAATCTCCTGCCCTCTCAGGGTTTGCATATTGTCTTTGTTTACCCTGCACCAATATACTGTTTAGGGGTATATACCCCAAGAAAACTCCTGAAATAATGGCCTCATCTCTCTATCTGCTTGTCTGTGCTTAATGATCTGCAAGCTTTGTAAAGATTTCCAAACAGTGGACAGATAAAGTTAAGTTTAGGATTTTCATAAAAAGACACAGACATAACTTCTGTAGAAAAAAAAAACAAAAAAAACCAGAAATTGAATCATACTGCAGAAAGTCCCCTGTAATGCAATACATAGAAAAAAAAAGTTAGATATAGAATAAGAGTGATCATAACAATCTGGAATTGTGTCAAGCAACGGTGCTGGCTTTATGAATCTCAACAATTTCAGTGAATTTGGCTGTGTCATTCTCCCTTCTGATTTAATATTTAAAGATTTATTGTACTATTATATGACATGTAGGTCATTTTTTTAGACTTCAGAATATTACTGAAAGAACAAAAGTGAAAATTAGAACAATTCCCAGGATTATTCTAGAATTAATAATGAAAGATTATGATTCCTGTCCTGAGTCAAAGGATGTTAAAGATATAGAAATTTATTTGCAACCTCCACAGCTGAGATAGGTACTGATTGATCTGAGCATGTAGCTCTGTTTCTTTTTTTTTATGCAAGTGTTGTATATTTACTGCCAAATCATTATTCTTCCATAGTCCATGGAGGTCAGATCTAACTTATTCCCATGTTACCTTAGAAAAAATTATATAGAAGTGGGTTAACAAATATCCACTGAAACTGTGAGTAACAATAAAAATGAGAAGAACCCATAATGGTGGAATCAAGGAAGTATATTTTTATACACAGATGTGATCAAAATACTTTGTGTACATACTTAGAAACTCACAGTATATAAAAAAAGCATTCGAGGATTGCTTGACAGCATTACTTCATCTGAATAAGAATAATATATTTATATATTTCACTGCCCTAGAGAAACTGATAAATTCTTCAGCAGAAAGCTTATTATGAATTAAACAAGATAAACAGTAGAAATGGGAACTATAAAGAGTTCCTTCCTTGGCAGTATCAGGAAGGAGAATATGCCAGGCTACACACATCAAAGGAAAGCAGTCTCATGAACTAAATGTGCAATGACTAAATAATTGTAAAAGCTGAAATGTTGATTCACTTCCTCCCCACAGATCAGCAGGTGTGCATCCCTTGCCCAAGTCAATAGTACCCAAACCCTGAGAGAAACTATTGCCTGCCCAAAACAGTGCCTTTTTTCTCCTTGAAGATCCTCTGGGCATGGCTCTGGCCTGCACAGCTCTGTGCTTATCTGTCAGCACAACTGCAGTTTTGGGGATCTTCCTTAAACACTGAAAATCAGCCATTGTTAAGGCTAATAACCGGACTCTCAGCTACATCCTGCTAATCTCCATCCTCTTCTGCTTCCTCTGCTCCTTTTTCTTCATTGGATGCCCAAACAATGTCTCCTGCATACTGCAACAAATAAAATTTGCACTTGTGTTCACCTTTGCTATTTCCACTGTTTTGGCAAAAACTATAACTGCAATTCTGGCCTTTAGGGTCATGAAGCCAGAAAGAATAATGAGAAGGTTGTTTGTCTCAGGGGTCTATAATGCTGTCATCTCCATCTGTGTTCTGATCCAACTTATTCTCTCTGGAGTCTGGCTGGGGACCTCACTTCCCTATATTGACACAGCTGAACACTCTGAACAGGCTCATGTCATCATTTTATGCTACAAGGGCTCAGATACTGCGTTCTATTCTGTGCTGGCATACTTAGGGACCCTTAAGGGAAGCCCTAGGGAGCTTCACTGTAGCTTTCCTGGTGAGGAACCTGCCTGACACATTCAATGAGGCCAAGTTCATGACATTCAGCATGCTGGTGTTCCTTAGTGTCTGGGTCACCTTCAGCTGTGTGTACCAGAGCACCAAGGGCAGGGCCATGGTGGAAGTCTTCTCCATGCTGGCCTCCAGTGCAGGGCTGCTGGGGTGCATCTTTTTCCCTAAGTGCTACATTATTATCTTAAGACCCGATAAAAACTCTTTGAGATGTTTGAAAAACAAAAACTAGCAAATAAAAAGTGGTCATTTTGATGTATTAGTTTTTTAATAAAACTCATTAGTGTACTAAAATTAAATCATTTACCTACTTTAAAGTAACTTCTTCTGAAATGTGTATTTAAAGAAAAATAAGAGTCCCTCACTTTGTCTCCCAATCACAGACATTTTATTTCAGAATAGAAGCTGCTGTTAAAAACATATTTTAGGAAGTTATGCATGTTACATATTAATTTGTGGACAATATACATATTCAAAATGTAATTATATGATAGTAATTGATATAAATAGTACATGAACTAAAAACTTATTCTCTTTGTAATTTTTAGAAGTATAACAGGGTTTTGGGTGGTATGTAAGATTCTTCTACAGAACAGGCATGAAAATCAATCTCTGGAAAGGGAGGTGTGTTTTTTAACAGGTTGAGCCATTCCAGAAATCAGAGTGGAGAATTTTCTAAATAGAAAAAAATAAATATGCTGCCTGACTCTGCTCTCTTTTCCTTGACATACGTAAAAATGACTAGACATCCCACTCTATAAATACTTGCTCAGTCACCTTCATTGCTATTCTGTTCACAGTAGGTAGGAAATGGAAACTCATAAATATGTTTAACACAATAAATATCATACATAAATAGATGTAAGTAATATATATATATATATATATATATATATATATAAATTTAGGTAACCCATATCCAGAAGACAAATATCTTTCATTCTCTACTCTGGGGCATCTAGCTCCAAATGTTGGTTTGTGAGTAATCATTGTAGAATAACTGTAGAAACAAGAAAGCATGGTAGGGTAGCAATACAATGGTAGGTACAATTTTTCTGATTGGGATAAACTGGGTGAAGTACTCTAATTATGAAGGAGGATAAATATACAAGAAGGAAGTGGATGAAATAACAGTAAATGTTTGAAGGAGTTTTAAGCAATCGTACTGTGAATTATCTACATAAAATCCCTGTAATACATATAAGTCCATTCATGAATATAAACATGTTGCAATCTAAATGTTCTTAATAATGCATACAGATAAGTATAGTTCACCACTGACCTAATTTTATGCTACTACTATATCTAACCTGGAAACTACAGTCCATTTCCAGCCTGAAGAGATGCTTTTGCTCGGTCTGAAATACCTGAAAATAACAGGATACAGGAGGAACTAGAAAAATGAAGAGGTGCCATGCTAGTTCCTGAAAGTTTAATTTCCACCAAGTGTCAGATTCTTGGAGCATAACTTTATAGTTATTCTCAACTGCCTGCTTTTTAAACAATACATAAGACATTGAAGACATGCAGGGCATGCTTGTGGGTGCTCGCATTCCCCTTAACATTCACCACAACCCACCTAAAGAGGAAAGTACACACCAACTCAACCATACACCCTTCACTCTCCAATGGCAACCTGGGTACAAGATTTGCTGGTGTGCTTGTGGCACAAATTTCATGCAAGTGATCAATTAGTATCTGGTTGAGTTTCAGGAAGCCCACTCCATGAAAAGGAACCTTGATCCAACATGGCTTGGGTGGCCAGGAGCCTGAGTCTACACAGGCCATGGACATCAGAGAAATGTAAATGCTATAGTTGTGACAAAGGAGCACAGTCGTACACACAGATCAGTTCCTTGCTCGGCCATCATAGAAAACTTCCTGCAGAAGATGGGAACAAATACAGAGACCCACATCTAGTTGATTTGCAGTGAGGGGCCTTAGACCATTCCACCCTAAATGAGATGTCTCCAGCAATCCCCTCCCCTAAGGGCTCAAGGAACTCTGTGTGCAGAGTGTAAGTGCCAGAGAGGATGAAGGATACAAGGGTAACAAGGTCTTGTAAACACAGTGGGACCAACACACATATGAACACAACCTGACCCGCAAGCTAGCTTTTCTATCACATTCTCCTGTTGGGGCTACCTTGCCATGCCACAGGGGAGGAGGATGCACTGAGTCCTGATGCAACTTGATTTGGTGGTGTGGGTGGGTGGACACAGGGGAGGGGGTGATCCCTTTCTCTGAGGAGCCAGGTGAGGGATGATAGGGGAAACAGGGAGAGTAGGACCAGGAAGAGAGGAGAGAGGGGTCTACTACAGGGATGTAAAATGAATCAATAAAAATTGAAAAAATAAAATAATAATAAATGATGGGTCTGGAGAGACGTCACAGAGCTTAAGAGCGCAGGCTTCTCTTCCAAAGGTCCTGAGTTTGATTTCCAGCACCCATGTGGTGTTTCACAACCATCTATAGTGAGATCTGGCACCCTTTTCTGCTATGCAGGCAGAATACTCTACAAATAATAAATTTTTAAAGAAAAAAAGAGAAATACACCATGGATCATCAATAAAGTTCCCCTCCCTCCAAAAAGAACAGTCACTACCTCTTTAAATAATAATAATAATAATAAATTTTAAAGTTAGTTTTCTCCAAGGGGCCACAAACCAGACTAACCATTTAGCCCCATGAGCAGCAAGAGATGGCAACAGAGAAAACTCAAGGGCATATTTGTGGGTTGTCAAAGCTACAATATATATTTAATTCTTTTGTATGCATATGGCTTCTGGTTTCATGCTTTCATGGTATTTCTGTGTGAGTGAATATCTGTATCTCTGCACCCACATTTCCCTCATGTTTTTCTTTGCTCTTTTTATTAATAACATTAGACACCTCAACCATTTTATTGATTTCTGGAAGATTGGAGCCTGACAGCTTCCTCTTTATGAAATACGGAAGTGTATTCCTTGACATAAATCCACCTCCCCAAACTAATGATCTGGCCTGCCCTTTAGGGTTTTCTGGTTATGGGTTTGGTGCAGCTCTGTGCTTCTTTGCTATCACTGCTGTGGTTTTGGGTCAATTCATGAAGTACTAAGCCTTTCCTGGCCATTATCAAGGGCAATCCCAGAAATCTAAGCCATCTCTTGATTATCTGCTGCTACTGCTTCCTCTGCTATTTATTCTTCATTGGCCACCATAGCACAGTCATCTGCATCACTCAGCAAGCCACTCTGAGGCTCTGTTCATGAGTAATTTGGGGTGCATATGTTTGAGAGAGAGAAAGAAAGAGAGACAGAGAGATAGAGACAGAGAGATAGAGAAAGAATACTGCTATGTGTGTGTGTGTTTGTGTAGATATTGCTATAATTCAGGAACACTGAGGCAGTTGCTGGTATCAATAGCCTGTCCTTCTCATTTGCTCTTGGATTCGACTTGTTGTCTGTGGAGTTTGCTGGGAATTTCTCTCCCATGTTAAAAGAGTTGCACACCCTGAACCTGACCGCCCACCTCATCATGGGAATGAGAATGCCCACAGAGGCGCTGTGTCTACAGAGTCTGACTGACCACTCAGAACTGGAGTGATGTGGAGACGTCGATTTGTCTAGAGCCTAATAACAATTTGTCTTGGGCCATCTTTAACCCCTATTTGCCATTCCTTGCCAGTCTCTTGGTTGGACCTAGTGTCCTAGGACTGATGAATACCTGTAGGGTCATGCTAAATAGAACACAAGCTTATCCCAGGCCTGTTGTTAAGAATTTCACTTGATGGCATTGGAGGCCCATAGCTGAGTTTTCTGTTTTGCCATAACCCGCTTTTCTAAGGTCTAACTGAAGAGCATTTATGGCTGTTCTGATAGTATAAATATTTGATGGGACTGCCTCCACATGGGAACGTGGAATTTGAAGTGACCCGAATCTATGCCCCTGGGCCATGGCAATTGTCATGTTCAAAAAGGACACAACTCCTGCTTTCTACTGTGTCCTGGGATACCCAGTTGTCCCATCACTGAGGAGTGTCCACTATGATTTTTCTGACTAGAGCTTTCCTGACTGATCTACAGAAGCCACGCTCCTGACACCCAGCGTGCTGGTGTTCTGCAGTGTCTTAGCCACTTTCCTGACTGACCCCCTAGCACCAGGGGCAAGGTCAAGGTAGCTGCAGTTTTCATGGGAACCCAGAAATGTCGGTGACTGCCTTCTAGACTTACAGTCAATATTGTGAGAAGATTTCTACCAATAAGCCACAACACTGAGGACGAGATCATGGATGCCTTTCATAGTTCTGGGGCTACAGAGAAGGCTCGGGGTTAAAAGCACTTGTTCTTGCAAAGGATAAGGTGTGTTTCCCACCTGGTAGCTCACCCCATCTGTAACTCCAGTTCCAGGGGATTCAGCTCCCTCTTCTGGTCTCTTCAGGCACCACACATCCACTTGGTACACAGGTACACCTATTCATGTAGGCAAAACAGTCATATGTGTAAAAATAAACAGATGGGATTTACAGTTCTTAGGAAAGGGAAAAAAAGAAGATTAGTAAGTAAAGCTATTTTATTGGCCCCACAGCCACAGCTTAAATTTACATAATCCCAGTTTAAATGTGCCCAGTTTAAATTCTTCTGCTCAGCCAGGGCCCAGCAAGTCCTTGCTCCCTGAAAAAGAAATTCTGGGATCCCTGCCACACTTTCTTTAATGAATGCCGACTCTCCCAGTGAAAAACAGGCCTGGTCTCAGAAAGGTAGACAGAGATTATAAACTGTTTTTATAGATAATAACAAAAAGCCAGGTGTGGTGTTATACACCTGTGACCATCAGTGGGGCAAGGAGAGGTATGCGGGGTCTGTGTGAGTTCCAGGTCATCTGGGTTTGCAAAGCCAGTTCAGGACATGCAAGGCCACACAGAGAAACCCTGACTTCAAAAACAGGGGCTTGTATCACCTGCCAGCTCTTCACACTCACATGAATGGACATGTCCTAAATCACATAGTGTGACTTCAACCAGGCTATAAGAAAGTCCTGCCCAGCATGGTGGCACACACCTTTAATCCCAGCACTCGGGAGGCGGCAGCAAGTGGATGACTGTGAGTTCAAGGCCAGCCTGGTATACAAAGACAGGCCTGGACAGCTAGAGCTACACAGAGAAATCCTGTCTCAAAAAACCAATCATCATCATCATTATCATCATCATCATCATCATCATCATCATCATCATCATAATGAAACAAAATATCAGAGCCAGGCCTGATGACACATTTCTAGGTTCTTTTCACAAGGAAGGCACACAGTAGAGTTTTATAGCTAAAATAGCAGATGGAAGAAAGTTTTGAAACTTCATTTTATTTCATTCTTTTTAAATCTCCATTACAAGAAATGGGTTGAAAACAAAAGAAATCAAAGAAGGCAGAAAAAACTAGAAAAGATCCATAGGGCGGGGGTTGTGGTGAGACACAGGGTTCTATTTTTATTTTGTAAAGAGAATATGTGAAAACCTTCTACTGAAGAAGAAAGGTATGAAACACTTGACAAAATATTCTGCCTGTTGAGGCCACATTACCACAGTGCCTCTCATTGGCACCTCTTAAAAAAATGTGCTTTTCTAGTTGTGAGGATGATTGCACATTTACTTTTTAAAAGAGACATATGTTTGTATAGTGTGTGTGTGTGTTTCCATGTGGGAGAGAAGAGGACACTGGATCCCCTGGAGTTGGAATTACAGTTGGTTAGGAGTTGCCTGATATGGCAGAGTGATACATTTAAGTATTTTATTATGTGGGAGATATGTTATGCATATAAAGTTTGGAAATGTTAAAATGTGATAATCCCCCCCACACAAAACAGATAAATGTACTATCTGCTTCACTGTTCTCACTTTAGCAGCCCAAGCCTGGAACCCCAGCATTCAGAAGGCTGAGACAAGAGGATCACAAGTTTAAGGCTGGCCTCCCCACCTCCCTCTTAAAAGCTGCTGTTTACTCAGCCATTGCTAAGGCAGCATACAGCTTCCTAGTGGTCATAGGTAAGAAATAATTATCGTCCTGAAAATACAATGATAAATTTAATTCACCATATGGTGACATGACCCCTTGAGATGAACTCAGCAGTATTTGTTTAAACTTACCTGTGACCATAATAAAGAATCATTAAGACATTTCTTAATGAAATTAAGACACTTTATTTCCTTCCTTGAAAAACAATGCCTCCTTCTACAGATGCTCATTACACATTCATTTATGTTTTAGAAAATTTATGGAACATGAGCTAAAAAAAAGTGGGACCAGGGCTGGGTGATGATAAGATGATAAGAGCATAGGTTGTTCTTCCAAAGGTCCTGAGTTCAATTCCCAGCAACCACATGGTGACTCACAACCATCTATAGTGAGATCTGGTGCCCTCTTATGGAGTGCAGGTGTACATGCACGCCAAAAACTGCATAATAAATAGATAGGTAGATAGATAGATAGATAGATAGATAGATTGGAAGAAATAAAGAAAGAAAATAAGAGTGAAAGAATGATGGGACTAACAAATTAATACCATAAATTCCTTCTTAAAAATGTTTCTGGAAATGTGATCCTCCTAACTCTGCCTCCTGACTGCTTACCCTACCCTTACCCTGTATGTTCCCTCATACACTTAGCCTAGAAATTTCAGTTTAGGTAACATAGTCTGAAGAAGAAGCCCTATTTTTTTTGGTGTCAAATATCACCAAATAATATTGAAATATTGAAGCAGTTGAGGCAGGAACAAGCAGAATGCTGGAACATACGAGAGACTAGAACAAATATGTTAAAGTCTCAGCATGCTGGAAGGAGGATTCTGTCAGGTTTGGTCCAGCATCTCCAGTGTCCAGTCCTTTTGTTCTGCATACATATAATTTCTCACAAGTATCATACAGTTCTAAAATTATAAATGTATGAGATGTTCAGGATGAAACAAAACTGTAAGCCAATTTTAACTATGCCAAATAAAATAATGGCATAATGAATTTTTGAAGATATTATAGCCAAGGATTTATTGGCCATGTATTGTTGATGTTTTGACTGGAGACATACTTTTATGTCTCAGTCAGGTTGAGAATTGTTTCCATGTAAAGGGATCAACAATATAAGTTACTATTATTATTGAACATACAATCATTATCATGTTGAAATAAAAACAAGGTTGGATAGATCAAAGTATCTTTTTGGGGGATCTTGGGTAAGTGTTGTATTAGGCCAAGCTGCTACCTATCTCCCGAGAGGTCTTCCATTAGAGAGACAAGCCTGTTGCCTTGAGCAACAGAAAAGGCATGTTTTAAGTAAACTTTATATAAACTCCTTTTTAATTTAGAATTTAAGCATACCCTAGGTATCCTGTACCTGTTTAAAGGTTTAGGCCTAGGTTTTTATATATGCTGTAGCTATTTGTCCTATCCCCTTTTTAAATATAGAATGGGAAGTTATGCCTTTATAGCCAAACTTTATTTAAACTCCCTCTTACCTTTAGCATTTAAGCATACCACAGGCATCTTGTACCTCAGTTTTACATTGGTTGTGACTATTTTTTGGCTTGCCCCCTTTTTTGCACAGGATGGGCCTTTATAGCCAAACTTTATATAAACTCCCTTTCCCCTTTAGCATTTGAGGATATACTAGGCATCTTGTACCTGGATTTTTACATTTGTTTGGGCTAACTTTGGCCTGCCCCCTTTTTGATATGGAAGGAAGGAAGGAGGGAGGAAGGAAGGATGGAGGGAAGGAAGGAAGGAAGGAAGGAAGGAGGGAGGGAAGAAGGGAGGGAAGGAAGGAGGGAATGAGGGAGAGAAGGAAGGAGGAAGAGAAAGGGATGGGAGGGAAAGAATGAGGGAGTGAAGGAGGGAGGGAGGAAGGAAGGAAGGAAGGAAGGAGGGAAGGAAGGAAGGAGAGAAAGAGAGAAATAAAGAATTCCAGGCTGCCCCAATTGCTTGTGAATTATTTCGAGACAGGGTCTCTCTTTGTGGCTCCGGCCAAGTCCCGGACTTGCTCTGTGGACCAGGCTGGCCTAGAACTCATGCCTCCCTGAGCTCCAGAACACTGCAGAAACCTACTCACCACCCTCCCCTCCCCTCCCCTCCCCTCCCCTCCCCCCCCTCCCCTCCCCTCCCCTCTCCTCTCCTCCCTCCCCCAGCCGGCAGCCCCCACCGGGTTTGGACTCACTTGGCAGTGTAGACGCTTTCGAAGGCCAGCATCCTTGTCCTCTGGAAGCTCCTGCCATTGTGGGTCTTGCTCTTGTGTTCCACCTTGTGGGAGAAGAACGCTGTGCAGGGATAAGGTGAGGAGAAGGTCACAGTTAGACACACTCCGGGGGTGGAGAAGAGGATGGGGTATCAGACCTTTCAATTGTCTCCCCAAGACTTTAAGATGCTTCCTGGATTCTGGAGGCAGAGGAGGAAGAGGAGAAAGAGAAGGAGGAGGAGAAGGAGGAGGAAGAAGGAGAAGGAGAGGGAGGAGGCAAAAGAGGAGGAACTAAGAGGAGAAGGAGGAGAAGGAGGAGGAGAAAAAAAAGGAGGAGGGAAGAGAAAAAGGAGAAGGAGGAGAAGGAGAAGGAGGAGGAAAAAGAGGAGGAAGGAGAAGGAGGAGAAGAAGAAGGAGGAGAAGGAGAAGGAGGAGGAGGAGGAGAAGGAGAAAGAGGAGAAAAAAGAGGAGGAAGTAAGAGGAGAAGGAGAAGGAGGAGAAGAAGGAGGAGAAGTAGGAGGAAGAGAAGGAGGAGGAGAATGAATTAATGAATGAATGAGTGAATGAATGAATGAGGGCACAGAGGACTGAAGGATTTGCACAGAGGGTCAAGTCCATTGCCTGTGCGGAGGGAGCCCAGAGAGAAGGAGCTGATAACACATCATTATCATTATAACGTACTAATAACATGTTTGCCATCCTCCTGGCGGCTTCACGTGACTCAGGTCACAGGACAAGGACCCCCATGTGACCCCTCAGGCAGGTTACCCAGAGGGCCAAACGCTTACCATCAGACCAACCTCCCGGAGGTGACATCTGAGGAGCTGGGAGGGACTGGCCTGGAAGGGCGTCCTTTGAGCTCCACAGCACATTCCAGTGCATCGCGTAATGTATTTAAATATATTCAAATTTATTCAAATACCCGTGTATTAAAATAAAGTCAAACACATTCAAATATATTTAAATGAGCTTGAATACTCAGGGTTCACAGACGAGGAGAGACACAGAGACAGAGACAGAGAGATAAAAGAGACAGACACAGAGAGACAAAGACTCAGAGACACAGAGACAGAGACACAGAGAGCCAGAGACAGAGAGCCAGAGATACAGAGATAGAGATACAGAGGGAGACAGAGAGACAAGGACAGAGAGAGACAGAGAAACAGAGAGACAGACAGAGAGACAGAGACACAGAAAGACAGAGAGACAGAGACAGACAGAGGCAGAGACAGGGACAGAGACAGAGAGAAATAGACACACACAGAGACAGAGATGGAAACAGAGACAGAGACACAGAGACAGATACAGAGAGAGAGACAGATACAGAGAGACAGAGATGCAGAGACAGAGAGACACACACAGAGAGAAACAGAAAGACAGAGAGACATAGAGAGACAGAGACAGAGAGAGACACAGAGAGATAGACAGAGACAGAGAGACAGAGACAGACAGAGAGAGACAGATAGAGGCAGAGAGAGACAGAGACAGAGAGTCAGAGACAGAGACAGAGAGTCAGAGACAGAAACACAGAGCAACAGAGACACAGAGAGACAGAGACAGAAAGAGACAGAGACAGACACAGACACAGAAACAGAAACAGAGACAGACACAGAGACAGAGAGACACAGAGAGGCAGAGAGACAGAGACAGAGAGATACCAGTGTGTTGTGCAGAGGGGACAGGACCCCTGTGTCCACTCCACATCCAGGGATGGAGGGCGATGGCGATTTCGACAGTGACAGTGATGGTGGCAGAAGGCGGCTCTGAGGAAAGCTGGCCCCTCGCACTTCTCACACACACAAGAAAGTGACAATAATAAAATAATAATAGTAAACAGACAAAATTACCAATAAACGATAAAAATCAGGTAATAATAATCAGATAATGATAATAAACAGATAATAATAAACCGATATGAACCAGATGATAATAATCAGATGGTAATAAACAGGTAATAATAAACAGGTAATAAGGATCAGATGATAATAATAATAATCAGATGATAATAATATCAGATAATAATAATAAGAAAATAATAATAAACACATAATCATAATCAGATAATAATAATGAACAGATAATAATGATCAGATAATAATAATCACATAATAGTCAGATAATAATAACCAGATAATACTAGCCAGATAATAATAATCACATAATAATAAACAGATAATAATAATAAACAGATAATAATATCAGATAATAATCATAATCAGATAATAACCATATCATAATATACAAATAATAATAAACAGATAATCATAATGATAATCAGTTGATAATATCAAATAATAATGATTAGATTATAATAATGAAGAGATAATAATAATATCAGATAATAATGTTCAGATGATAATATAATAATAATCAGATAATAATAATCAGATGATGATAATCAGATGACCACACCCCAGCCGGTGACGGAAGTGAGCTGTCCCGTGAGGGTTGGGACTCGAACTCGAACCAGGAGGGAGGCGGGAGCTGATGCAGAGGCAGTGGACCAGCCGCCCAGGGCTGGCTCCGTCCACAGGGGGCGTGGTCTCACCACAAGCACAGAAGATGGCTCCTCCCACAGGGGGCCTGGTCTCCTCACCAGCCCAGGTGATGGCTCCTCCCACAGGGGGCCTGGTCTCCTCACCAGCCCAGGAGATGGCTCCTGCAGAAGTCTTCTCCTTCACAGGAGCTAATCTCGGATCAAACCTGTTTACAAAGCTTTCCGGTTTGGGCCAGCAGCTGATTTTTACTTATTCCTAGAGGAGAATCCTAGGCTCCCTCTGCCATTTCTTTTTTTTTTTCCTGGTGATACTTCCTGACCAGTTGTTGATGGTCAAGAGCTAAAGTCCTGTCCCTAAATTATCATAAACCCTGGAATCCTCCCAAAACAGACGAAGAGAGAGAGAGAGATTGTTACGCGAATTTTAACAATGTATTGTAGTTAAAACATTAGAAACACAAAATTAAAAATGATATTAAAACTTGAATGGAGAAAGATGAACGAGCTTACAAAGGTGGCGAGCCTGCTAAAATAATACATCAACTTTAAACTCAGAAGGAAATCAAAACACCGAGCCTGACTCCTTGGACACTGTCATTGTTAGCAAAGAGGTTATCATTTGCAATGGTATGTATTAAAACTGAGAGAGGGATACTCTTTTAGGATAAACACATATGAAAAGATTTGATGTGTCCAGAGATGGGTCTGTAGAGAAAATGAGGAGGAATGCCTCCACCTAAGGAGAAGAATTAACACATCTGAGACATCACAAGGTGCTTAAGACGTTCCCCTGCGACGTTAGGTGGTTGAATCAGCCCAAGAAAACAGCATGAGGTCATGAACATGACAGGAATTGGCATACATCTTTCGACAATAACTCAATAAGTGGTCTAAAATTCTCAATAAAAACCACACGAACTCTCCAGTCCAATTACCTAAAATATAGCTCGAAAATTGTTTAGACAGATTTGCAGCACAGGAAAAATTATGTTATATGCTAGTGACTCAAAGTCCAGCATATTTTCATTGACAGCCAAGTTGAGCGATTTGCCATAGGGTATCAATTTGCTCCTGCACGAGGTCAATCCTCTGATTGAACACCATCAAGCTTCCTTTTAGTTGAGCATTAATTCCTTTATGTACAACTAAGGCATGAGCTACATTGGCTAAAAGATTATTCAGGGTCTGAGCAGTCTGCCCAGTATGACTCATGGCTAATGCCCCGGATGGAGCAGCTGAGAGTGGCCATTGTCACAGTAAATTCTACCAGAGTGGACGCAGGACTAGCCACAGGATTATCATCATAGATTGCTGCAACCATGAATCATCTGAAGGAATGGGCGGGTATGGGAGCGTTAGCAGGCCTTCTGGTGTTGGTCTCCTTGGTTTGCCTGTGGTATATATGCAAGATTAGAGTCTCACAACCGTGTGATGCAGCCATGATCATTCAGGCCTTTACAGCCATTGAAGCAGGACATTCTCCCCAAGCATGGTTGGATACCATAAAAAGCTAAAATGATACGCTCAGGATGCGAGGCTAAGCACTGCACTCAGGGTCAGCCGCTTTGGACCCAGAGAAGAGCATGTCTGATTGCATGCGGGTTGATGCCCCAGGTCCCGCCTCTGAGAAAAAGGTATCAGACGGGTCTGATGCTCTTTGGGTGGATGACACCTAAATGAACATCAGTACAAAGTCCCAATTTATTTCTAATATCAGAGATCAGACCTCTACTCTTGCCTGATGCGTCTAAAACAAAAAGGGGGAACTGTAGAGAGCTGCGGAATGCTATGCCTTAAAGATGGAGCTGGTTTCTGCCTTCCACCTTCCTGATGGTGAGTGCTCTCTGTCACGAACAATTCCACATTTGGCTAAGGCTGAGGATCTGGCTTGCTTCCATGTATGTGGATCTATCTGCATTGCCCACGTGGTACGCCTGGGTTGGCTACCCAGAGGCTATTTAAGCTCACTCCTCCTACAAGGCTCACACCTCCCTGGATGCTCACACCTACCATGCTCATGGCTCCCTGCATGCACAACCTCCTTGCATGCTTACACTTCCTGCATGCTCACACCTCCCTACATTTTCACACCTCCTTGCATGTTCACCCATCCCTACATGTTCACACCTCCCTGCAGGTTCCCCAGGGTCTGAGGATTGTTCAAGGTTCCTGAATAAACTTCATTGAATAATAATAATAATAATAATAATAATAATAATAATAAAACAATTATTTTATAGAAAAAAAAACAAAAAACACACAAACTACCAGACTGTCTAAGAGACAGGATCCACCTGTTTTCTACTTCCGAGAACATCCCCTCTACATTAGACACAGAAACTGACTTGTGGTCACAGGTTTGAAAGAATCACAAGGAGGTGGAACTGGAAAACAACCATATTCTATCATCTGAGAATATTTTTATTTTTTTGGTCTGACAACATGCACTTCGAGTCAAAAGTTGTCAACAGGGGAGATCCAAAATGGAGGTGTAAGCATGCAGGAGGTGAGAGCATGCAGTGAGGTGTGATCATTCAGGGAGGTATGAGCATGTAGGGAGTTGTGAGCATGAAGGGAGGTGTGAGCATGCACGTAGGTGAGAGCATGCAGGGAGGTGTGAATGTGCAGTAAGGTGTGAGCATGGTAGGAGGTGTGAACTTGCAGGGATGTGTGAGCATGGTAGGAGGTGTGAACTTGCAGGGAGTTTTGAACATGTAGGGATGGGTGAACATGCAAGGAGATGTGAACATGTAGACAGGTGTGAATGTGCACGGAGGTGTGAATGTGCAATGAAGTGTGATCATGCAGGGAGGTGTGAGTATGGTAGAAGGTGTGAACTTCCAGAGAGGTGTGAGCATGGTATGAGGTATGAACTTGCAGGGAGGTGTGAACATGTAGGGAGATGTAAACATGCAAGGAGGTGTGAATGTGCAGGGAAGAGTGAGCATGCAGGGAGGTGAGAGCATGCAAGGAGGTGTGTGCATGCAGGGAGCCATGAGCATGGTAGGTGTGAGCATCCAGGGAGGTGTGAGCCTTATAGGAGGAGTGAGTGTGCAGTGATGTGTGAGCATGGTAGGAGGAGTGAACTTGCAGGGAGGTGTGAGCTCGTAGGGAGGTGTGAACATGTAGGGATGTGTGAACGTGAAGGGAGGTGTGAACATGTAGATAGGTGTGAATGTGCACAAAGCTGTGAATGTGCAGGGGGGCGTGTGCATGCAGGGAGGTGTGAGCATGGTATGAGGTGTGAACTTGCAGGGAGTTGTGAACCTGTAGGGAGGTGTGAAGGTGCAAGGAGGTGTGAATGTTCAGGGAGTTGTGAGCATGCAGGGAGGTGAGAGCATGGTAGGAGGTATGAACTTGCAGGGAGGTGTGAGCATGGAAGAAGGCGTGAAGTTTTAGGGAGGTGTGAACATGTAGAAAGGTGTGAATATGCAAGGAGGTGTACGTGTGCAGGGATCTGTGAGTGTGGTAGTTGTGAGCATCCAGAGAGGTGTGAACCTTGTAGGAGGAGTGGGCATGCAGTGAGGTGTGGGCATGGTAGGAGGTGTGAACTTGCAGGGAGGTGTGAGCTTATAGGGAGGAGTGAACATGCAGGGATATGTGAGCATGCAGGGAGGTGTGAACATGTAGAGAGGTATGAATGTGCACAGAGCTGTGAATGTGCAGGTAGGTGTGAATGTGCAGGGAGGCTTGAGTGTGCATGGAGGTATGAGCATGCAGGGAGGTGTGAGCATGGTAGGAGGTGTGAACTTGCAGGGAGGTGTGAGTTTGTAGGGAGGTGTGAACATGTGGGGATGTGTGAGTGTGTGGTTAGGTGTGAACATGTAGGGAGGTGTGAGCGTGCAAGGAGATGTGATCAGCAAGAAGGTGTGAGCCTTGTAGGAGGTGTGAGCATGTAGGGAGGTGTGAGCATGGTAGGAGGTGTGAACTTGCAGGGAGGTGTGAATTCAGGGTATTGGGTGGGCTATGCAAGCCTTGAGGACCATATAACATGGAAGAACTGAGGGATTGCTGGGAAAAAATGGCAGCTATTTCTGTATTGATATGTTAAATATGAATCTCTGTCTTTTGTTCCAAGTATGAAACCTACATCTATGGAAATATAAACTTCAGACTGAGCAGTTTGGTCTCCATTAGGTAATGATTACAAAATGAGCTCACAAGGAAGAAAGGTGGCAAAGACAAAGATTCTATTTTTCTTTGCTTTCTTTATATCATCTTTCTTTTCTTTGAGGGAGGGCGGGTACCCAGACTGGACTCAAATTTTTGCTGTCAAGTTTTGCTTTCCTAATTAATTTGTATTTTATTAATCATTTTTATTTTTTCACAATTTATTCATTATATACCCCTTTTAAAGGCCACTCCCTCAACTCCTACTGGTCTTACACTTCTTCCCTCTTTCCCCCAAACCCTTTCCCCTAATCCTCTAAAAGGGGGAGTTCCCCTCCTCTCCCATCCATCCACACATTATCAGAACACTACTCAGCTATTAAAATCAGGGAAATAAAATTTCTGCTCCTATTACTTCTGCATAGGCCACTGTGCTCACCTCAGAAGATTTCATACTATGAAGCTTGCCTGCAAGCTTACTGTGAAATAAACAACAGGTAAACAACAACAACAACAAGCTTACTGTGAAATAAACAACATTTTAGAGAGTCCCACCCCCAAGACACTGTTTGATTTACCATCTCACATCAAGAAACATGTGAAATTTGAAATGCTATGAAGTGTGAAGCATTTTTTTCACAAGCATTTCAGAGAATGTGGTTCTCTTGCTGCCGGGAGGCTGTTTCCCACCAGCCCAGGAAGGAAGGAGGCCCAGAAGATGAGGTATAAAGCTTGGAAGCCACCCAAGCATAACAGTGATCAGAACACTCGGGGAACCACCTCAGAAAGTAAGTTCAACTTTAATTCTAGAAAACAGAGGGTATGTACCTCTTGGGGAGTGACTGGGGTGCTCTAAGGATAGGTGTAGATAATTGTTTAAAACAGGGCACTTCCAGAATGCTTGATTTGCATTAAACAGCACATTCCTATTATATGAAAAAGAACATGGAACCTAATTATCCTATATTTGAAGGGAGGGGAGTTATCAGGGATCTGTGTCAAAGGCCATGTATCAAATTTGGTTGCTGGCATCTATGTCTAAAGGCACTCTCCAGATGAAGTCAGGCAGAGAAAACTCACCCTTGCCATGGTTATACAACTAGGCCAGCAGCAGGGTCATACATGGAAGAGAAAGCCTCCTCCTTCACATCTCAAAATTCAGTCTGGGTTGTGATGGTTTTCAATAGAACCCCTGGAACAATAGGTATCTGTACACAAAGAAACTTCTACAGGCTACCACTGTTGTGATACTCTCAGAGAACTTCCTGGCTGGTGTTAGTTCACCATTCCCTACATGTTCATCCACTGGACTCAAAGTTTCTTGTGTAAAGTGAGGCAATTGAAAACAGTAAATATTGAGAATCAGGATTATCAATAAGTCTTCCCTAAACACCTTATTATATAATACTGTTGCATGTAATTGATATTTACATTTATTGTATTCTTTTAAAAATAAGTTTATTTACTTTACATTACAATCATAATCCCCCTTCCTTTTCTCCCCCATTGCTACCCTCCACTCCTATTGTCTCTATTCCCTTTCCCCTTTCCCTTCAGAAAAAGAATGTCATTTCCATTGAGCTAGATTTTCACTTCTGTTGGATCTCAGTGGACCAAAGAACACAAAGGCCTTTCCATATTGCTTTTAGTCACAGAATTCCTCTCCAGTAAGGATGCTTTCATGATGATGATGATGACTCTAGATTTGTGCAAGGCCTCACCATTTTAACACATTCATAAATTCTATCCAGTATGAATCCTTCCAAGATGATGAAGATTATACAAATGTGGAATGGTTTCACCATGGTAAAAGCACTCAAAGGCTTTCTATCCATTAGGATTTCTTTCATGGATGTGAAGATGATTCTGAAGTCCAAAAGTTTTTTTTCACATTGGTTATAGTCAGACAGCTTCTTTCCAATATGTGTTCTGTTATGTATTAGGAAATTTTATGTGCAAAGGCTTTGCCACATAGTTATATTCATATGGTTTCCCTCCAGAATGTGTTGTTGTCCTAGGAGATGACTGTTACATGCAAAGGCTTTATCACACTAATTACCCTTACAAGGCTTCTCTCCACTGTGTTTTTTTTCATGTTTTCAGAGACTACTCTGTTGTGCAAGGGCTTTATCATGTTGAGTATATTTATAAGGTTTCTTTCCAGTATGTGTTCTTTCATGCCGTATGAGATGACTGTTTTCTGCAAAGGCTTTCCTGCGCTCATTACATTCATGAGGTTTCTCTCCAGTGTGTGTTCTTTTATGCCATATGAGAGTATTGTTTTTTGCAAAGGCTTTACCACACTGGTTGCATTAATAAGGTTTCTCTCCTGTATGTGTTCTTTTATGGCTCAAGAGAGTACTGTTTTCAGCAAAGGCTTTACCACACTGGTTACATCCATAAGGTTTCTCTCCAGTGTGTGTTCTTTTATGCCATATGAGAGTATTGTTCTTTGCAAAGGTTTTACCACACTGGTTACATTCATAAGGTTTCTCTTCAGTATGTGTTCTTTTATGGCTTAAGAGATTACTGTTTTCTGCAAAGGCTTTACCACACTCATTACATTCATAAGGTTTCTCTCCAGTGTGTGTTCTTTTATGCCGTATGAGAGTACTGTTTTTTGCAAAGGCTTTACCACACTCATTATATTTATAAGGTTTCTCTCCATTGTGTGTTCTTTTATGGTTTAAGAGAGTACTGTTTTCTGCAAAGTCTTTACCACACTGTTTACATTCATAAGGTTTCTCTCCAGTGTGTGTTCTTTTATGCCCTATGAGAGCACTGTTTTGTGCAAAGGCTTTACCACACTGGTTACACTCATAAGGCTTCTCTCCAGTGTGTGTTCTTTTATGCTGTATGAGAACAGTGAGATAGGAGAAGGCTTTACCAAATAGAGTGCATTTAAAGGGTTTCTCTCCAGTATGACTGTATTCATGCCTGCAATGAAAATTGGCACATGTGAAAGATTTACCACAGTGATTTCATTACACTAATAAATATATTTATCTATATGAATTAATTTCATAATTTGGTCTAATGGTAAAGAAGAATCAAATTTTAAAGTTTTATCACTTTATTTACTTTCATGGTATTCGCCTTCATTATGGGTATTTTTGAAGATTCCTGTGCTGGTAAGAGCATTTGTTATGTGGTTCACTTTTATAGCACCATTTTTCTATAAGAGGTTTCTCAAAAATACGAAGATTATTGTAAGAATTCAGAGTTTTACCACAGCAATCCCATTCACAAATTTTTGTACTGTATGAATGACACTTTATTTAAAAGGTGAGCAGGACATGCGAAGAAGTTCCAAATTCCTAGTATTCATAGGTATTTTCAGCAGTATGAGTTTGCTGATGAATTCACGGTGAAGTTGCAAAACCAATTAACACTAACCATTTATCACAGTCAGAAAATCTACTCAAAGTGGGGACTACTGCAAAATCAATTGTTCTTGGAGAAAGACAGAGTCACTGCTTCTTTCAAGATTCCTATGCTCATGTGTCTTAGAAACATTGTGACATATGATATACCTATTTAAATTAAAAGAATAATAAAAGATTCCCACATTGAATTAACACAGTTTGTTTTTTTTTCATCATAGACATGTCATATAGGGATTAAGGTTTCTCCACAACAGTATTCTTGACTCTCATAAGCTGCTCCTTTCACTAAAGTTTACAATGTTACTGCAAGAATATGAGTAACACTAATTTTACTATGAAATATTTACTTATTAGAAGGTTTTTGGACACATAGTGATCACCTATTCAATGTGTATACCTCTTACAATATCTAAGTAGATAAAATGAGACTAAACAGATTGGCAGTTCAACTCAGTAGCCGTAATGTCCATAATTTCTGTTACGACATTACTTTATTTTCTTCTATCTTAGGGGAGTGCCTTGAAAACACAAATCAGATATGTGACATTGAAGTACGTGAAATTGTGAGATTTTAATTATCATCAGTTCACTTAAAGCAGTGCTGTTTTTTTTTTTTCAATGCAGTTTATTCAGGAACCTTGAACAATCCTCGGACCCTGGGGAAAGCCAGCCCACAGCTTAAATAGCCTCTGGGTAGCCAACCCAGGCGTGCCACGTGGGCAATGCAGATAGCTCCACATACATGGAAGCAAGCCAGATCCTCAGCCTTAGCCAAATGTGGAATTGTTCGTGACAGAGAGCACTCACCATCAGGAAGGTGGAAGGCAGAAACCAGCTCCATCTTTAAGGCATAGCATTCCGCAGCTCTCTACAGTTCCCCCTTTTTGTTTTAGACGCATCAGGCAAGAGTAGAGGTCTGATCTCTGATATTAGAAATAAATTGGGACTTTGTACTGATGTTCATTTAGGTGTCATCCACCCAAAGAGCATCAGACCCGTCTGATACCTTTTTCTCAGAGGCGGGACCTGGGGCATCAACCCGCATGCAAGCAGACATGCTCTTCTCTGGGTCCAAAGCGGCTGACCCTGAGTGCAGTGCTTAGCCTCACATCCTGAGCGTAACATTTTAGCTTTTTATGGTATCCAACCATGCTTGGGGAGAATGTCCTGCTTCAATGGCTGTAAAGGCCTGAATGATCATGGCTGCATCACACTGTTGTGAGATACCACAGGCAAACCAAGGAGACCAACACCAGAAGGCCTGCTAACGCTCCCATACCCGCCCATTCCTTCAGATGATTCATGGCTGCAGCAATCCATGATGATAATCCTGTGCCTAGTCCTGCGTCCACTCTGGTAGAATTTACTGTGACAATGGCCACTCTCAGCTGCTCCATCGTAGTATCGAATTCTCCAGTCCAATTACCTAAAATATAGCTCGACAATTGTTTAGACAGATTTGCAGCACAGGAAAAATTCTCATGTTATATGCTAGTGACTCAAAGTCCAGCATATTTTCATTGACAGCCAAGTTGAGCAATTTGCCATAGGGTATCAATTTGCTCCTGCACGAGGTCACTCCTCTGATTGAACACCATCAAGCTTCCTTTTAGTTGAGTATTAATTCCTTTATGTACAACTAAGGCATGAGCTACATTGGTTAAATGATTGTTCAGGGTCTGAGCAGTCTACCCAGTATGACTCATGGCTAATGCCCCGGTGGTAGCTCCAACAGCCGCAATGAAATGGCAGTAACAATGGTGGCTGTAGTTCCAAGATCCCTTTTCTGTCTGAAGAGAGTCATAGCGTGAGGGGCATCAACGGGCACAGGCACGCAGTGAGGCATGCGAGTAACCAGGGCATACCTAAATTTACTAGCATTCCAGCATTGGGCAAAAAAAGCAAGTATCATTACCACAATTACTTGGCTCTATCTGGCTAATAATTAATAAAAATGGGGGATATAGACAAACAGGTGTGGGCTTATAGGAAATATTATGAGAAGCCTTAACCCCCTCATTGGAACATCCTGCATCAGTTCTAGAACTAGCAGTGGTGGTGTCCGAGCTCTGAGTAGGTTCAGGAGACCATTGCCCCCAGGGGCGAGACGTACTCTATGCCAATTGACTAACTCCATGTTTACCTCCAATTTTGAAAGTCATTTAAGGTTCTTAAATTATTTTTTCCCTTTTTTTAATTTTTCATCAATTACACTTTATTCATTCTGCATCCCCCCATAAGCCCCTCCCTCCTCCCCTCCCAATCCCCACCCTCCCTCCTCCCTCTGCTTGCATGCCACTCCCCAAGTCCACTGATAGGGGAGGTTCTCCTCTCCTTTCTGATCTTAGTCTGTCAGTTCACATCAAAAGTGGCTGCATTGTCCTCTACTATGGCCTGGTAAGGCTGCTCCCCCCCCCCAGAGGGAGGTGATCAAAGAGCAGGCCAATCAGATTATGTCAGAGGCAGTCCCTCTTCACATTACTATGTAACCCAATTGGACTCTGAACTGCCCTGGGCTACATCTGTGCAGGGGTTCTGGGTTATCTCCATGAATAGTCCTTGGTTGGAGTATGAGTCTCTGGGAAGTTCCCTGTGTTCAAATTTTCTTGTTCTGTTGCTCTCCTTGTGGAGACCCTGTCCTCTCCAGCTCTTACTATTTCCCAGTTCTTACCTAAAATTCCATTCACTCTGCCCAACAGTTGCCCATCCGGCTCAGCATCTGCTTTGATAGTCTGAAGGGCAGAGGCTTTCAGAGGCCCTCTGTGGTAGGTTCCTAGGTTGTTTCCTGTTTTCTTCTTCTTCTGATGTCCATCCTCTTTGCCTTTCCGGATGTTAATTGGACATTTTAGTTAGGGTCCTCTCTCTTGCTTAGTTTCTTTAGATGCACAGGTTTTAGTGGGTTTCTCCTATGTTGTATGTCTATATGAGTGAGTATATACCATGTGTGTCTTTTTGCTTCTGGGACAACTCACTCAGGATGATCCTTTCCAGATCCCACCATTTACCTGCAAATTTCATGATTTCCTTATTTTTCATTGCTGAGTAATATTCCATTGTGTAGATGTACCACAATTTCTGCATCCATTCTTCTGTTGAGGGGTATCTGGGTTGTTTCCAGCTTCTGGCTATTACAAATAAAGCTGCTACAAACATGGTTGCGCAAATGTCCTTTTTGTGTACTTGAGCCTCTTTTGGATATATGCCCAGTAGTGGTATGGCTGGATCTTGAGGAAGCGCTATTCCTAGTTGTCCGAGAAAGTGCCAGATTGATTTCCAGAGTGGTTGTACAAGTTTACATTCCCACCAGCATTGCAGAAGGGTTTCCCCTTTCTCCACAACCTCTCCATCATGTGTTGTCACTTGAGTTTTTGATCTTGGCCATTCTCATGGGTGTAAGGTGAAATCTCAGGGTTGTTTTGATTTGCATTTCCCTAATGGCTAGTGAGGTTGAGCATTTCTTTAAGTGCTTCTCTGCCATTCGGTATTCCTCTACAGAGAATTCTCTGTTTAGCTCTGTTCCCCATTTTTTAAGTGGATTACTTGGTTTGCTGCTTTTCAGCTTCTTTAGTTCTTTATATATACTGGATATGAGTCCTCTGTCAGATAAAGGGTTGGTGAAGTTTCTTTCCCAATCTGTAGGTGTTCGCTTTGTTTTGATGATGGTGTCCTTTGCTTTGCAGAAGCTTTTCAGTTTCATGAGGTCCCATTTATTGACTGTTGCTCTTAGAGCCTGTGCTGTTGGTGTTCTGTTCAGGAAGTTTTCCCCTGTACCAATGAGTTCTAGGCTATTTCCCACGTTTTTTCAAGCCGATTTAATGTGTCTGGGTTTATGTTGAGGTCTTTGATCCACTTGGACTTCAGTTTTGTGCAGGGTGACAAGTATGGATCTATTTTCATTTTTCTACATGTAGACATCCAGTTAGACCAGCACCATATGTTGAAGATGCTATCTTTTTTCCATTGTATGGTTTTGGCATCTTTGTCAAAGATCAGGTGTCCATAAGTGTGTGGGTTTATTTCTGGGTCTTCTGTTCGGTTCCATTGATCCACCATTCTGTTTCTATGCCAGTACCATGCAGTTTTTAAAACTGTTGCTCTATAGTACAACTTAAGATCAGGGATGGAGATACCTCCAGAAGATCTTTTATTGTAGAGGATTGTTTTAGCAATTCTGGGTTTCTTGTTATGCCAGATGAAGTTGAGAATTTTTCTTTCCAGGTGCTGTTTTTACACTGTTACTTTTCTTTAAAACTTCCAGGACACAGCCAGGTGTTGGTACATTCCTTTAATCCCAGCACTTGTGGAGGCAGAATCAGGCAGACCTGTGTGATTTCAAGGTCAGGCTGGTCTAACAAGCAAGTCTAAGACAAGCACAGCTACACAGAAAAAAAACTATTTCAAAAACAGAAAATAAAAAGCAGCCAACAAAGAAACAGACAAACAAACTTCCAGGACACATTAAAATTTCTTAAGATTCATATCTGTATCATTGTGCTCATAAAGTTACCTTTTATTACTTGTAGTACTTTGAAACTGTTCTTCAATATTATGGTGTTCCCAATTGTAGCCTAAAATATAGTACCAGAAAATATATATTATTGGAAATATATTATTATTGAGGCAAAACTTAAATCACTATCTTCTTGTGACCCTTAGAACCATGCTTGATTTATTCATTTCATTCCTCCTCAGTCTCAATTACAGTCTTCTGTAATTGGAATTACAGAAGAGAATCAATAAAAAAGTAAGAGTTGTCTCCTTATTTTAAAAATGAAAAAAAATTGCAGTCTTACCTATAGCAGTGAGGTTTTTACAGGTCTCTAGCATCACATCTTTGTAGAGTTGCTTCTGGGAAGGTTCCAGCAAAGCCCACTCTTCTTGGCTGAATTTCACATGCACATCATTGAAGGTCATTGAATTCTAAAATATACCATACATTTGTACAAAAGAAAGACTTGCAACAATATAAATTTATACTTCATTGGCAATATAATCCTATAATTCTAGTGCTTCTTCTGTTTATATTCTGACATAGAAGTGCTAGTGTTAGACAGTTGGGTGCTGTGAATCAGGTGAAGGATGGGAGAAGAAAAAGCCTAAAGGTTAGATTGTAAAGGAAACAAAAGGCTTGCTTTGAAAACCTATGTTAAAGGTGTTGTATTAGTTTGTAAGACATGTGTATGATGTAGCCATCAGTTGGGTTCTTGAGTGATCTATGAATCACCTTCAGTTACTTGGGCAAGGACCCTGTCATGAGACAGGTGGAAGGAAAAAACACAGTCATCATATTTTACCTAGCAACAAATGAGATGTGGATATCAGGGGACAGTGAACAGATGGGTGACATCAGTCAAAAAACAACATGGTACTGGATATCATGTTTTCACCAGGGCTTAGAGATGTGGCATATCAGTATATGAAAAGGGGGGCTCATATATTTGTGGAAGGGAAAGTGGACTATAGTGAATAGATGGATAAAAATAATGTGAGTGGCAAGCAACAATAATCATAGCTGATGACATCATATTTCTGAGTAACCAGACAAAAGAAAAGGCATAGAACACATGATTATTCTTTGATCATTGTTTTGTACACTTTCCTTTCTAAATCATGTATAGTCTATAGTTTAAAATAAAGATTAAAACTTTTCTATTAAAAAATAAGTGTTAATGTTATCACTAAGTCATTTTAGAAGAAAACAGAATAAAGAAGTTTAACTGTGCCATATCTGAATAGGATAGAGCTTTGGAATAGTCATGGCAATTAATGTGGACAAAGACAAACAGAGAGAAGAGAGCAAAAAAGAAAGAGACAGAGACACAGAGAGAAATTAACAGATGAACACTACTAAGTTCACATCAGAGAAATTTATGAACAGTTACTAACTACAAAAAAATGATGGACAAGCTGGGTATATTCTGTCATGCGTTTAATTCCATCACTCAGGAGGCAGACACAGGTATATCTCCTATATAGTAAGACAGAGTCTCCCTTAACAGTCAATAAAATAAACACAAAAGATGGAAAGAACTGAGAGGTGTTTACTGAAGCTTCTATAAGGAATTATACATTCACTGCAGTTGTGTATTCATTTTCCAGGAATCTGCAATGCCCTAGCTTAAACTGTAACTTTAATAAGATCTTACTAAAAGGGAATGCATGTTTACATAGCTAAAAATAGAAAGATGAAAATATTAGCAATGTAAATAATGATCATAAATAAGCAACATAAGGCAGGAGAGATGGCTCAGCAGTGAGGAGCTCTTGCTGCTCTTGCAAATAATTGGGCTCAATTGTCAGTGTTTAACTGGGACCCACTACTATCAATTGCTATAAGTTCATGAGTTCTGAACACATCATCAGACTACTGTGGGGATCAGGCACACAAGATGTTCATATTCATGCATACAATCAAAATACTCATATTCAGTAAAAATTAAAAACATATCCCAGATGGCAGGGCTGATCACACAGTGACTGATCAGCGGGGTAACAGAGACTGCACAGTGACAAATTGTTGGAACTGTTGGCCCCAAACACCATTGACTGTGTTTACCAGGTGATAAGAAACCCACTGATGAGAAAAAACAGTTGGTTTCAACCTCAGAGCACCCAGCTAATCCCTGGAAAATTTCCTGGGCTGTTGTGGCAGGAGTAAGGTTTTCAAGCAAATAGACCCAAGAAGCATGTTCTGATCACCTTCCCAGGCTGAACTGTGCACCCCAGGGAACCAGAGACTGGGAGTCGCACTATCAAGAAAACCTCACAGGGAAGGAAGCAAGTGGGACTGACTGAATGTCACCCAATCTATCCCTGGAAAAGGTCCTGTAGACTTGCAGGTGCACAGCAGCCAGCCCTGAGTGGGACTCCAGCCGCTAGACCCAGGCAACCGTCTTTCCATCACAGATAGAACTGTGTGTGCCAGGGCACTAAAGGATGGGTTTCCGTGTAGGGAGAAAACCCGACAGGGAGGGAAACAGCAGGTCCCAGCTTAGAGCACTCAGCTGACCCCACCACCACCACTATGACCACCACATATGGGAATGTTCTCGGGAAAAGTTCTCAGGTTCCTGTCCAGTCACTGGCTTGGAGCCACCACTCACAAGCAAGTGCCTACACACTGTACATACCTCCAACAGTACAGACTGGGTCTTCCTGTTGGGAGAAAACCCAAAGGTGGGAGAAACATCTGGCCCTACCTCAAGACACCTAGCTCTGGAAAAGTTTCTGGTTATCCACGGGCTCCAGACTCTAGCCTCCTGCTGCACACATGAGAGAGGTGCTCTCCTGCCACTGATTACCACTTCAGTACTGGGGCACAGAGCTCCAAAATTAGACCTGCAGAAGCCTGGGTTCCCTGAGATAAAGCCCCAGATACTGCTCCAAGTGACAACCAGTTATCCCTAAGTAAACTGAGCAAACCACCGGGCACCCAGGCTACAGAAGCATCTCACTAAATTTACAGCAAGAAACCCAGTAGCAGGGCAGCTGTCTCCAGAATTTCTCTGGGTGAGGGGATAGCCCCCTTTACTAACAAAGGCAACAATTACTACTCAGGTCTGTACGCCTGAGATGAGCTGTGGCAATTCCTGAAAAACACCTGCCATTCAGTGACCATACCTAAAAAACGGAGGAGAGCTCCTTTGGGAAAAATCATCTTCCTGCCAAGGGTATTCCACCCACCACAGGATTCCAGGAAGTACCAGAAACTAACACCCAACACCTAAGATATCCCAATGGGTAGAGGCCAGTGTCAAAGCTCAACCAACAAAAGACAGAGCAATACGGCATCTCCAGAACCCAGTTCTCCAGGAGCAAGTGGCCCTGGATACCCCAGCATAAAGACAATTTCACGCCAATCTCCCTTATGAACATTGATGCAAAAATACTCAACAAAATACTTTGCAAACCCAATACAAGAACACATCAAAGATATCATCCACTACAACCAAGTAGGCTTCATGCCAGCTATGCAGGGGTGGTTCAATATACAGAAATCCATTGATATGATCCACCATATTAACAAATTGAAAGAAAAATAAACACATGATAATCTCCTTAGTTGCTGAAAAAGCATTTGAAAAAATCCAGCATCCATGCATGTTTAAAGTATTGGAGAGATCAGGGATACAGGGCACTTACCTAAACATAGTAAAGGCGATATACAGCAAGCTTATAGCCAACATCAAGCTAAACAGAAAAAAAACTAAAAGCAATCCCACTTAATTCAGGGACAAGGCAAGGCTGCCCAATCTCTCCATATCTCTTCAACATAGTTCTCAAAGTCCTTGCTAGAGTAATAAGACAATTAAAGAAGAACAAGGGGATACAAATGGGAAAGGAAGAAGCCAAAGTATCACTATTTGCAGATGATATGATAGTACATCTTAGTGACCCCAAAATTTCTACCAGGGAACTCCTCAATCTGACAAACACTTTCAGCAAAGTGGCTGGATACAAAATAAACTCAAAAAATATGTAGCCCTCCTGTATACAAAAGACAAAAGTGCTGAGAAAAAAATTAGGTAAAAAAAAAACACCCTTCACAATAGTCAAAAAGGACATAAAGTACCGTGGTGTGACCCTAACCAAGCAAGTCAAAGACTTGTATGAAAAAATTTCCAGTCTCTAAAGAAAGAAATAAAGGAAGATATCAGAAGATGGAAAGATCTCTCATGCTCATGGCTTGGCAGGATTAACATAGTAAAAATGGTCCTCTTACCAAACGCAATCTACAGATTTAATGTAATTCCCATCAAATTACCAACACAATTCTTTACAGACCTTGAAAGAAAAATTCCCGACTTCATATGGAATAACAGGAAACCCAGAATTGCTAAAACAATCTTCCATAATAAAAGATCTCAAGCTGTACTATAGAGCAACAGTAATAAGAACTGCATGGAACTTGCATAGACACCAACTAGTGGATCAACGGAATTGGATAGAAGTCCTAGAAATACACCCACACACTATGGACTCCTTATTTTTGTCAAAGATGCCAAAACCATACAATGGAAAAAAGATAGCATCTTCCACAAATGGTGCTGGTCTAAATGGATGTCTACATGTAGGAAAATGAAAATAGATCCATAATTATCACTCTGCACAAAACTAAAGTTCAGGTGGATCAAAGACCTCAGTATAAAACCAGACATACTAACCCCGTTAGAAGAAAAAGTGAGGAAGAACCTTGAACTCATTTGCACAGGCTACAACTTCCTGAACAGAACACCAACAGTACAGGCTCTAAGAGCAACAATCAATAAATGGGACCTCATGAAACTGAAAATCTTCTATAAGTCAAAGGAAACTGTTGTCAAAACAAAACGACTGCCTACAGATTGGGAAAGGATCTTCACCAACCCTATATCTGACAGAAGGTTAATATCCAGTATTTATAACCCAAATTAAAAAATGGGGTACAGAGCTACACAGAGAATTCTCAATAGAGGAATATAGAATGGCAGAGAAACACTTAAAGAAATGTTCAACATTCTTAGTCATCAGGGAAATGCAAAACAAAACCACCCTGAGATTTCACCTTACACCCATCAAAATGACAGAGACAATTAACTCAAGTGACAACTCATGCTGGATAGGATTTGGAGAAAGGGGAACCCTCCTTCATTGCTGGTGGGAATGTAAACTTATACAACCACTTTACAAATCAACCTGACACTTTCTCAGACAATTAGGAATAGCGCTTCCTCAAGATCCAGCTATACCACTCCTAAGCATATATCCAAAAGGCGCTCAAGTATACAACAAGAACATCTGCTCAACTATGTTTATAATAGCTTTATTTGTAATAGCCAGAAGCTGGAAACAGCACAGATGGCCCTCAGTTGAGGAATGAATACAGAAATTGTGGTATATCTATACGATGGAATATTACACAGCAATGAAAAACAAGGAAAACATGAAATTTGCAGGTAAATGGTGGGAAGTGGAAAAGATCATCCTGAGTGAGGTACCCCAGAAGCAGAAAGACTCACAGGGTATATACTCACTCATAAGTGGATATAGGATATAAAATATAGGATAAAAATACTAAAATCTGTACACCTAAGGAAGTTAATCAGGAAGTTGTATGCTGGCTAAGATGCTCAAACCCCATGCAGAAAGGCAAAGAGGATGGACATCAGATGAGGGAGAATACAGGGACAGGACAGGAGCCTACCAAAGAGGGCCTTTGAAAGGCCCTACCCTGCAGGGTGTCAAGGCAGATGCTGAGACTCATAGCCAAACTTTGGGCAGAGTGCAGGGAATCTTATGGAAGAACTGGGAGATAGTAAACTTGGAGAGGACAGGAGCTCCACAAGGACAGTAACAGTTCCAAAAATTCTGAACACAGGGGTCTTTTTTGAAACTGATATGCCAGCCAAGGACCACTCATGGAGATGGCCTGAAACCCCTGCACAAAAGGTAGCCTATGGCAGTTCAGTATCCAAGTGGGCTTCGTAGTAATGGGGACAGGGACTGTCTCTGACAGGAACTCATTAGCCTGCTCTTTGATCACCTCCGATTGAAAGGGGATCAGCCTTGCCAGGCCACAGAAGACAATGCAGCCCCTCCTAATGAGACCTGATAGAGTAGGATCAGATTGAAGTGGAGGAGGACCTCTTTTATCAGTGGACTGGGAAAGGGACAGGGGTGGGAAAGATGGAGGGTGGGATTGGGAGGGGAGGATGAGGGAGGTACAGGGGGGATACAAAGTGAATAAACTGTTGTTAATAAAAATTTAAAAAGAACACAATAAAATGTTGAAAGATTTTTTAAAAACTATGCTGTTTCACAGACTTTCAAACTTTGAAAATATTGCCTGATATCAGTTATTGCTCCTAAATATAAATAAATAAATAAATAAATAAATAAATAGGAAGGATACTTCATACTCATCAAAGGAAAATTCCACCAAGATGACATCTGTATTCTGAGCAACAATGCCCCAAATACAAGGACACCCACATTTGTAAAAGAAACATTAATAAAACTTAAAGAACATATCAATCACCATACATTAATAGTGGGAGAGGTCAACATGTCACTATCATCAAGGGACAGAGCAATGGAAAAGGACTTACACTGAGAGATAATGACACAAATGGAGGTCATGAATCAAATGAACCTAACAGATATCCAAAGAATTTTTTAACCCAAACAAATTTATCTTCTTTCAGCACCTCATGGACCCTTCTCCAAAACTTAACATACAGTAGGTCACAAACCAGGTCTCAACAGATACAGTAAGATTGAAATAATATCTTGTATCCTATCAGACTATGATGGACTAAAGTTGGACCTCAATAATAACAGAAATAACAAAATGCCTATACACACTTGGGAACTGAACAACTCCCTACTCAATGAAATCTAGGTCAGGGAAAAAATAAAGAAAGAACTTCCTACAAAGGTACCTCATACCCAAACTGCAATGAAAGCAGTCCTAAGAGGACTTTTAATAGCACTAAAGGCCTTTATAAGCTATTGGAGACATCCTATACAAGCAACTGAATGGCAGACTTGAAAGCCCTAGAAAAAAGAAGCAGACACACTCAACAGGAGTAGACTACTAGGACTAACCAAACTCAGGGCTGAAATCAATACATTAGAAACAGAGAGAATAATTCAAAGAATCAACAAAACCAAGAGCTAGTTCTTTGAGAAAATCAAATACATAGACAAACTCTTAGTCAAACTAAGTAAATGGCAGAAAGACACTATCCAAATCAACAGTCTGAAAGGAAGAGAGAGAGAGATAACAGACACTGAGAAAATCCAAAGAACCATTAGATCTTATGTCAAAAAACTATATGCTGCAAAATTTAAAAATCTAAATGAAATATACAATTCTCTTGTTAGATTCCACTTACCAAAGTTGAATCAAAATCAGGTAAAGATATTAAATAGTCTTTTACTGCCTAAGGGAATAGAAGCAGCCATCTAAATACTTGCAACCAAAAAAAGCCAAGAGTGAGATGATTTCAGAGCAGAATTCTACAAGACCGTCAATGAAGAGTCAATATCAATATTCTTGAAATTATTCCACAAAATAGAAATGGACACAACATGACCAAACTCCTTTTGTAAGACCACAGTCACCTTGTTAAATCCTCAGAGACCCCCCAAAAGAAAGAGACATTCAGACCAATCTCTTTTATGAACAATGATTCAAAAATACTCAATAAAATAATCGCAAACCAAATCCAAGAACATATCAAAGATATCATCCACCATTACCAAGTAGGCTTTATCCCAGGCATGCAGGGATAGTTCAATATAGGGAATCTTAATCCATCATATAAACAAATTGAAAAAAAAAAAACAGGATCATTTCCTTAGATGCTGAAAAAACATTTGACAATATCCAACAGTTATTCTTGTTTAAAGTCTTGGAGATACTCGGGACAGAGGCACAGATCTAAAAATAGTAAAGACAATATACAGCAATCCTATAGCTAACATCAAACTAAATGGAAAGAAAGTTAAATCAATTCCACTGAACTCAGGGACAAGAAAAGCCACACGCTCTCTCTAAATCTCTTCAGTACAGTACTCAAAGTCCTATCTAGGGCAATAAGATAACTAAAGGAGATCAAGGGGATACAAATTGATAAGGAAGAAGTCAAAGTATTGTTATTCACAGATGATATGACAGTATACAAAAGTGACCCCAAAATTCTACTGTAGGGAACTCCTATAGTTGAAAACACTTTATCAAAGTGGTTGGATATAAAGTTAACTCAAAAAAAATCGGTAACACTCCTGTATGCAAAAGACAAATGGACTGAGAAAGAATTAGGAAAACAACACCCTTCACAATAGGCAGGGGAAAAAATCAATGTATCTTGGAGTTATTCTCAACAAGAAAGTGAAAAACCTATATGAAAAAACAAAAACAACTTACAACTTTATGCCTCTGAAGAAAGAAATTAAAAAAGATAGCAGAATATAGAAATATTTCTCGTAATCATGAATCAGTAGGATTAACATAGTAGAAATTGCCACCTTACCAAAAACAATCTACAGATTCAATGATATTCCCATGAAAATATCAACACAATTCCTCACGAACCTTGAAGGAACAATTCTCAGCTTTATATGGAAAAATAAAAAACTCAGAATAGCTAAAACAATCCTGTACAGTAGCAGATCTTCAGGAGGTATCCCCACCCCTGCTCTCAAGCTCTACTATAAATCAATAGTAATAAACCTGCATGATACTGGAATAAAAACAGACTGGTAGATAAAAGGAATTAAAGTGAGGGCCCATAAATAAACCCACACACGTATGGACATTTGAATTTTGACAAAGAAGCCAAAACCATGCAATGGAAAAAGGACAACATCTTCAACAAATGGTGCTGGTCTAACTGGAAGTCCACATGTGGGAAAATGAAAATAGATCAGTATTTATCACCCTGCACTAAACTAAAGTTCAAGTTGATTAAAGACTTCCAACCTAAAACCAGCTACACTAAATCTGTTAGAAGAAAAAGTGGGAAAGAGTCTTGACCTCATTGGTATATAAGATAACTTCCTAAACATAACACCAAAAGCACTGGCTCTAAGATCAACAATTAATAAATAGGATCTCCTGAAACTAAAACCTTCTGTGAATCAAAGAACTCTGTCAATAGAACAAATCAACAGCCTATACAGCCTGAGAAAAGATCTTCACCAACCCTACATACAGCAGAGAGGGCTAATAAACAAAATATATAAAAAACTCAAGAAACTAAACTCCAACAAACTGAATAATCCACTTTAAAACTGGGGTACAGAACTAAACAGTGTATTCTCCACAGAGGTATAGTGGAAAAACATTTAACTAAATGCTAAATATCAATAGTCATCATGGAAATGCAAATCAAAATGACTTTGATATTCCATCAGAATTGCTAAGATCAAAACCTGAAGAGAAAGCACATGCCAGTAAGGATGAGGAGAAAGGGAAACACTCCTCCATTGCTGGTGAGAGTGCAAACTTATACGAACACATTAGAAATCATTCTGATGCTTTCTCAGACAATTGGAAATAGTGCTACTTCAAGTCTCAGATATATTCTTCCTGGGCATATTTCCAAAAGATGCTCCACCATTCAATAAATACATTTGCTCAATTATGTTCACAGCATCTATATTCATAATAGCCAGAATCTGGAAGCAACCTACATGTCTCTCAATAAAACAACAGTTATAGAAATTGTGGTACATTTACACAGTGGAATGCTAGTCATGCGTTAAAAACAGGGAAATCATGAAATTTTCAGGGAAATGGGATGAAACTAGAAAAGATTATTCTGAGTGAGGTATACCAGAATCAGAAAGACATGCATGGTATATACTCATTTATAAGTGGATAATAGCCATAATACAGGACAAACATACTATAATCCACAGACCTAAAGAAGCTAAATAAAAAGGAGGATTCTATGGAGGATGCTCAATTCTCATTCAAAAGGGCAAATAGAATTGATACCAGATGTGACTGAAGAGAGGGAACAGAATGAGAGCTTAACATACATGTCCTCTGAAAGACTCAACCCTGTAGGGGATCAAAGCAGATGCTAAGACTCAGAACCAAACTTTTGGCAGAGCACAGGGAGTCATAGGAAAGAGTGGGGGATAGATAGACTCAGAGCTGACAGGAGCTCCATAAGAAGACCAACATGGCCAACAAATCTTGAACTGTGGGGACATGCAGAGACTCATGCACACACCAAAGCCATTCATGAAGAGGACCCATACCCCTGCTCAGATGTAGCTAATAGGCAGCTCAGTCTCCATGTTGGATCCCTAGTAAGGGTAGCAGGGGCTGGCTCTGACCTGGACTCTGTTGCCTGCTCTTTGATCACTTCCCCATGGTGGAGGAGGCATTGGTATACCATAAAGGAAGAGGATGTAGACAGTCCTAGTGAGATTTGATAAGTTGGGGTCAGCCAGTAGGAAAGAAGAGCTCCTCCTATCTGATAAAATGGGACAAGGTGGAAAGAGGAATGGAGGATGAGACAAGGAAGGAGGCTACAATTGAGATGTTAAATTATTTTTAAATTTTATTTATTACAAATTATTCACTTTGTATACCAACTGTAGCCCCCTCCGTCATCTATTCCCAGACCCACCCACCCTCTTTCTTTTCTCCTATGCCCTTTCCGTAATCTGATAGGGGAGGAACTCCTTCCCTTCTATCTGATCCTAGCTTATCAGGTCTCATCAAGGATGGCTGCATCATCATTCTCGGTGGCCTTGCAAGGCTTCACCCCCAAGAGGAGTGATTTAAGAGCCAAGTTCATGTCAGAGAATAAATTAGAAAAAACAAATTTAAATAAAAAATAAATTAAATGTGAATAAAAATGAATGAATAAAGTTAAAAAAAAAACAAAAACAACAGGTTGGAAGAATGTCACACCCCTGCAATTCAATGACTCAGAAAGCTCAGAAAGTGTTAATGTCATGAATACATGCCCTGTAAAATATTAAATATACTCTCTGCCAAATTTCAAATACAAGATGTGGATGAAGATCAACACAAAAACCTATGCTTACATAGAAAAAACAAAACAAATCTAAATAAAAACCCAAAACCCTGCATTCCAGACTCAGCAGCCAATGATGATTTTGGCCTAAATTTTATCCCAACACTCAACTGGAGTTAGACCTGTAAGTGCAAAACCTGCCTGGTGTACATACTGACTTTCAGGACAGCCTGAGTACACAGAAACTTTTTCATTCAATGTCAAAACCAGAAACATCATCTTCTCTGGGAGTGTTTTTTGATTCAATCAAATAATTTCTGACCAAATTCGCTATTGGCTTGTGGCCATCCAATGATGAAAATGTAGTCTAACTTCAGTGATCCTAAAATTTGGCAATAACTCATACACCGTTTAAATGTCCAAAGTCTCTTCTGACATATAAGAAAATCTCTTGACTGCCACATCAGAAGCAAGTTACATCATTCCAACATAGATGCACAGCATACTCCTTCCCATTCCAGTAGAAAGGAATGTATACATAGTGAGGGAAACTGTACCAAGAAAAGAAGACCATCAAGGAAAACAGCAAATTTTGTTGCTGTTTCAAAAGTCTTAGAGGGTCCTATCTATGCAAAGTCTCATACATCTCTCATATTGGTTACTTCCACTCCCTATAGGCAGCACACTATGACAGGTATCTCATAACTTAGGTATCTCAACATGTAGTGTCAAGATGCAACTCAGGCTTCACCCTCACGGCTTCATGCAATGAACTTTTACAGTATCTTTACTGGTTATCTGACTTTGCCAAACACAGAAGGCTGGCACAGTGCTGAATAGAAACCACAAAGAATCTATTACATTAAATTTTACATCTTTCTTGTTTCCAGAAAAAGCACAACATAGGTGAGCCTGTCAATTTGGATTCAAAATTGGGATGGACTGTGCCACACTTGAACCAATTGTAGCAGGCTTTATATGAAGTTTATTCCTGGCACTAGGAATCAATTTGAGTCCTCCTTCCATTAACAGAAGAAGTATCAGGAAGGCATTTACTCTATGAATATCATTTTAGGCTTCAAATCTAGAGCTAGGACCTTTTCTTTGATGGTGATAATCTCCTTGAAAAATTCTGCCTCTGTTTCATCACATGACTGCCATTTGAAACTACCTAGTAATGTTTTTCTCTACAAACCAAAGTACACTTATTTCTGCTCCACTTGTCTCTTTCTTTCCCTGTGGTCCTGAATGTCTCTCTAATAATAACCATACAACAGATTCAATATTCTATCTAAGAAATCCTGTCCATCATTTTTTTAATTCTGCCTTACTCAATTTCAAGGCATGGGCAGAATAAGTATGATTTACAGCTAAAATATCACACAAATGACCTCTAGCTTAATTTTCCATGGAGTCTATTGTGCACCGAAATCCTATGATTTCCTATGAAATCCTCTGTCTGCATTACTCTCAATACCTGGATCTTCTAGGTCCTACCAAAACAGTCAATGAAGCTCTGTTTACACCTTTATAATGCTTTTGCCATCTTAAGTCCTGATGTTTTCCACAGTCCTTTAAAAGAAAATATTCCAAGATTCTGTCCAGCAGTAAAATCACTCTTTGCATATAACTTTTTGTTCTAATTTGCTACTTTGATGTTGTGACTAAATTCCCTAACTAAAAGGATCTCAGGTCATGAATGGATTTACACGCTTAGTTTGGTACTGTCAGATCACAGTCCATCATTTTGGGAGTTTAGCATAGAAAGTCAATCTTGAAGAAAATTAAGGCAAAAGCCATGAGCAAATGTTTCCTGGGTTGGTCTCTTGCTTCATCACTGTCTCATGCTCAGGTAGTTATCTTATGCAGCCCAGGCCCACTTGCTTAGTGATATTGCATCTCTCAGTGGAAGAGCCTTCCCACATCAATCATCTATCAACACAATCTCTCACAGATATAGCAACCAGCTTCTCTGATGAGGGCATGAAATTTATTGAGGCTCCCTCAGATGACTGCAGGCTTTGAAATGTTGACAACAGAAGCTAATGCAGACAAAGACACAACAATATAGGAGAAAGTTTTAAACACCCCAAAACAATGTGTCAATTCTATCAGTCACTTAAGAAGCAAAAACTGAGACATTGATGATTGCAACAACTTGAAAACACAGATATACCAAGAAATGAGGAGAGGCAAGCCTTTAAGATCAAGAAGAGAAAAGTAAAACTGTTTCTCTAAATCAAGTCTCCAAATCAACAAAAACTAAAGGAATTATAGCATAATATAATAAATTTTCAGAAGGCAAAAATATGTGAAGGTCTATGACTTTCAAGAGAAACAATATAGTTAGATTATAACTAATCAAATCATACAATATACATAGCACCCCTGTCAAAAGCAAACACAAAGATAGACCTATAAATATAACATAGTCCTATTTAAGCAAATATAATAGGCTTATAGTCAAAATCAAAATCAAAGAAATCACTGGCCATTACTCAACTTGTGCAATATGGCTACTTCCTTTGGCAACAATAAAATATGTATTGGAGGTGGAGGGCTATTCCAATTGAAGATATTCCATTAAAACATACAATGTTTCAATATTAGATAAATGATTTTGACTACTAAAATTATCTCATACTCTTAAGATAAAGAAAAAGATATCTGTTAGAATCACTTGGAAATCATATTATTTTCTGACTGATGATGGGATATATGTATGCATTGGTGTAAGAAAATGTAAACTTCTAAGCCAAGTTGAAGAAAGCAGAATTTTAAGAAACAGTGTGTTTGTATTATATGCTTAAACATCTTTTTTTGCACTAATTGCCTTAACAACCAATATCATCTTCATGTAGTGTGTTTTAAGATCTTTTCTTGTGCTTTCAGGTATGTTTGTATATTCAGGATGTGCTGTGGTATGTGATATGAATAAATTCCATAAGAAAATCCAGGCAAAACATAATCAAACTATTGGAGGAAACCAATAAATTCCTTAAATAAAGCCAACAAACATTTGAGGGATGTGAGGCTTTGCTGGATTAGGGTAAAATCTGACATCTTTGGATAGCCATTTATTTGCACTCAGTCTATGAAGGTGAACTCTGTTTTCTCAGGGAAGGGCCTAAAAATCCACTCCCTGATCTGTATGACCCCAGGTCTGGTAAAGAGCCTCAGGGTAGATTATTAGCCAAACCCTTTCCTGATAAGAAAACTGCTCCAACAAGCATCTCTAAATTCCTAGAAATCCATCACCCTGCTAAGGATCTTATTCTTCAGCAGTGACTTTCAACTGTACTCAGAGATTTTCCCCCTACAAATAGAATAATTAAGTACTGTGTTCTCCTTCTTGCAATAGGACCATGATACTGCATGGAAAATGAGTATACATTTTCATGCATACATAAGCCAAGTATCCTTGACCACTAGACCCCAGTAAATCAAACATTCATCCTCAAAATCCTTCTCTCTGCCCAAGGTTTATAAATCCCTGACTTCAAATAAACATGCTGGGTGTGAATCCATGTGGTTGGTTGTATGCCACTTGATACCATCAGCCTTCCATCATGGCCCCTGAGAGTCATCATTTATCCCCCTTTGGGCCTGCTCTCTGGCCCACTGGGCCTAGGACTCACTGGGTCTGTGTCTCACCAGGCCTGAGTCTTGGTTGCAACCAACCAGGCATGGACTTTCACCTGCAATTCTGAGGTGCTTAGCACAGCAGCTTAACCAAGAATGGTAACACGTTGGTATTGCCATAGGCTCTGGAACACCCGAATTTCCACTACCACTGGTGATCTCATTCTACCTATAACAGTCCATAGAAAATTCTTTTGATACTCCAGCCTAGTGAACATATCAGACTCAGAAGCCAGAAAAATACCAATTGAATTTTTGGCTTTTGAAAATGCTTATTTAAAATGCAAAAGGGTGATTAGGCTTTTAAAAGCAAGATCAGCACCAAGAGAGGAATGGATTAGAAATACGGTGAATATTTGAACTCAGGTTTATGATGCTAACCAGATAGGAGAACAACTTTCTAAGAATCTAAGAAAAGGAGGGTGGTCCAGCATGGCAACAATCAGTGTGCAATGTTTCTGAGGGGAACAGGTTCTAAAATTCTGAAATTTGTGAATGGTTGGGCTGCTGAAGCCAGAACATCCACATTGAGGTATCCTGGGTGAGAGGGGACAACTTGTGAGCTTGGAGAGATTGTAGCCAGGTTACCCATGGACATCTCTGAGGATTGAGAGTGGCGAATATTCAATCCCCCTGTACTTCCCCTTGCCCCAAGCATGGGTCTCCCTGCTCAGCAGAGGTGGCAGTAGTTGTCCCATGCATATGATCACATGAGTGATCCCAAAATTTAACCAGAGAACTCCTTCAGCTGGTAAACACTTTCAGCAAAAGGGCTGGTTACAAAATTAACAAAAATTCCGTAGCCCCCTTATATACAAAAGACAAAAGGGCCAAGAAAGAAATTAGGGTAAAAACACCCTTCAAAATAGCCACTAATAACATAAAGCACCTTGGTGTGACTATACCTAAACAACTGAAAGACCTGTTTGAAAAACAATTCAGCTTCTGAAGGAATTAATTGAAATACATATCAGAAGAATAAAAGATCTCCCATGCTCATGGATTGGTAGAATTAAAACAATGAAAATGGCCATTCTGCCAAAGGCAATCTACAGATCCAATGCAATTCCCATCACATACCCACACAATTCATTACAGAGCTTGAAAGAAAAAAATTGTCAATTTCATATACGAAACAAAAAATCCAGAATTGCTAAAACAATCTTGTATAACAACAGATCTTCTGGATCTCGAACTGTCCCACAGAGCAATAATAATAATAAAATTGCATGCTACTGCCATAGGAACATAATGGTGGATTAATGGAATCAAACAGAAGACTCAGAAATAAAGCAACACAGCTAAGGATACTTTATTTATTTATTTATTTATTTTGACAAAGAATCCAAAACCATACAATGGAAAAATGACAGAATCTTCACTAAATGGTGCTGGTCTAACTGGATGTCTACCTGTAGAAAATGCAAATAGATCCATATTTATCACCCTGGACCAAATTAAAGCACAAGTGGATCAAATATTTCAACATAAAACCAGACACACCAAACCTGTTAATAGAAAAAGTGGGGAAGAGCCTTGAACTCATTGGTACAGGAGACAACTTCCTGAAAAGAACACCAACAGCACAGGCTCTAAAATCAACAATCAATAAATGGGACCTCATGAAACTGAAAAACTTCTGTAAAGCAAAAGACTGTCATCAGATCAAAACAACAACCTACAGACTGGGAAAGTATCTTCAACAACCCTTTATCTTACAGAGGAATATTGATATTGAATGGCAGAGAAACACTTAAAGCAATGCTCAAAGTCCTTAGTCATCAGGGAAATGCAAATCAAAACCCTGAGATTTTACCTTACACCCATCAGAATGACTAGGATAAAAAACTCAATTGACAACACATGCTGGTGTGGATGTGGAGAAAGAGGAACCCTCCTCCATTGCTGGTGTGAATATAAACTTTTACAACCACTTTGGAAATCAATCTGGCTCCTTCTCAGACAATTAGGAATAGTGCTTCCTCAAGATCTAGCTATGCCACTCCTAGGCATATATCCAAATGATGCTCAAGTACCTAACATGGAAATTTGCTCCACCATGTTCAAAGCAGCTTTATTCATGATAGCCAGAAGCTGGAAACAACCCAGATGACCCTCAATTGAGGAATGGATACAGAAATTGCACATTTACACAATGGAATACTACTTAGTAATTAAAAACAAGGAAATCATGAAATTTGCAGGCCATTGGTGGGATCGAGAAAATATCCTGAGTAAGGTATCCCAGAAGCAGAAGGACACATATGGTGGATATTAGACATACAATATAGGATAATCATACTGAAATCTGTATATCTAAGGAAGCAAAGGAAGAAGGAGGACCCTGGGTAAGATAATCAATCCTCACTCAGAAAGGCCAATGGGATGGACGTTAAAAGATGGAGAAAACAGGGAAAAGGGCAGGATTCTACCACAGAGGGCCTCTGAAAGACTAAGGAATATGGAGACCACTGGACAAATAAAACTTTGGAAGAAAAAGGATAGATCACCTAAAGAAAATGTCCAAAGAAAAAGAGTAAACTGGCCAAGTGGTATCACCTACCTCCATGTTGTCTCTTCTGCCTTCTACAGACATAAGTGCAAATGATCTTTATGTGCTTGTTAAGGAGAATTCAAAATTTCAATCTCATATCAGAGAAGCCACCTGGTAAGAAACAGAGGAAAACAGAAAAATAAGAGATGATTCTATTGTCATGAATCTCATAAGCTTCTGGCAAGATGTGATTTCTGTACTTACCACAAACTTCAATAATCAAGAAGAATGTGTACAGTGCTTGTGAAAGAAAGAGGGGGTGAGAGAAAAAGCAAAAAAAAATAAGCCTGAAATATAGCCAAGTTTACATGAAAAGGGGTAAGTAAACTCTAGCATGAAAAATTTGCACTGGACCAGAGATACCTTTGATTTTATAATTAATACAAATTAAATAAACACAGATTTCACAACTGCTACAAGACAAACACAAAGTGACACCAAAACTGTTATATTTCTGACCCTTCAGCTACTACTAACATCCTTTACAGAGAGTCCTTTTGCTCTGGAAGTCTCTTGGAAAATGGCGATGATCATAAGCTGGGCTATGGCTTGTAGTCCCTCATATCCCCTTGTCAGTTCAGGCACAACCCAGCCCTTGCCAACACTCACACACAAAAAATGTTGGAGAATAATTTAGTTTCTGTTTCCTGCTGCATGAATTATGTCACAAGATGTGGAATCTTCCCTATCCACTTCTTTAAAACCAGGCACACCTGACAAAATTCTGCTTCTCAGAAATTCCTTTTGTACCCTGGAATTGAATTTCTCTAAATCATGGCATTGTGACTGGTGGTAGTTGAAAGGTTAAAAACATACAATCAAGTATTGCTGAAAGATGACCACCACCACCTCTTTTCTTCCAGTATTAAAACTATTTGTAAAATTTGTTACACAAAGCTGTTTGTGGAATACAACATTCATCATTTCTAGAAATGAGACCTTCAGTTTTCCAATCTGTCCACTGCAAAACCAATGCCTTTGTGTGCACACTAGATAGTGATATTATAAGCACCACAACTTTCTACTGCCCAGGCCACAAAGTCCTCACTCCTCTGGACAATCAAGAAGAGTTGGAGGCCAAGGGTCTCTGCCGAGATCACCACATGGAGACCAACAGAACCACAGCCTGAACCACAGTCCATCTCGTTCAAAGCAGATAAGCTTGTGATAGCTCAGCAGCCTGCTCTTCCTGGCCTGGGGACAATAGCCCCACACTCAGCATGACAAGGCCTCTGGTCTCACTCACAGCTCTTTAAAGCTACATCAGAGGAAAATCCCAGAACAAACCCATAAACTACCTCCCACTGTTGCTCCTGACTGCTAGGCCTTCCCAGAGTCCCTCATTAGCTTGAACAATAGAGCTGAGTCTCAAGACAGTAGTAGCTCCTCTACCAGTGGATCAATGATCAAATGATGCAGAGTGCAGAGGCATTCTAGCTTTGCCCTAACCCCTATGGGCACACAGAATCTTAGTGTTGTTATAAAAGAATGAAAATCCCAATTATACAATTTTAAAACCTGCTAGCTCAGAGAGGCAGAAAAAGCACCCATCTGACCCTGCTACTCACCTCACCTCCAAGAGAAAAAGCCCCACAAGCTCATCAGCTCAGATGACAGCTCAGAGGGGATAGGCCAAAGGAACCCAAGGCCAAAGTCTTTCTAGCTCAAAGCTCAAAAAGCCCCAAATCTACCAAGCTAAAACTGCCACTTTTACACTCTGTCTTAAATACATTTCAGCTGAAAGTTCCACTTACTCTTTAATCCCTGTCAGCTGGCTTCTTGCTTTGCCTCTTGACCTAGGGTTAACATTATTTAATCCTGTGCACAGAGAGCTTTTGAATTAAAGTTATGTTCTAGGGATGACAGAAACATACCAAAATCACCTGTTTACAATAAACGGAAAGTTCTTGGAATTAAGGTTTGTATTAGGGCTCACCCACACCAAACAGAGCACAGGTTTTTACTTTTCACAATCTAAGGGCTCACACTGGGATCAAATATCCTGCAACATCCTCATCTTGGAAATGTTTTAAAATACAGTCTTCCACTTTCTCAGGGCACCTGCTCATCTTCCAAGATACAGGTCATGTATGTTGCACACCCCATTACATGATCAGTGTCCAGTGCAGTCATCTCTACATCATAGTTGGGAAGTCCTTCAGCCAACCTTCAGTCAAAGCCTAAAAGTAACAACCATTAAAGAAACAAATGGCCATGAATTTGAAAACAAGGAGTAGCTAATGGGAGCTAAGTAAAAACGATAAATAAAACAAAAAGGATGTGGCTGTTCCTAAGTATGTTGGAGTAGAAAGTTTAATACAGATAGAGGAGAGAACATAGTCAGACACAGGAACATCTGGAACAGTCTAGAGTTGACATGACCTTGGGCCATGTGAGAACATAGGAGAGAGGGAAACAGAGACCCAGAACAAAAGGCCAGGAAGGTAAATAGTAAATGAAAAAGACCAGATAACCAAAATGGTTGGAATACATAAGGAAGGACAGCTGGGAGGAGGGCAGCTCAGCTTCTGGGCTAGAGACCTGGATATGACACCCATAACTTGTTACCGGTAAGGACTAAGGGATGCTGGGAGAACCTGACAGCCACGTCTGCTTTGATTGTTACGTAGGCACCTTAACCATTCATCCCAGCATTAAGAGTAGAGAGGAATGAAAAGGTTAAAATGATTTCATTATAACCTTAAAATCTGGTTGCATGCGGGTTGATGCCCCAGGTCCCGCCTCTGAGAAAAAGGTATCAGATGGGTCTGATGCTCTTTGGGTGGATGACACCTAAATGAATATCGGTACAAAGTCCCAATTTATTTCTAATATCAGAGATCAGACCTCTACTCTTGCCTGATGCGTCTAAAACAAAAAGGGGAAACTGTAGAGAGCTGCGGAATGCTATGCCTTAAAGATGGAGCTGGTTTCCACCTTCCACCTTCCCGATGGTGAGTGCTCTCTGTCACGAACAATTCCACATTTGGCTAAGGCTGAGGATCTGGCTTGCTTCCATGTATGTGGACCTATCTGCATTGCCCACGTGGCACGCCTGGGTTGGCTACCCAGAGGCTATTTAAGCTGTAGGCTGGCTTTCCCCAGGGTCTGAGGATTGTTCAAGGTTCCTGAATAAACTGCATTGGAAAAAAAAAGTTGAAAATGGCCTTATGGTCCAATATTCTTCAAAGACTTCAAATAAGTATTACTCACAACTTTTTCTCAGGTTGTGCACTTTCAAATGGGGGGAGGGAAAACATGCCTGTTAGTCCCTACCACAGCAGTTTATCCAGAATTTCTGTGTTGTTTGAATTCGTGCAACTATAGAAATTTGCTTCCCAGAAACAAGTTCAGCAACTAATCCATATTCTTGATTCCCTTTGTGTATGACTCCCGACAAATGTACAGTTTTTACTTTTATTGAAGGTCTAAAATTTATTACCTGACTCATTAATATCTCCCCTCCTCCCCCTCCCTTTCTGTGTTGTGATAAATCCAGCTTCAAGGTAGGTCAGTGAACTCAATTCTTACACAGTTCCCTCTTTATTTGTAATTGCTAACCTCCAAAAAATATCAGAGTGCTCAGTGGATATTCATTTACTGGTCTCTTTTACATCACACTAACCAGTCAGGGTTTCCCTAAAATGAGATGCAGGACAATGTTCTAGGCATTGGGCAGTAGGGGCAGCATTCAGTACTCAAAGAAATTCTCAGTTACTTAACATGTGAAAGGATGATCTACAGGAGACATTGCTTTAAACAAAAATGAATATCAAACCACTAGAGAAAGAGGAATGAAATTCTTAATGACTGGGGATTATCAGAGAATATTAACTAATAAGAGACTAGAGCAGTGATGCATCAACAAAATAAAATTTAATAATACCAACAACTGACTTTTAAAAAATTATTTATTTATTATGTATACAATGTTCTGTGTGCATCTACACCTGCATGCCAGAAGAGGGCACCAGATCTCATTATAGATGGTTATGCCCCATGTGGTTGCTGGGAATTGAACTTGTGACCTCTGGAAGAGCAGCCAGTGCTCTTAAACTCTTAGTTGAAAAATACATAGGCATAATGACTTTGAAAAACACAGGCCATTTTCTTGTAGAGGGAAAGCCATTAATAAGATACTGTTTGATGTTGTCCCTGTGTAGAATATTAGCTGCTGAAACCTGTAACCTGACAGACACAGCTTTATCCCATAACCTGTGTCTCAAATTTGAACTGACAGTACTGTGTCAATGAGGATTGTACATATAGGCATAGGACAGTCCCTTAATTTGAAATTCAATATTTACTAGATCAAGGTACCTGACCCAAATTGTACACCCACAAATCTGGTCTGCTTTCATTTGCATTCATGAATTAATAAATAAATGTTGGGAACTTACAAATTAAAAAGACATCACCCTGGCACATTTCTAGACAATCCTGGTGAGCAAACATGGGTATCTCAGGATCCTATTCTCTAACAGGCCTGGTTAGCAGACTACTTATCAGTGGGTTGTTTTACAGGCAGTTTTCCCTCAGCTAAATTGTAACTGGTGCCACTAGTTTCTCAGCAATAGGAAATCCTTTACATCATCAGTTATACTCTTCTATATGACAGCTTGATATTGGAGTGCTCTCTGACACGGGACTTATCATTTACAACCCCCACAAAATCCAAATGGATCATTTAGAACTTAGAGAACCTACCTGACACCCCCAAAGGTCACCAGGAACTATGACTAAAAAAGAGTCACAGAATAGTGACTCTACCATAAGGCCAGCATGAACTAGGCCATGGGTCACCATTTCCAAAAACAAGGTCATAAGATTCCCTACCCAAGGAACAGCGTGAGGATAACCACAAGGATGGGAAGGTATCTTATGTCAAAGTGGGGCATTTGTCTTGAGCAACCCACCAACCTTGTAGTAGGACATTCAATGACACAGAAAATACATAACATTCCTGAGGCCAAGAGATACCTCGCTCAATGTTAGTTATGTTAGCTTTGTAAAAAGCTTGCCCTCGCTGAATGTCACCCAATCCTGTAACTGTTAAACTGGAACTTCCTGGTCCTCCCTAAAACCCCAGTCAAAACCCTGCCATGTAGATGCTCAGGGCTCTCCTCTCTGATCCACTATGTTGGTGATGATGGAGAGACCCAGCTTAAACCCAAATAAAACATTTTGCTCTTGCATATGTGGTTTGGCTCCTGGTGATCTTTGGTGACCTGATCTGGCCATAACATATGGGTTCTCATATTGGATCCCCAAGTCTCCCAGGCACATGTTGCTGAACAATACCCAGTAAGTGAGGAGCACTCTGTGTCTGTCTGTGTCTTTCTCTGTGTTTCTCTAGTTTCCCATTTAGGGCCTTAGGGCAAAATGTGTAATCTGTGTGGTCAGAAAGGTTAGAGCTGATGCTTTAGACAGCTGAGGGCCAGAGGGTGCCTGGAAGACATTCCAGACCCCCCTCAAAGGGGCAAATCTGTAAAAGGAGTTGAGCACTGAGATTTCTGTGATCTCTGGACCTCAGAGAGGATGAATGTGCCTCTATCTGTAAAGGGTGGTAGAGTACCCAGTTTTCTGTGATCTCTGAATCTTTGGACAATGACAATGCAGGTAGCTGCTGCATCAGAGATTTGCTGATATCCCACTTTCATTTTTTCCACTGCAGGAGTGGTGGGATGTGCTGTCTGGCCCTGTGTATTTTTCTGCTGCATAAGCAATGGGATCCAGCAGTCTGTATCTTGTTTAACTGTTTTGACTCTCACTGCCATTTTTTTTTTGTCTCTGGGACTGACTGAGGACATGGGACAGAATCCTTCAATACCCCTAGATCTGATTCTTTCACATTTCAGGGAGGCTTGAGCCATGCTTCACAGGCTCCAGTGAGAGTGGGAAGGAGGTGCCAAAGGATGGATACAGTATGTGGAGCCCCAGGCTTGGAACCTCTGCCAATGTTCTCTGGTCTCTGGTCTGGCAGAGATTAGCCACTACTCTGGCCTCAGGTCTGGCAGAGCATGTCCCCTGCTCTGGACTCTGATCTTGCAGAGATTTGTTGCTGCTGTGGTCTCTGGTCTGGCAGAGTTTTGCTGGTGCTTTGGCCTTTGATCTGGTAGAGGTCAACAGATATGTTACTGCTCCATTCTCTGGTCTGGCTGAATGCAGGTCACCGTTCCAAACTCTGGTGTAGTTGGTGGATCTTGATTTCGGGGTAGGCCACCACTAATGGAACAGGATAGAGGTCCCATAGAGAGACAGGACACTGTTTTGAGTTTTCGTATTTTCTTCCTCTTCCATTTTCTTTGCACGCATTGTACCCAGTACATTTTTTTCATATATCATATATATGATTAATATATATCATATATCATATATATATATGATGAAAGGATGTACACATAAACACAACTTAAAAATTGTATATATATATATATGATGATCATATGTATATATGTATATATGTACATATGTATATATGTATATGTGTATATATAATGAAATATACATATATATACATATATATGTGATGAAATATATAGAGAGTATTATATATATATACTCTAAATCTTGCTGAATAGTGCTGAATAGTGGTGTTTCAATGTCTTCCTCATATTTCAACTGAATTATTTTTAGGCCCTAATCTAAACCTAATTCTTATTAGTATATGGTGGTTTTTCTTGTTTTGAATGTGTGGTTTTATTTTCTTAGTTAACAGTGTGTACACAGTCCCTTATACCAGGGTCATCATGCTTGTGTCTCTGAAAAAGTAATAACAACAATAGTGCTAATAATTTTAATTACTAAAATGAAAGTAACTGAGTGCATTGTACAATCATCTCAGATGCTCATTTTAGACAGGACATTTTCTCATGAAAATTTTTTTCATGAGGCATAAAATGCCTGTTAAGCTTAGTGTTTGTTTACAACATTCTCTTGAAAACAAGGTTCAAGATGCATCCTGAAGTCATAACATCAAATGATGTACAGAGAGGACATAATTAGCTTTGCAGATATGGTCTCCTAGGGATAAGTATGGCAGGATGCAAAACCCAAGATTTTCTAATGATATAACATCTCATAAAACTTAATGCAAATATAGTTTCTTTCCAGAAAATGAATATGTACATGAAGCCAACTATTTATAAAGCAGGTATACAATGAATGTTAGGAGAGGCACCAGGTTAAAAACTAACACCAAATAAGTAGCACTGTTGCTGTATCTGTAATTTCTATCTTCTTTGGAAAGCAGAGACAGGAAGACTGTTAACCCCTGTATTTAAGGCAGAGCATCTGCATGAAGAAAAGCAATGCTTTGCTTCTCCTGTTCCTTTTCTTTCTCCTCCTCCTCCTTCTTTACCTCATATTTGTGAAGCAAATGTTCTACCTCTGTTCTGTATTCCTAGCTTCTGTACAACAAAGGCAGATACTGATAGTCTTTACATATGATAAAGCCAGATGATAAACCTCACTAAAGCTTGAAGGAAGTAACTTGTTATGGGATAAATGAAAGAGAACACAGAGAAGGCAACAGGCATAGAAGAGGCTGTCTTATTAACAGCAGTAAATAAACAAAATAAAAAGACTTCAGGAGAAGTTTATTACAGATGGCACAATGGCTGGCATTAACAAATAAAATGCTGTGTGCTCCCATCATCTAGTTGGGAATTCTGTATTACTTTCAGATTATGAAGACTTTGTTAATGGCATTTACTCTTTAAAAGGTTATTTGTTACCCAATACCTAATTTCTGAACACACAAATATAATTCATGCAAACACCATTCTGTCTCTATAAGCTTATAGTCTTGTGGGGTAATCCACCATAAACAAACCCATAGACCATGCATACAAATGTATAAATCACTATACATTCCACAATGAAAACTAAAGAAAAGCAAGAGGGACCTAACACCCCAGAAGGGATAAAGAACATATGTATTCAATAATAATAATAATAATAATAATAATAATAATAATAATAATAACAATTAAAGAGGAAGCCAGAGAGGCTGAAGTGATGGCTTACTGATGAAAACTACTTTCTGTGAGGCTGGATAGATGGCTCAGAGGTTGAGAGCACTGGATGTTCTTCCAGAGGCATGAGTTCAATTTTCAGCAACCACATGGTGGCTCACAACCATCTATAATGAGATCTGGTGCCCTCTTCTGGCATGCAGGTGTACATGCACACAACATTGTGTATGTAATAAACAATAAATCTTAAAAAATAAACCAAAACTATGTTTTGTTTTGTTTTGTGTGTGTGTGTGTGTTTTGTCTTTTTGCAGACCTCCTAGCATGTCCATAGTGGTTGACAAGCTTCTGTAGTTCCTGTTTCAGGGAATTTGATGCCATGTGACCTCCTGGGATATAAGGCATACATGTGGTACACTTATATACTATACATACAAGTAAAATGCTCTTATCACTCATCTATGCAAAAGATAAAAATACCTCCCCCCTTAAAAAAGAAATCAGTGGGCATAGTGGCACACACCGGATCTCTGTGTTTTTGAGGCCATTCTGGTCTACAGACCTAGTCCAGTCCAGGCAAAGCTACAAAGAAACCCTGTCTCGAAAAGCAAAACAAATAACAACAAAACAATACAAAAACAAACAAATGAAAAAGATCATAAAGCAAGTGTGGTGACACATGCCTGTAAATGGCGCACCACGAAGGTCAGGAATGAAGGTCAACCTGGACTATAAGAAACTGTCTCAGAAACAAAACAGAAGCAACAACAAAATAGCACAAGAATCTGCGTGTCTGGGATGCTTTGGGACATTCAAGTTTTTTATCCTAATTCTTGGCTCTATAGGAAGCTATTGAGGAGTGTAGTTGTTTGAATGAAAATGGCCCCTATAGTCTCATATGTTTGAAAATATGGTCCCTCATTGGTGGAAAAATTAGGAAGTGTGATCTTGTTGAAGAGCTGTGTCACTCTGGGTAGGCTTTGAGGTTTTAAAATCCCACACCAATCTCAGTTAGCTCTTTGCCTCATACTTGTAGATCAGGATGTAAGCTCACAGCCACTGTTCTCTTTGGTGCTCTGCCTGCCATTCCTGTCTGCCACTATGGTCCCTTCCATGATGGTCATGGACTTATCCTCTGAAACTCTAGGTACCCAACCAACCGTTTCTTCTATGAGCTGCTTTGGTCATGATATCTTAGCACAGTGATAGAAAAGTAGCTAAGAGAAGGGGTTTGAGAACAGGAGAGAAATGCTTTGATGTACACTTATCTCAAAGATCCTTTTGTCCTGTAAAATTAATTGTAAGATTTCAGAAATTTCAGGCCTCAGAGCATCCCAACCCAGAAGGTCTAGCCCTCTCGGGTGGGACGGGGGAGGGGCTTGCGCGAGGCACGGCGCAGGCGCAGTGCACGCCTCCATTGTCAAGCATGATGCAAGCGCCATTGCTATGGCTACAGACGCTGAAGGGAAAACGCTGAGCTCCTCCTGGGCCTGGTGGGCGGCGGCGGCGAGGGTTGGCGACAGGAACCCTCTTCCCTGGCGCGGTGGCGGGGGTCGTGGCACACCTACTGGAGTACTGAGTGGTAGGCTGAGTCCAGGAGAAGCCAGGTAAGGCTGTGGGGCAGGCGCCGCCTGGGATGCGTCTCCACCCCCAGGCTCCGCCTCCGCCCACGCAGGCTCCGCCTCCATCCCTGGCTCCGTTTCCGCCCACCCAGGCTCCGCCTCCGCCACCGGGCTTCGCCTACAACCCTTGACTCCGCCTCCGCCCCCGGGCTCCTCCCCCGTCTCCGCCCCCGGGCTATGCCTCCTTCTCGGGCTCCTCCCCCGCCTCTGCCTCTGGGCTCCACCTCTGCACGCAGCAGCCATCCAGTGGGCTGGGCCTGTCATTGCAGCTGGGAGGCAGGGAGGAGAGAGGGTTGGGTCCGGTGGTGGAGGAGTTGCAGGTCCACAGGTGTTGGCCATCCTGGAGCGGCAGAGCCTGGCTGGCTGTGGGCGTGTGTGAGGGACCCGCTGGATTGGGGTCACAGGGCGAGGCCAGGGCGGTACAACCGTGGGTTGGCGGGCTGGGCGGGTCATGAGAGCCTGCCGGCGTTCAAACAAGAGCTTCTGTGCTGGCTGCTGGTACCCAGGAATGCGCCCTCTGGCCGCAGGGGTTGGGAGGACGGGAACACACTGTGTGTAGTTCCTAGGGATACACTTGTGCCTTGCATCCGGAGGAAGAGTGATGCTAGGGCCAATCCTCCTGGAAAGGAAGTACAGAGAGTCGGGGGCTGCCACCTGCCTGCCCTGGGGCTCATGGGGTGGGGGAGCTTGGACATCCGGGTCGAAAGAAAGGAGGGTACTTGGAATGGCTACAGGATTCGTGCACATTTCTAGGAACCTTTTTTTCAGGACGTATATGTCGGCATTCCAGAATGAAATGATTCTTCTTAAGTAAAGACAGCCAGCCTCTTGGGTAAAGAGAGCCAGTGCTCTCTCTCACTCATCTTTCACGAGTTTTGATTGTTCCCTTTATTTGTCCGAGAATTCTTCATAAGGAACAGTTTGGCAGATACATTGCTATTTATACTTTGATGGACTTGCACAACCAGTAGTATACAGGGTTCATGCAGGCTTATTTTCTTATTTTTATCTCTTTGTGTTTTTATGTCTAGATAAACAGGATGTAATAACAAGGTAGAGCTGGGAAAGCTCTTTTATTTCAGGTTTATTCCAGTTTTACACTTGCAGGGAATTTTAGCTACCAGCCCTGCGGCCCCTTGTCTCAGGAGGTGCTTAGGTTGTGTTTGGATGATTGTTAGTCGTTGGTAGCACTAGTGTACTAATGTTCTACTCATCTCTTTTTTATTATTTATTCATCCCTAAGAAATTGTTTAAGAGAAGGGACCCTTCACATTTTTTTCTCACTATTACCTAATTGAGGTCATTAAAGAGAATCGCTTGCAAGTCGGTAGGATGGCTTAGCAGATAAAGGCTCTTGCTGGGGAAGCCTGGAAACCTGAGTTTGATCCCTGAATTCCTGAAAAGGTGGAAGGCAAAAATGATTGCACAGAGTTGTCATCTGACCTTTCCATGTGTTCACTAGTATTCAACCTTCACCCACATCATGAACACCCCACACACAGAAAATAAAAAAATAAGACATTGGACAGTATTTAGAGAAACTTCTTGCTGCTCCAAAATGTCATGTCATTTTACTTTTCAGTCTCTTACAGACATAGTCTTACCCAGACTGCCAGTGTGGAGAATCAGCTTTGTTTTTAATCTTGTTCAGTTTTCAGTTACATTGTTCTTCTCTTTACAACATTTTTATTTAGTTTATTTTTTGATACAAATTCTCTCTACAGAGCCCTGGCTGTCCTGAGATTCCCTATGTATACCAGGCTGGCCTTGAGCCTACAGGGATATGCCTTCCTCCGCCTCCCAAGTGCTGGGGTTAAAGACTGTGCCCAGCTTCCCCAACAACAATTTTGAAACAATAACAAACTTGAAAAATGTTCCAAGTATGGTACACAGTTAATTGCTGCTTTACTTTGAACATTTTGAGAGGAAGCTGCTGACCTTATGCCCTGTCACTTGGAATGGTTTATTTACAATTTTATACAAGAATGTTATCCTACATAATGACAGTGCAGTTATCAAAATAGTAAATTCATGCTAACATAGAATTCCATTTAATTTTTGTTTGGATGACTATGTTATTAAAAAATGTCAAAAGAAGTTGGTACATTTAAGTGTTGCATTGTTTCATTATCTCTTTAGTCTCTTTCAATATGGAACAGTTCCCTCATCTTTTTCATGATCTTGTCACTTTTGATGACTACACATCACTTCATTAATTTATTTGTTTATTTTATATACCACTCAAAACCCCACTTCCTCTTCTCCCAGTCCCACTCTTTTACCCACTTTCCCCATATACCCCCCCAACAACCTACCCTGGCACATCAAGTTACATCAGGATTAAGTACCACCTCTTTCACTGAGGCAAGACAAGGCAGCCCTGCTAGGGAAGTAGGATCCAGAGGGAGGCAACAGAGTCCAAATGAGAAATAGCTCCTGCTCTAGTTGCTAGGGAACCCACTTGAGGAAAAGCAGCCCATCAGTTTCATATGTATAGAGGGGCTACGACTAGTCCAGGAATGTTCTCTTGTTAGAGGTTAAGTCTCTATGAGGCCCCATGGTCCCAGGTTACCTGGTTATGTAGGTCTTCTTGTGGTGTCCTATCCCTCCAGCTCCCTCAATCCTTCCTCTTCACTCTTCCACAAGAGTCCCCGAATTCTGCCTAATGTTTGTTTGGCTGTGGGTCTCTGCAACTGTTTCCATTTTCTGCTGGATGAAGCCTCTCAGATGACAGTTATGCTAGTCTCCTTCTACCAGCTAGCAGAGTATTATTAATGATGTCAGAAGTTGGGTCTCTCCCATGAGTTGGGTCTCAAGTTATGCCATTCATTGGATGACCATTTCCTCAATCTCTTTTCCATCTTTTATCGCTGCATATATTGTAGGCAGACAAACTTGGGCCGAGGTTTTGTGAGTTGGTTGGTGTCCTCCTCCCTCCACTGGCTACATGATGTGTCCACTTCAGTCCCATAATAATCCTGCTGCTAGGAGTCTCAGCCAGCATCACCCCCATATCTTACCAGTCACCTCCAAAATTCCAGGTCTTCATCTTGTCTCACAGATGCCCCAACACAAATTTTCCTTTTCTTCTAGCCCTCTCATCCCCACATTTCCTACACCTGAAACCCCCTCCTGTTCCTTTCTTTATCCCCTTCTCCTACCCAGTTCCTCTCTCCCTCCACTTCCCATGTCTGTAATGTCTATTTTATTTTCCCTTCTTAGTGGTAGTCAAATATCCTCTTTTGAACCCTTCTTGTTACTTAGTTTATTTGGGTCTGTGGGTTGTACCATGGTTATCCTTTACTATATGGCTAATACCCCAGGTTAGTTATTTTTGTAGAATGTCTTTCAGCTCTCTGTGCTCTCATGGATCATGGATCAATACATACACTTAGACAAGGGTATCACAACAGTGGCACACAGTGTCTTGTCAGGTGGTGCATACTTTCACCTTGATTACTTGTAATAAGTGTCTGCCGGATTTCCTACTGAAGAGTTAATACCCTGCGCCCCCATGAAAACCTTGACATTCTGTGTCTTGGTCCACATCAGAATGTTAATGCACTTGCTTACATCAATATGGATTCATGATTTATGTGCCTTCTGTAGTGGACTGTACTGTTATTGTTTGTTTTAGTTTGCTGGGGCAATGTGAGAAATGATTTATAAATAAAGGCTTTACTTTTCACAGTTGCAAACTCTGGAAAATCTAAAGTTAAATTATGAGGTCTAGTTGGGGGCATGCTTGTCTACAGTCCTTTTATCACTTCAAACTCAGTGTTATAAAGGGCTACTTGATTTTATAGGATCTCTTCAGTAAGGTTATGAACCTGTTATAAGGACTTCGGCTCCAAGACCTCCCAAAGATCTCATGCAGTTCTATTACTTTGGGTCTTTGGACTTCAATGTAGGAATTTTGGGAGGACATAGATATGCAGATCATTTTGATGTTTGAATTGTTTTGTCATTTGACCAATGAGAGCTTATATATCTGGCTTCCATGTCTTTTTTAAAAGAATTTTTATTACTTATACAGTGCTCTGCCTGCATATATGCCTGCAGGCCAGAAAGAGGGTAACAGATCTCATTATAGATGGGCTGGTTGTGAGCCACCATGTGGTTGCTGGAAATTGAATTCAGGACCTTTGGAAGAACAGCCAGTCCTCTTAACCTCTGAGCCATCTCTCCAACTCCTTCTTTGTCTTTTTGACATGTTCCATTTCCATCACTCTTTGAGCATCACTACTTTTGACCCAAGATATTTCTGGCATACATACACACCCATTTCTTCTCCTTTGTGGTATTAAGCCTCTGACATGTGGCCAATTACACACTAAGCAAGTGTGGCCCTGTAATCAATTATTCCTGTAGGGTTCCCTGCTTTCTCTCAGTGGAGTCTAATTCACACTTTCCCTTGTAGCTCAGGCTAACCCCAAATTTATGATGTAGTCAAGGATGGCCTTTGCCTTGAAATTCTCATCTTCCTGCTTATATCTCCAGTGCTATGATTATAGTTGTGCACCCTCAAGGCCAGTTTATGTTATCCTAGAAATGAAATCTGGGGCATACTACACGGTAAGCAAGCATTCTTATCAATAGAGCTGCATCTCCAGCCATAGCAATAACATTGTTTTTTATATTGGGATTTAAAATACAGTTTGTTCATTCATTCATCAGTTGGTGGATATTTATGTTTCCAGATTTTGGTTATTTGGAATAAAACAAATATTTGACAGGACTTTTGAATATTGGCATGTTTTTATTTTTCTTGGGTTAAAACAGAAAAATTCTTAGATCATGGGCAAGTATCTGCTTAAGTTTATATGAAACTGTCAACGGGTTGTCCCCTCTCACCCAGGAAGCCTCAGAGTTGATGCTTTGGCTTCAGCTGCCCCTCCACTCACCAATTTTGGCATTTCAGATCCTGTGCCCCTCAAATCTGGTGTGTGTTGATCACTACCAACTTGGATTACCCTCCTCTGCACTTTCTTATAATGAATCTTATAACGAATCCATGGAGCATTCACTCTCAAATTTCTCAGGGAACAAGAATAGGCCAAGAATCAATCTTCCTATATGTAAATGCAAGCCAATAATCAAGCATTTTATTTGAACAGTTTCCCACAATTTTTCTTCTATATCTTGTTCTTTTTATTTTAGTCTTTAATTGAAATAATAAGCAATAAACCTTACTTATGTAAATTTGATTATATCTTCATTTCCTGTGCAACAGTAATTGCTCTGTTACTTTTTTAATTCATTCTTACACAATTTTTAAAGACAAGAACAGAGTGCAGTAGTTCTGTAGCAAGGTGATATGTATGACAGCTACATAATCAATGTTCTTGCTGTGCAAACATGACAACATAAACTTGATTCTCATACCTCACAGAAATGTGAAAGATATGTGTTAAATGAGATGGCCTCTGCCTCCCACATGTGGCTCTCATTGCCGTGTGCAAAGACACCATGAGGTTAATTGGTAAAGAAGCTTAAGCATGTGTAAATGTTCAGTATTATGTACTGTGCTTTCACATAGAAGTGCACTAATGCTACAAAGTTTAGTGATGTATGAAAACACCTTAAGCAAAACTTTGCTATCTGCCTTCTGTTTGTGTTATAAAGGAGTTTATTACCTTGTGCAAAGACTCACTGTGGTCAATTGCTTTAAAAAGCTGTGTGATGGCAAGCTGAAATATTAGGAATAGATTTTAAGCATGTGGGATAGTGGTGAATGAATCCAGTACCCCTTGAATGAAGGGACTACAAGGTTTCCCTGAAGAAGGAGCCTGAAAAATCCCCTAAAAGTTTTATTTTTAGCCTTTCTGCAGTCCTTCCCCAGAAAGACCTACTACCTTTTACAAGAGTAATTTCACCCAAGGGTAAAGGAAAAAAAAATCAAACTTTCTTGTATCTGTTGTATGCTTGTTCTGAATTAATATGGATTCCTGGAGATACCAAGAAATATTGCAGCACTTCACATAAAGTAGGGGTCTCTGGAGGTCAGGTGTTTAATAGAGTTTTGGTCAATACCCAAATTAAAATAGGTCCAGTGATCCAATTATATTACCCAGTCTGAGAAGGTATAATGGGGGAAGATTACATAAAAGGTAGCAGAATTTTCACATTGGCACCTGTACCTTTGGAGGTGTTATGGGTTCAGGAATAGCCGCACACTAACCACTCAAACACCAAACTTAGACTGATGGAAGTTATTGAATGCTAAACAAAAATTGATCATTCAGGACCATAATCTGGAATCAGGAGCCAGAATATGATGCTGGTTTGTTTCTAAGTTAGGCTTTTTATTCATAAAAACATAATCAGGTAACAACCAGCTAACCAGGTGTATGAAAAAAGATTGAGCCATGGACATGGAAAATCTTTCCATTTCTTTTTTTTCTCATAGACTTAAAGTTCTTGTCATACACATCTTTCACTTGCTTGGTTAGAGTTAAAGCAAGATATTTTATTTTATGTGTGGCTATTGTGAAGGGTTTTGTTTATATGATTTCTTTCTCAGCCTATTAATTTTTTTGTATACAGGAGAACTACTGATTTTTTAATTTAATTTTGTATCACTTTGCTGAACATGTTCATCAGCTGTAGGAAATCTCTGGTAGGATTTTCAGGGGTCACTTGTGTATACTATCATATCATTTGTGAAAAATGATTGTTTGACTTCCTACTTACCAATTTGTATCCCATTAATCTCCTTTAGTTATGTTATTGCTTTAGCTAATTTTGTCTATAGAGCTGTCTTTTATGCATAAACTCTTTTAATAAGTTTTCTACCATAAAAGAATACTCCTCCTTTAATTTGGTACATACCTTTGCTGACTATAACGTCTTGACTAACAATTATGATGTTTTGGGAGTTATATTTTTTTCTGATCTTAAAATTTATGTCAAACAGTTTGGTATTATTCTAACAGGCTTGCAGCATGTGTAAGTTACTTGATCTTTGTCAATGCAACTTTTAATAACAGCTTTTAAAATTTTGTGTTTCTAATATTTTAACTATAATACATTGTTAAGGTTTGTGTGCCAATCTAGGAAACTGACCAGGAAGGATGCTTGAAAGGAAAAGAAATAGGGGAGGGAGCCCAGTATTTCTTCTCTAGAATTAGAGCCTGGCTACACTGCTGCTAAGGAGGAAACCTAAAACTGACCACTTCTTTTTTCCCTTACTAAAAAGCAGGAACTAGCCAAAAGTCCAAGGAGTTGTAAAAAGGGGGCTCTTTATTCTGAGATTAGCTTCTGTGCAGGAGCAGTTCTCTGCAGGTAGGTCCTGAATCTACTTACTTATTTGTGAATCATTAGGAAAAAAGAAAGTAAGAAAAAAAAACATTCATGCATACACACTCAGGGGAAGAGGTAGATGAATTTAAAATCTCAAAGATCAACGTTAACAAATTTTTACAAGTTTGCATATGACGATAATGTCACTTTTAGCAAGCATTTCCTTTGCAGAAACTGCAGCAGGTGGAGGCTGCCTGTTCCACAGTATCTGCCCCATACATACACATAGACAAACAGTCAGACATATAGACATGTACATATTCCTACACACATCCCATGGACCATATAAAAGAAGCTCCTCAAACATAAAGAATTGAGATACATTCATATAAAACATGTACAAGAAAGAGACAGATAGACATGTTTACATATCTACAACTTAAGGATGAAGCCAGTTCCAGTAGGCTTCAACCTAATGGGCTTCTACTCAATAGGTTTCCACCACCAGGCTTCAACCCTCATTTATTGTCTGGTTACAATTTTATACTTTTGAGACAAAGGATTTACCTCATAGTCAAAATGCTAACTAATCACAAACACAAATGAACTATAAAATACAACAGGTTATATATTTTAAAAGTAAACATTTTTATCTATGTATCCATTACATGCATTCATAGTGAGTTCAGAATGACAAAGGTTGACAATGGTCTAAAATTTCCAAGAATATATATCTTTTCAATTAGGACTGACCTGGCTACACATCTTGCAGCTATCATGACTTCAGGACAATAATTTTATCTGTCTTTCATTATAAAAGACAAAATGAATTTAACATGATGGTATATTATCCCATTAGTTGACAAGGTATAAGAAAATACAATAAAATAGTTTGTATTTGATGGCATCAAAATTTGTACTTAATTTAAACATTTCATTGTAGCCCCATTACATTTAGTGTTGTTCATGGGAAGTTTAAACCAACTTGCATGTGTGTGTGTGTGTGTGTGTGTGTGTGTGTGTATGTGTGTGTATTCATGGCATCATGTGGAATGTAGGCTATATGAGGTCACAAGTCTGTCTCATATCTGTCTCCTAGTGAGGCATCTGGAGATCCACAAAGTATTTATTGCAGCCATAAACTTGTTTTAGAAGTCCTTAAACCATTTAACTTTAAAATTGTTTGAACCAAATCAGGAATTTCTAATCATGAACTAATCCATCTGGACAGCAGTACATCTTCAATAAGGTCCTGTAGGAAGTTTGTTCAATCTGAGTGGGCAAATACCCAGAAAGTGATTGCTCACAATATACTAGATTTTTCAGAGACTCAGGAGTGCACAAATGACGGTGTTATCAGAGGTTGAAAGCAATTCTGGGGTTGCATCATAGTACAAACTGTGCAAAATACAAGATTACATTTCATAATGCTCTCATACCTACTGAACTTCCCAAATTTCTCTTGACATCATGTCAGAGACTTGAAGCTTTTCTGGGGGTGTGTCATATAGTACAGACCTGACAAAACACCAGATTACCTTCCAGAGGCCCACTTGCCTAAAGAGATTCTTTAACAGAATGGCTCCTGGCAAGACATCATGGAGAATTTGTTTTCTAGTCTTTTTGGTTGGTGTTCTGTTGTTCTCTCAAAACATGTTACATGACACTTTTATTAGCTTTTGGAAATTTTCTTTTGTATGTATTTATTTTTTATCAATTACATTTTAATCACTTTGTATCCCAGCTGTAGCCCTCTCCCTTATTCTCTCCCACCACTCCCATGTCATAGATTGACTTCCCTGTCTTTGTGTTAATCAAGTACATTGACCATACTTATAGTCATTCTTTTTAATTCCTTGGAATTTCTTCCCTATAATTTTTTTTTACATGGGGTCATTTACATGGGATCTGAAACTTGTGGAGATGACATATTACCTGGTGATTTTCTGTTTTTAAAATTAGTTATTTATTAGTTGAGACATTTCAGCATTGGGATTTTTCACATCATGAGTTAATTTGTTTGAAACATTTCTCTCAAAACACTTTTGATCTTTCACCAGAAGTGTTCACAGTGTTCAGACTGGGCAATTCATAGCAGTCTTTGGAACATTTGAACAATTTTACTATTTTATATGTGTTTTTGTGTATTCCCACATGTATGTCTGTGCACAACAGGCATGCCTTTTGCCTGCAGAGGCCAGAAATAGGTATGGGATTTCCTGAAAATCTACTTACAGAAAGTTGTGAGCCATCATGTCAATACTGGGAATAGATCCCAAGTGACTTTAAATGCTGAGCCAGCTCTCCAACAACAATGATAGTGAATTTATTTACTCTATCTGATCTTTGAGAATACAGCCTTGATTTGGCTATTCTTTTTCATGGCTACAGCACAATGCTTCTAACAGTTAGGATAAAGAATCTCCATAGTGTTTCCTCTGGCAGTGTGATGTGGTCCTGGGTCTTTAGTGTAGATATGGAAATTGGAGAATACTACTATGGCATCTTGCAGATATATGTGACTCTGGGTCGTGTGTGGTACATACAAATTAGCATAGTCATACAGGTTGAGAAAAAGGTATAGATTTAAACGTTCTAACTTTACTCTCATAACTGAAATACACAGATATGAAAGTAAGCATAGTGTTACCATAGTCTGCTCTCCTAGCTACCGATGAGAACATGGAGCTCAGCGTTGCACAGTTACACCTTAAAAGTCAGGAAAAGAGTCCATCTTTCACAATTGTTCTCACCTGTTTACTGACTAACTTATTTTTTTCTATGTTCATCTTTAAATACTTGTGAGAAACCAGTTTGCTGTACCTTCTGTTCTTCTTGGACTACGATATCTGTATCAACAATAAAGGGATTTTCATGATCACTCACTTCAGACATTGTAACAGTGATTTTTGTTAGGAAATCTCAAGAACAAAAAGATTAAATAAATGCCAAGTCCTCTTACCAGGACATTCCCTTGAGGAAAATGTTTAAGTCTTATGTGTTTAAGTCTCATGCTTATCCTACATCAATGCATCTTATTGAAGAAGTTGTCAATGAATTTCATATTCTACACATGCTCTAAGTGAGGATCATCTTTGAATTGATTGATTCATGGGTTTGCTCTATTACCAAGGATTGCACTGAACTGTGATTTACTGAGAAGCAAGTTTTCCTGTTCCTTTTCACTGTGTATTGTTTTATAAAAGATAAGTTTTATCTATTATATAGTCATTGCAAATTGTTAAACTGAAGCAGAAATAGAAGTCCTAACATGCTACAGTTTGTCCTGCTAGCATCTTATAGTAGTGCTTTGTTGTTATTTCATTTGATTTTTGTTCACTGTACTCACCCATCCTTTCATAGGGAAATCAGTTTACTTTAGGAAGCATCCTTTCATTGCCATGTTACAATGCACAGTACATTTGTTGCCCTAAACTTGAGTATATTAGGTGAAAGTACAAACTGTGATGCCTTTAAATTATTGTATGTTTTACAGAACTGAGAGAGCTATCTCATAAACCTAATGATTTCAAAGCATTGTAAGCAGTAGATGAACATACTGCTCTAGAGGCAGGGATGAATCACAAGGACTCCTTTACTCAGTGACTATCCCAGAATGAGAAAGTCGAGTAGTACTTAAGCAGTTTAAATCTCAGAATGTAAACAGGAGACTAGATTTGTGCACTGAAGTTAAGTGGATGATTTAGAAGTGAGGAAATCATCAGGACTATTGGCTTTTCCAAAGCAAGAAATAAACTGATTGTGTTGGGTGCAGACATCACAGTGTTTTGCAGATACAGATGTATGTATCATGAAGGAAATTTTGAAACACTTATAGTCAGTAGGAATAATCAGTTCCACAAGTTGTCTTTGGTTTGGAAAAGTATAGTCCATTTATTTTGCTGTGTTTGCACTGCCTGGGCATTTCAGGCCTTCCTCTGATGTAGGATGCCTTCACTGGCCAAAGTTGTCAAATGAAAACTTTCTTGCTTCAAACTTGGCCAAAAAAAAGTCCAATTAGGAAATTGATCCTTGAGTTCTTGCTGCCCATCTACTCTGCTGAAATCATGGTGCCTGTGGCTAGAGAAGATTCAAAACATATTTTCCAACTTGTTTTCAAGAACACAGGACCTCATAGGCAGAGCCTAAGGGAAGAGTTTCAGAAGTCTCAACAGCAGTGGAGAAGTTTCAGGAACAACATGGTGTGAATAGGGTGACTGCTGCACTCATTAACAAAGTCTAAATACTCATTTTGCCAAACACTTAGGCTGAATATATACCTTCTGGATGTAGTTAGAGCTCTGTCCACTAGTCTAATTGTTGGGCATATGCATGTGTTAGCAGAATGTTCTGGATTTTTATCATCGGGCTCCTGTATATACCAAGTTTTTTGTGTGACTTTACTGATAATGACTGCTATGTAACAGTCAAGGAAGATTTTCACCAAGAAGGAGATGTGACAGTTTGTATATTTTTTCCTCTTCATATTTATTACAGAACCAAAACTATTCTAAAGGAAATATCTTTCCATGATTTTCACATACAGTAAGTACAAGTATTCATTGTAATAATTTAGAACTCTTGTGAATTAAATGATTTATGGATTAAAACTTCCTTGTGTTTTTTTTCAAAATCACTCTTTTCTGATATAAAATATATTCTAATATATTTAATGTGTACTTTGTTTCCTCTTTCACATGAAAAGTGATAATTTTCATGTTATTCATTTCAGTTTCTTCATATGCTAATGGAATTTTATGATTTTTCTTTATCATACCGTCATGGCAAATGATTCAAATATTTTATTGGTGATATTGTTTCAGAGCATGAATAATTTTATCTCAGTATGATATCATACTTTTGGGCCTTTTTTCAGTACAGATACAGACCTGTAAGAAACCACTAAATGAGTGCCTAGAATGTTGCTAAAGTTTGTGATGTATAGCATCCAGGTGATTATAGTTTGATTTGCCCATTTATTATTTTTTTAATTTAATTTTAAAATTTATATTAATTACAGTTTGTATCCCAGCTGTAGCCCCTTCCTCATCTCCCCAATACCCCCACCTTCCCTCATCTTCTCTCATTCCCTTCTCCAAGTCCACTGATAGGGAAAGTCCTCCTCCTCTTCTATATGACTCTAGCCTATCAGGTCTCATCAGGACTGACTACATTGTCTTCCTCTGTGGCCTGGTAAGGCTGCACACAATCTCCTCAGGGGGAGGTCATCAAAGAGCCAGCCACTGAGTTCATGTCAGAGACATTCCCTGAACTCACATGGAGACTGAGCTGCCATGGGCTACATCTGTGAAGGGATTCTTGGTTGTCTCCATGCATGGTCCTTGGATGGAGTATCAGTCTCAGAAAAGACCCCTAGGCCTGGATCTCTTGGTTCTGTTGCTCTGCTTGTGGAGCCCCTGTCCCCTCCAGGACTTTCTATCTCCCCCTTTTTTCATAAGATTCCCTGCACTCTGCCCAAAATTTGTCTATGAGCCTCAGCATCTGCTTTGATACTCTGCTGGGTAGAGTCTTTCAGAGTCCCTCTGTGGTAGACTCCTGTCCTGTTTCTTGTTTTCTCCCTCTTCAGATATCTGTCCAGTTTGCCTTTCTGAGTGAGGATTGATCATCTTATCCTGGGCCCTCCTTCTTGCTTAGCTTCTTTATGTGTACAGATTTTAGAGGTAATTCTCTGCATTTTTGCTGGGCAAGGTACCAGACTTAAGTGACGAAAACAATAAAGAAAATTTAGATTGAGTTAGTGTGGTACTCTCCCTTCTTCACAGCACTGGGTAAGGAGTGACAGAAAGAATCTTAGTGATTTCAAGTCCACAGTGAGTTCCAGGCCAACAACTGCTACATGACCACACTCTGTCGCAACAAATTAAATAAGTCAGTCAGTCGGTGAATAGTTAAAGAAATGATTAATAGATACTGAAATAATGTGGACAGCTTGGACTGACCATGGATTTCCTTTCTCCCTTACATTCATAGTTATTGACACTAAAGAACCTGTACATGCACAGAGATTCACATCTATACTAGGGATGCACACAGCTCAGGAATATACAAAAAGTTAAAATAAATTTAAATGTGGATTCATATGAACTATTCTCGACAAGAAGATGCCTGGGAGTTCGACACCATCCTGGTCTGCATAATGTGCTCCAGGCCATCCTATTCTAAAAATATCATAGAAATTACATCTATGGCAATAAATGATTTGAATTAACTTTGTGTAATACTTTTAATAAGTTATTGTCACAGAAAACTAAGTGATTGGATCAAGACACACTGAAATTTCATAATTATAGAGGCTGAAGGGCCAAGTTTCAGACACTAAAAGTTCTGATGTTTAGTCAGAACCCAATTTCTTATTCATAGACAGTTTATTTTTCTCCACATAAAAGGTAAACAAAGCTGTATAATAAATTACATTTTCTGAGACCATAACTATTGAACGTTAATACTGTAGCATATTGCCTAATCGTATTTCCTTAAAATACCTAATTTAATTGTAGTCATTCATGAAAATATATTTAAAAAATTATTTTATAGAAACATTGGCATTTGAATTATAAAAGCCATTGAACTTAATAGGACAGTTTATGGTCTATGTTAGCTTCCTGTATATTTTTTTCAGGTATCAGCTTAAGAACTACCAGTTCATTCTGGCCTTGGTATTTGCCATTGAAGAGATCAACAGAAAACCTAATCTTCTACCAAACACAACTCTGGGCTTTGATCTCTATAATGTTGCACATTATGAAAGAAATATCCTTCTTGCTCCCTTTGTTTGGCTCACAAATTTGAGGCAACCTCTAGCTAATTACAACTGTGGGTTGAAGAGAATGTCACCTGCTGCACTCATAGGAACATCATGGACAATATCTTCCCAACTTGGGAAACTGCTAAACCTTTATAGAATACCTCAGGTGAGGGCTGGAGTGTTGGATCTAGGAGTCAAGAATAATTTTGACATTACTGAATGTCTGAAAAAGTGATACAGGGGCACTTGGATAAATGATCTATAAAGGAAAGTATGATGGTACTTGATGATCCACATTTCCATTACTTGAAATACAAAGGAAGAAGAGGTGGATGACCTTACTGAAACTGGAGATCTGTCACTAATATTTTTATTTTTTTATTTTTAGAAAAGTCTCCTTTGGGTTTGCCTTTTAAATATGACAGAACAATCTTCATCCTGAGTGATTACATCTGTTGATTCAGGACTGAGTCTCTGTTTGATGTCAACCTTCTTCCTCTTGTTTTCATTTTTTCCCTTCCAGCTCACATTTGGGCCTTTTGATTCTACCTTATATGACTGAAGTCAGTTTAATTCTCTATATCAGATAGCCCCCAAGGACACATTTCTGTCACTTGCCATAGTTTCTTTGATGGCTTCATTTTCAGCTGGTCCTGGGTTGGTCTGATCCTCCCAGATGAGCACAGAGAGAATCAGATTCTGTCAGACTTGAGAGAAGATATGGAGAGTAATAGCATCTGCATAGCCTATTTGAAAATGCTCCCTGGTTCCTGGAATTCATATTCCAGTACATTATGAAAGGATCTGGTAAAGATTCATGAATCATCAGCTAGTGTGATAGTTATTTATGGGGACATTGTTTCTTTGCAAAGTTTAATGCGACATATTGAGCAACTTTTAGTGACATGGAAAGTCTGGATATTGAACTCTCAATGGAATGTTGATAACATTGCTGATTATTTCATGGTAGAGTCATTTCATGGAATCCTCACTTTTTCACACCACCATGAAGTGATGGTTGACCAAATTTTATTCCTACAGTTACTCCCTACAAATACCCAGAAGACACTTACCTTCCTAAGTTTTGGTTTTTGTTCTTCAAGTGCTCATTTTCTGAGTCTGATTGTCAACTTTTGGAAAACTGCCAACCCAATGCTTCTTTGGAGTTACTGTCCAGACACCTTTTTGACCCATCCATGAGTGAAGAGAGCTACAATATATACAATGCTTTGTATGCTATGGCCTTCAGCCTCCATGAGATGAACCTCCAACAAATACAGAAACAGCCATATGCTAATGGAGAAAGAAAGGAATTCTTCCCCTGGCAGGTAATATCCCTTCCTATGTATGGTAATAGCAGCAATGTGATGTTTTTTATTATTTCCTTAGGCATTCAAATTTAGTATCATAGGTTTTTAGAATATGTTAACAAGAAAGGATATAGTCTTCATATCAAATGTAGGAGCAGTTGTTCCTTAAGGGTTAAAATGCTTCTGACCACTACCATAGGGTTATGATGTTAAGGATGAATTTATACAGTACTGTCAATTTCAGGGCCCTCATTTTGAGGATGGGAACTTTGAATATATTCTGAAAGTGCCTATGCCTAACTTTCCAAAGCAATTTGAATAAACAGAGTCTGCATAATTTAGTGCCTTGCTGACTTAGCTGTGCTTCAAGGATTTATGTTGAAGAGAATGTGGTTTTCAAAAAAAATTTAAATGTATTTATTTTCAGTGTTAATTTTCTTTTTTATTAATTCATTTTTGATTAGTTTGTTCACTTTGTGTCCCAGATATAGCCCCTTCCCTCATCGCCTCCCAATCTTACCCTCCCACCCATCTTCTCTTCCCAAGTCCACTGACAGGGGAGATCATCCGCCTATTCCATCTGATCCTAGCATATCAGGTATCATCAGGACTGGCTGCATTGTTTTCCTCTGTGGCCTGGTAAGGCTGCTCACACCTCGGGTGAGTTGATCAGAAAACCAGCCACTAAGGTCATGTCAGAGACAGTGCCTATTCCCATTACTAGGAATCCCACTGGAAGACTGAGCTTCAATGGGCTACATTTGTGCACAGTTTCTCAGTTATCTCCATGCATGGTCCTTGGTTTGGAATATCAGTCTCAGGGAACAAAAAGTTTGCCCATTTTTTTTTTTTGGTTCCTTTGCTCTCCTTGTGGAGCTCCTGTCCCCTCCAGGCCTTTCTATCTCCCCCTTATTACATAAGATTCCCTGTACTCTGCCCAAAGTTAGGCTATGAGTTTCAGCACCTGTTTTGATACCTTGCTGGGTAGAGTCATTCAGAGGCCCTCTGTGGTAGGGTCCGGTCCTGTTTCAGATGTCTGTCCAGTTTCCTTTCTGAGTGAGGATTGATCATCTTACCGAGGGTCCCGCTTCTTGCTTAGCTTCTTTAGGTGTACAGAGTTTAATATGTTTATCCTATATTCTGTGCTTAATATCCACTTATAAGTGAGTATTTACCACGTGTGTCCTTCTGCTTCTGGGAAACTCACTCAGGATGATTTTTTTCTACTTCCCACCATTTGCCTGCAAATTCCATGATTTCCTTATTTTTAAATGCTGAGTATTATTACATTGTATAAATGAACCACAATTTCTGTATTCATTCCTCCATTGAGGGACATCTGGGTTGTTTCCAGATTCTGACTATTACGAATAAAGCTGCTACGAATATGGTTAAACAAATGTCCTTGTAATCTTGAGCATATTTTGGATATGTGCCTATGAGTGGTATAGCTAGATCTTTAGGAAGGGCTATTCCTAAATGTTGGGGAAAGTGCCAAACGGATTCCAAAGTGGTTGTACAAGTTTACATTCCCACCAGCAGTGGAGGAGGGTCCCTCTTTCTCCACAGTTCTCCAGCATATATTGTTGGTTGCATTTTTGATCTTTGCTATTCTGATCTGTGTAAGGTGAAATCTCATGGCTGTTTTGATTTGCATTTCCTTGATAAAGATATTGTGTGTTTCTCTGCCATTCTATTTTCCTCTACAGAGAATTTTTCTGTTTAGCTCTGTACCCCATTTTTAAATTAGATTACTTGATTTGTTGCTTTTTAATTTCTTGAGTTCTTTAAATATTCTGGATATTAGCCCTCTGTCAGATATACAGTTGGTAAGGATCCTTTCCCAGGGTGTAGGCTGTCATTTAATTATGATGATAGTGTCCTATGCTTTTCAGAAGCTTTTCAGTTTCTGAGGTCCCATTTATTGATTGTTAATCTTAGAGCCTGTGCTGTTGGTGTTCTGTTCAGGAAGTTTTATCCTGTGTCTATGAGGTCAAGGGTCTTACCCATTTTTCTTCTAACCAATTTAGTGTATCTGGTTTTATGTTTATGTTATGTTATGTTTGGACTTTAGTTTTGTGCAGGGTGATCAATATGTATCTATTTGCAATGTTCTACATGTAGACATCAATTTAGACCTGCCAAGATGCTGTCTTTTTTCCATTGTATGGTTTTGGCTTCTTTGTAAAAATTCAAGTATCTGTAGGCATATGGGTTTATTTCTGGTTTTTCTAATTCCATTGACCCACCATGTTGTTTCTATGCCAGTACCATGCAGTTTTTATTACTATTGCTCTGTAGTACAGCTTGAAATCAGGGATGGAGTTACCACCAGATGATTTGTTGCTGTACAGAATTGTTTTAGCAATTCTGTTTTTTTTCTCTTATGAAACTGACAATTGTAATTTCAAGGTCTGTAAATAATTGTTTAGGTATTTTGATGGAAACTGTATAGAATCTGTAGATTGCTTTTGTCAGAATGGCCATTTTCACAGTGTTAATCCTATGGATCAATGAGCATGGGAGAACATTCCATCTTCTGATACCTTCTTTAATTTCTTTCTTCAGAGAGTTGAAGCTCCCCCCTTCCTGCAGGTCTTTCACTTGCTTGGTGAGAGTCATACCATACTTTATGTTATTAATGCCTATTGTGAAGGGTGTGGATTCCATAATTTCTTTCTTATCCCTTTTGTCTTTCATATACAGTAGGGCTATGGGTAGGGGGTTAATTTTGTATACAGCCACTTTGCTGAAGGTGTTTATCAGCTTAAGGAGTTCTCTGGATCAATGTCCACTATCAATTTTGGGTGTCGCTCATGTCCACTATCATAACATGTGCAAATAGTAATGCTTTGACTTCTTCCTTTCCAATTTATATCCCCTTGATCTCCTTTAGTTGTCTTATTGCTCTAACTAGGATGCCAGGTACTCTGCTTAAGAGCTATGAAGAGAGTGGGCAGCCTTGCCTTGTCCATGATTTCAGTGGGATTGATTTAAGATTCTTTCCATTTATTTTTATGTCGGCTATAGGATTCCTGTATATTGTCTTTATTATGTTTAGGTATGTGCCTTGTATCCCTGATCTTTCCAAGACTTTGAACCTGAGTAAGGGTTGGATTTGGTCAAATGCTTCTTCAGCATCTAAGGAGATTATCATTTTCTCTTTTACTTTCAGTTTTTTTATGGTGGATTATACTGATGGATTTCCATATATTGAACCACCCCTGCATGACCAGGATGAAGCCTAGTTGGTCATGGTGGATGATATCTTTTATGTGTTCTTAGATTCGGTTTGCAAGTATTTTATTGAGTATTTTTCCATCAATGTTTATAAAAGAGATATTCTTTTGTTGGGTCTTTGTGTGGTTTAGGTAACAAGGTAACTGTGGCTTCAAAGAATGAGTTTGGTTGTGTTTCTTTTTTTTTGGAAAAATCTTTTTTTTAATTTTTTATTATTAGTTACATTTTATTCTGTATCCCACTCCCTCATTCCCTCCCAATCTCACCCTTCCACCATCATCTTGTCCCTGCCCCTTTCCAAGTCCACTGATAGGGGGGACCTCCTCCCCTTTCATCTGACCCTGTTTTATCAGGTTTCTTCAGGACTGGCTGCAAAGCCCTCCTCTGTGGCCTAGCAGGACTGCTCCTCCCTTGGGGAGTGGGGAGGTCAAAGAGCCTGCCATTGAGTTCCTGTCAGTCCCTGTTCCCCTTACTATGGGAAAAAAATTGGTTACTGAGCTACCACAGGCTATATCCGAGCAGAGCTTCTAGGTTATATCCATACATGGTCCTTGGTGGAGTATCAGTCTCAGAAAAGAGCCCTGTGCCCACATATATTTGGTTCTTGTGGAGCTCCTATCCCTTCCACCTCATACTAACTCAACATAAAACCAGATACTCTAAATTGGTTAGAAGAAAAGTGGGGTAGTGTTTCTTCTGTTTCTATTTTGTAGAATCGTTTGAAGAGAATTCAACTTAGCTCTTCTTTGAAGGTTGGTAGAATTCTGTGCCAAAACCATCTGGCCTTGCTATTTTTTGTTTTGTTTTGTTTTGTTTTGTTTTGTTTTGTTTGAAGGGAGACTTGATGACTGCTTCTATTTCCTTCAGGGATATAGGACTATTTAATCTATTAACATGATCTTGATTTAATTTTGGTAAATTTTAGTATATTTCAATTCAAGTACTTTTTATTTAATCAGCCACATTGACACCTCCTTTAAGATGCTCTTTATTATTATGACTTAAAAACACTGAGTTTTATGTACTTCTTTGTAAAGAAATTTTTTTGATATTTTAGATGTACATCAAACTATGTTTCTACATCTCTTTCAGTTCCTTCCTTTCCTAAATAACTTCCTCCTGAAAAATCATGTGAGAGATCACATAGTAATGAATGGCCAAAACTACTTAGATATAAAGTATGATATTCTCAATTTTTGGAATTTTCCAAAGGGTCTTGGATTAAAGGTGAAAGTAGGAACCTTTTCTTCAGATGCTCCCCTTGGTCAACAGTTGTCTTTATCTGAGCAGATGATTCAATGGCCTACAATATTTGCAAAGGTGAGTCCTGACTTATCTCACTTTGACCTTTAAGAAAAACAAAAATAGTGTTCAAAATGTAATGATACTCTGACACTTATTAAGCACCAGTCAATATTCAGCAACCAATAAGGAACTTCACATAAAAAGAGCCAAAACAGACTGTTTTCTCATTTCCTGACTTTGACAATGGAAACGTTTATTTTTATATCTTCTTAATGTCCACATATTTCTTAGGAATAGAGTGTCGGTTAGGTTTCTGTTATTACCTCAAAACATTGATAGGTTTATTTTGTCACCCATGCTTAAATATTTCAGAGAGAGGTAAAGAGGTATTTTCTGTCAGCCTCTAAAAAAGGTAGAATAGCATGGTACACCACAGAGGAAGACAATGCCACCAGTCCTGATGAGATCTAATAGGTTAGGGTCAGATGGAAGTGAACGATGAAATCCCCTATGAGTTGACTAGGGGAGAGGCCTACAGAGAGAAGAGGGAAGGTGGGTGGAACTGAAAGATGAGCGAGGCAGCCAAAGCCATCATACAAATTGAATGAATTGTTATAAATGTTGATAATATAATAAAGGAAAAAGTAACAAAAAGAAATAAACTAAGTAAAACACACACACACACACACACACATCCCATCTCCTTTTCATTCTGTCTGTGACAGTAGCTAATGAAATACTGACTCCCATTGTGTATTGGTTTTATTCAGCTCCAAGTAAATGCTTCCCTACAAGTCCTCACAGAAATTCCCAAAGACCAGTTGCCATGATGAACCCAAGCCCTGTAGAGTTGTCTATCAACATTCACAACCACACTGGATTTTAAAGCTTCCCCTAGTGTCCAGTAAGTATAAAGACAGTTTGACTCTGAAGTCATACCATGATCTTATAGAACACTTTAATGAAAACAGCATCATGTATTGGACCAAGATTTAAATATGTGGGTTGTATGACCCAAAATGTTCTAAATTTAGCAATACCAAAACCTATTTTTTTCAATTATCTTTCATTGTAAGCATTTCCAGACGATACTTAATAATATGTCACCTCACTCAAATTTTTAACATAAATCCAAACATTTGTTAATAGCTTTCATTTCTCTTAGATTCCTCAGTCTGTGTGCAGTGAGAGCTGTAGGCCTGGATTCGGGAAGTCTGCACAGGAAGGCAAGGCTGTCTGCTGCTTTGATTGCACTGCTTGTGCAGACAATGAGATTTCCAATGAGACACTAAATATAGGGTGACAGAGAACTTTCTAACTTTTCCACAGAAGTCTGGAATAACTAAGCAAAAGGAAAAGGACTGGAGAGAAGAGATAAGACTTTTGTTTCTTAATTAGAAATTTAAAGTGTTCCAAGAGGAAGTAAGAGTCAAAGACACATTCATCCTCATGTCAGAACTCTCATAAAAATACTAAGCTAATAGCTAAAATATATTTGCAAAGGACCTGGTGAATCTTCAGAAAAACATTATTAGATTTCCATTATCAGTAAAGAAAAAAAACAATATATAAAAATAGAAATTTGATTCTCCTGACAATAAACTTGATGTTTAATTCTAAATGTAAAACAGAGGAAATTTGATGAGGTGATAGTTTTTTTTAATACACACAAAAAAGTTCAAGGTAATAGAATAATTTCATTACAAATCAAGGTTGCATGTTTTGTTTATTTATTGTATTTTGACATATATTCTTTTTTCTCTTTAAAAAATATTTATTTATTATTAATCACAGTTAATTCACTTTGTATCCCAGCTGTAGCCACCTCCACTGTAACCTCACACACCCACCCTCCCTCATCTCCTCCCATGTCCCTCTTCTAATCCACTGATAGAGGAGGTCCTCTTCCCATTCCTTCTGACTGTAGACCATCACATCTCATCAAGACTGGCTGCATTATTTTCCTCTGTGGCCTGGAATGGCTGCACCCACCAGGGGTAGTTGGCCACTGGCTTCATGTCAGATAGAGTCCCTGTTCCCCATACTAGGGTACCCACATAGAAACTGGGCAGCCTATGTGCTTCATTTCTGCAAAGGTGGGTCTAGGTTATATGTTTTTTTAAAATTCAAGACAAAATTCACAAATATTAGGAGCAGAGTATTGAAAACTTTATTGAATACCTAGAAATATTTCAAAAATTTTCTACCTATAGGTTAATAATAATGCTAGAGCTAAAAGTAACAATGTATTACTAGTGGAGGATTAGTATGAACCAATTTGTGTACCCTAGAGATTTTATGGAAATAAATAAATATGGGTTCCAAGTCTTAGAATACTATATAAGAAATTAATTTCAAAGATTATCGTTCATATTGGACAGAATATATACCCAGAAATTAGTGATTAGTTTATAAAATGATGTCTGAATGAAATTAGGACTATGCAATTATTTCTGGAAATTTATGACATATAAAATAGATGCAACAGAGATACAAATTCAGGCTAAACATATAAATACAAAGGAAAATCTTTGGGATTATTTGATTTTTGTTTCCATAGGCAAAAATGGCTGTATAGATTTGAAATGATTCACAGACTACTTAACATTTGTTTCTGAAACTAAAGGTAGGTGAGTCAGGAAGCATTTTTTTCAATGCAGTTTATTCAGAAACCTTGAACAATCCTTGGACCCTGGGGAAAGCCAGCCCACAGCTTAAATAGCCTCTGGGTAGCCAACCCAGGCGTGCCACGTGGGCAATTCAGATAGGTCCACATACATGGAAGCAAGCCAGATCCTCAGCCTTAGCCAAATGTGGAATTGTTCGTGACAGAGAGCACTCACCATCGGGAAGGTGAAGGCGGAAACCAGCTCCATCTTTAAGGCATAGCATTCCGCAGCTCTCTACAGTTCTCCCTTTTTGTTTTAGATGCATCAGGCAAGAGTAGAGGTCTGATCTCTGATATTAGAAATAAATTGGGACTTTGTACCGATGTTCGTTTAGATGTCATCCACCTAAAGAGCATCAGACCCATCTGATGCCTTTTTCTCAGAGGCGGGACCTGGGGCATCAACCCGCATGCAACCAGACATGCTCTTCTCTGGGTCCAAAGTGGCTGACCCTGAGTGCAGTGCTTAGCCTCACATCCTGAGCGTAACATTTTAGCTTTTTATGGTATCCAACCATGCTTGGGGAAAATGTCCTGCTTCAATGGCTGTAAAGGCCTGAATGATCAAGGCTGCATCACACTGTTGTGAGACTCTAATCTTGCATATAGACCACAGGCAAACCAGGGAGACCAACACCAGAAGGCCTGCTAACGCTCCCATGCCCGCCCATTCCTTCAGATGATTCATGGCTGCAGCAATCCATGATGATAATCCTGTGCCTAGTCCTGCGTCCACTCTGGTAGAATTTACTGTGACAATGGCCACTCTCAGCTGCTCCATCGTAGTATCGAATTCTCCAGTCCAATTACCTAAAATATAGCTCGACAATTGTTTAGACAGATTTGCAGCACAGGAAAAATTCTCATGTTATATGCTAGTGACTCAAAGTCCAGCATATTTTCATTGACAGCCAAGTTGAGCGATTTGCCATAGGGTATCAATCAGGAAGCATTTTAATGACCTGGGGCTGAGGAATAACTTAGGGGGAAAGGGTACACCTGAGGAGTCATTTACAGTTCCTTTCACTTATCAACAGATACGGTCCAATGTGTGATTTGCCCAGAAAGTCACTATGCAAACTCAGAGAAGAACCACTGCCTCCAGAAATCTGAGGGCTTTTTATCCTATGAAGACCCTTTGGGGATGGCTCTCACCACCACAGCACTGTGCTTCTCTGCACTCACAGCAGTGGTTCTTATTGTCTTTGTGAATCACAAAGACACACCCATTGTCAAGGGCAATAATAAGGCTCTCAGCTATACCCTGCTATTGACACCCATCATCTGCTTCCTCAGTTCCTTGCTCTTCATTGGTCAGCCCAACACAGCCACCTGCATCTTGCAGCAGACAGAATTTGGAATTTTGTTCACTGTGGCTCTCTCCACAGTGTTGGCCAAAGTTATCACAGTGGTTATTGCATTCAAGGTCACTGTTGCAGCTAGATTGGTGAGGTGGTTAATGGTATCAAGGGCACCTAACTTCATCATTCCCATCTGCACACTGATCCAACATGTTCTCTGTGGAATCTGGGTGTTTACCTTTCCACCCTTCATTGATCATGATGCTCATGCTGAACGTGGCCACATCATCATTGTGTGCAACAAAGGATCAGCAGTTTCCTTCCACTGTGTCCTGGGATACCTCTGCTCCTTGGCAACTTGGGAGCTACACCATGGCCTTCTTGTCCAGAAATTTGCCTGACACAGTCAATGAAGCCAAGTTCCTGCTATTCAGTGCCCTAACCTGTGGGGCTTCAATGGGGTTCCTAAGGTGAAGAGATTGGAAGGAATGGGGGGTTAGGGACAAGAGACACATGAATGAAAGCCAAGTCTGATCAAGGCTTTCGTTTATTAGAAATTTTTACCCAACTTATATAGGGAGAAGGCAGAAAAGGGGAAGGTTAATCTGCTGCAGGAAATAGGAAGAGTGTTTTCATGAGTTAAATATTGTACCTGCAAGATACCGTAAGGATGTTTTCTTAAGATATCTTACGGATGCTCTAACAAAGGATGTCCTCACAATCTATCACCCATGATTTAGGGTCTAGATAACTCTTTCACTACATAGCTTTAGGTCTCCACTAAATGACCTTTGCTCTCTACTTGGCTTTGGCTTCAGTAACTAACTTTGTCTCCAGTAGATAGCTTTGACTTTGGCTGCCGCAGATAGCCTTGGCTCACTAATTGACTTTGGCTTCCATAGATACCTTTGTCTTCACTATATAGCTTTGGCTTTGGCTTCCGTAGATAGCTTTGGCTCCTGGCAATTCAGCATGGATGAGTTCTTCTGTGTGTGGGTCACCTTCCTCCCTGTCTACCACAGCACAAAGGGGAAGGTCATGGTGGCTAAGGAAGTCTTCTCTATCTTGGCTTCCAGTGCATTTCTGCTTGGTTTCATCTTTGCCCCCAAGTGCTACATCATTTTGTTAAGACCAGATAAGAACTCCTGTCTTGACATCAGGCACAAAACTCATTCAAGAAGGAAGTCAGTTAAATTTTAGTTAAAAACTAAAATTGATCTATGCTAGTAAATTAAATACAATGACTGAAACCACTGCCACACCTTTTCATATCAGTTATTTAGGTATATTATGATGAGAGTATGATGGCTCAAAATTCTTCATTTAATTTTACTGACGTCTTTTTGAAGTGGAACAGTTATTTTTATCTCATGTTTAGAAATTATGTTTTACACTATTACTGTAATGAAATTTTTGTTTCATTTTGTTTTTTGGCTTGAAGCCTCACAAATAGAGCAGTGTGGACTAAGCTCATGGATATCTGATTTCCTTTGCATGCAAAGTGCTTGTGTTGAAGATGTGTCACCATGTTTCCAGTATTTATTTGATCCATCTTTGATTAAGCAAAAAAACCATTAAATTTCATATAAATCATTTCAATTTTGAAATCCAGAAGATTCTATTAGATTCTGCCACATAAATTGAACTTTATCAATTTCAGTGATTTACAGAATAAATTTCATTGTTTAGCATGACAGTAAAAAATCGTATTTTCTTAAAATTATTATTTTAATTAATTAGTTTATTCACTTTGTATTCGCCTATAGCTTCCTCTCTCTTCTCGTCCTAATCCCACCCTCCCTTCCCCTTCTCCACCCATGCCTCTCCCCCAGTCCACTGATAGGGGAGGTCTTCCTCCCCTTCCTTCTGATCCTAGTCTATCAGGTCTCATCAGGAGTGGCTGCATTGTCTGCCACTGTGGCCTGGTAAGGTTCCTCTCCCCTCAGGGGGAAGTGATCAGAGAGCAGGTGGTCAGAGACAGTCCTTGTTCCCATTACTATGGAACCCACTTGGACACTGAAATGCCATGGGCTGCATCTGTGCAGTGGTTCTAGATTATCTCCAGGAATGGTCCTTGGTTGGAGTATCAGTCTCAGAAAAGACACCTGTGCTGATTTTTTGGTTCTGTTGCTCTCCTTGTGGAGCACCTGTCCTCTCCATGTCTTACTATTTCCCATTTCTTTTATAACATTCTCTGCACTAAAAAAAGTTTGGCTAAAAGTCTCAGCATCTCCTTTGTTACCCTGCAGGGTAGAGTCTTTCAGAGGCCCTCTGTGGTAGGCTCCTGTCCTGTTCCCTGTTTTCTACTTCTTCTGATGTCCAACCTCTTTGCCTTTCTGAATGGGGATTGAGCAACTTAGCCAGATCCTCTTTCTTGATTAGTTTCTTTAGGTGCACATATTTTAGCATGTTTATCCTATATTATATGTCTAATATCTAAATGAGTGAGTAGATACCCTGTGTGTCTTTCTGCTTTTGGAAAGACATACCTCACTCAGGATGATCTTTTCCAGTTTCCAGCATTTACCTGCAAATTTCATGATTTGTTTTTTATTACTGAATAATATTCCATTATGTATATGTACCACAATTTCTATATCCATTTCTCAGTTGAGGGGCATCTGGGTTGTTTCCAGCTTCTGACTATTACAAATAAAGCTGCTACAAACATGGTTGAGAAAATGTCCTTGTTGTATACTTGAGCATCTTTTGGATATATGCTTAGGAGTGGTACAGCTGAATCTTGAGGAAGCACTATTCCTAATTGTCTGAGAAAGTGCCAGATTGATTTCCAATGTGATGTACAAGTTTACATTCCCACCAGGAGTAGAGGAATGTTCCTCTTTCTCAACATCCTCTTCAGCATGTATTGTCACTTGAGCTTTAGATCTTAGCTCTTCTGATGGGTGTAAGGTGAAATATCATGGATGTTTTGATTTGCATTTCCCAGATGACTAAGGGCATTGAGCATTTGTGTATTTCTCTGTCTTTCCTCTATTGAGAATTCTCTGTTTAGCTCTGTACCCCATTTTTTTTTAAATTGGATTACTTGATTTATTGCTGTTTAACTTCTATTCTGGATATTAGCCCTCTGTCAGATATAGGGTTAGTGAACATCCTTTTCCAATCTGTAGACAGTATCCTTTGCTTTACAGAAGCTTTTCAGTTTCATGATGTCCCATTTATTGATTGTTGTTCATAGAGCCTGTGCTGTTGGTGTTTTGTTACACCAGCCAAGACACAAGACCTGAGAAAGATATTTTCCTGGCACAGGCAAGAAGAGCATAAGAGTCCTTTCCAAACCAATGGTTTTCTTCAACAAAGCAAGCACCGGGATTTAACTTAGGGCATATGGATATATTCAAATATGAGTTCCCTACTCAGAGCCATGCTAAATTAAGTCCTATTCTGAATGTGATCATAATGTAAAATCAGAAATAAAAAGGTACTCTTGGCTCAAAGTCATGCAGAAATATATGTAAAATTTTTAAAATGGACAGAAATGCCCCTGAGATGTTTGTGACCACAAGTTCTTAACTGAAAATGAAGTAAATGAGACCATGAAACTAGACTGCTCAGCAGGCAATGCCACCTGGTAATCATGACATCTGATTTATGAGGGGGATGTTTCAAAGCTACAATTCTCATTTACACAAAGGACAGAGAGCACAAATTCAGAAAACTTCTAACATCCCTGTGTACACTATTCTTCAGGGGAAAAAATCTGTAACTTGAAATATAGTCTTCATTTTGAAATCATTTTGATACATGATATTTCTACATAGACATGGCTGTTTTAGAACTGTCCGTGGAGCTGGGCATGGTGGCATGCACCTGTAATCCCAGCACTCAAGGAGGAAGAGGCATACAGATTTATGTGATTTTGAGGATGGCTGGGTCTACAAAGTGAGTCCAGAACAGCCAAAGCTACACAAGAAAATTGTGTCTCAAAAACAAACAAAGAAACAGAGAACACACTCTGTGGAACAATTTGGCCTCAGTCTCAGAGAGATCAGCCTGCCGCTGAATCCTAGGTTTAGGATGACAGGGATGCACTTCTGAGCCAAGCTATGATTTTTAAGTGTTCTATTCTAGAATCAATGAATTAAACGATAAAATAAGATGTACAAAGGAACCATTTTCCTTTTAATGAACAGCAATAAGTCTTCAAATTCTACAAATAATTTCTGTCATCTATAAGTGGCTGCATTGCTTTGTTAATTTCATAATTTATAACTGGATATTAGACATATAATATAGGATAATCATACTAAAATCTGTACAGCTAAAGAAGCTAATTAAGAAGGCAGACCCTGGGTAAGATGCTCTATCTTCATTCAGAAAAGCAAACAGGATGGACATCAGAAGAGAGAGAAAACAGAGAACTGGACAGGAGCCTACCACAAAGGGCCTCTGAAAGACTGTCCAGCAGGGTATCAAAACAGAGGCTGAGACTCATAACCAACATTTGGGCAGAGTGCAGGTACTCTTACGAAGGAAGGGGGAAACAGAAAGACCTGAGGGGACAGGAGCTCCACAAGGAGAGCAATAGAACCAAAAAATCTGGGCACAGGGATTTTTGGAGACTTGTACTCCAAACAAGGACCACGAATGGAGATAATGTAATACCCCTGACAGATTTAGCCCATTGCAGCTCAGTGTCCAAGAGGGTATCCTAGTAATGGGAACAAGGACTGTCTCTGACATGAACTCAGTGCCTGGCTCTTTGATCACCTCTGCCTGTGGGGGGAACCAGTCCACAGAAGAAGACAATGGAGACAGTCCAGAGGAGACCTGATAGACCTAGGTTCAGATGGAAGGAGAGAAGTACCTCCCCTATCAGTGGACTGGGTGTGGAGCATAGGAGAAGAGGGAGAGAGAGTAGGATTGGGAGGGGATGAGGAAGGATCTATAGCAGGGATATAAAGTGAATAAACTGTAATCAATAAAAATAAAAAAAATGTAAAATGCTGGAGTGTGTTTGTGTGTACATATGTTATGTTGCATCCATGCTAGTGAGAGCACAACTTATTGCTATTTATTATCTACATCCCATTTGTAAATTCTTTTTTTTTAGTACTTCCAAAGTTTTTTTAATTTAACTTTTAATTACACTTTATTCATTTTCTATCCCCCATAAATCCCTCCCTCCTCCCCTCCTGGTACCAGCCTCCCCCCTTTCTCCTTGCATGCCCCTCCCCAAGTCCACTGATAGGGGAGGTCCTCCTCTCCTTCTTTCTGATCTTAGTCTATCAGTTCTCATCAGAAGTGGCTGCATTGTCAGGGTTCTAGTTTATCTCCATGAATAGACCTTGGTTGGAGTATGAGTCTCTGGGAAGTTCCCTGTGTTCAAATTTTCTTGTTCTGTTGCTCTCCTTGTGGAGTTCCTGTCCTCTCCAGCTCTAACTATTTCCCACTTCTTACATAAAATTCCATTCACTCTGCCCTAGAGTTGGCCATCAGGCTCAGTATCTGCTTTCACAGTCTGCATGGCAGAGGCTTTCAGAGACCCTCTGTGGCAGGTTCCTAGGTTGTTTCCTGTTTTCTTCTTCTGGCTTTCAGAGGCCCTCTGTAGCATGTTCCGAGGTTGTTTCCTGTTTTCTTCTTCTTCTGATGTCCATCCTCTTTGCCTTTCAGGATGGGGATTGAACATGTTAGTTTGGATCCTCTTCCTCTCTTTTGCTTAGTATGTTTAGATGGACAGATTTTAGTGGATTTATTCTATGTTGTATGTTTATATGAGTGAGTATATACTGTGTGTGTCTTTTTGCTTCTGGGACAACTCGCTCAGGATGATCCTTTCCAGGTCCAACCATTTACCTGCAAATTTCATGATTTCCTTATTTTTCATTGCTGAGTAATACTCCATTGTATAGATGTACCACAGTTTCTGCATCCATTCTTCAGTTGAGGGGCATCTGGGCTGTTTCCAGCTTCTGGCTATTACAAATAAAGCTGCTACAAACATGGTTGAGCAAAAATGTCCTTTTTGTGTACTTGATCCACTTTTGGGTATATGCCTAGGAGTGGTATGGCTGGATCTTGAGGAAGCACTATTCCTAATTGTCTGAGAAAGTGCCAGATTGATTTCCAGAGTGGTTGTACAAGTTTACAATCCCACTAGCAGTGGAGCAGGGTTCCCCTTTCTCCACAACCTCTCCAGCATGTGTTGTCACTTGAGTTTTTTTATCTTGGCCATTCTGATGGGTGTAAGGTGAAATCTCAGAGTTGTTTTGATTTTCATTTTCCTAATGGCTAATGAGGTTGAGCATTTCTTTAAGTGTTTCTCTGCCATTTGATATTCCTCTACAGATAATTCTTTGTTTAGCTCTGTTCCCCATTTTTTAATTGGATTACTTGGTTTGCTGCTTTTCAGCTTCTTTAGTTCTTTATATATACTGGATATGAGTCCTCTGTCAGATAAAGGGTTAGTGAAAATTCTTTCCCAATCTGTATGCGGTCGCTTTGTTTTGATGACAGTGTCCTTTGCTTTACAGAAGCTTTTCAGTTTCATGAGGTCCCATTTATTGATTGTTGCTCTCAGAGCCTGTGCTGTTGGTGTTTTGTTCAGGAAGTTTTCTCCTGTACCAATGAGTTCTAGGGCATTCCCCACTTTTTTTTCTAGCCGATTTAATGTGCCTGGTTTTATGCTGAGGTCTTTGATTCACTTGGACTTCAGTTTTGTGCAGGGTGATAAGTATGGATCTATTTTTATTTTTCTACATGTAGACATCCAGTTGGACCAGCACCATTTGTTGAAGATGCTATCTTTTTTTCCATTGTATGTTTTTGGCGTCTTTGTCAAAGATCAGGTGTCCATAAGTGTGTGGGTTTATTTCTGGGTCCTCTGTTTGGTTCCATTGATCCACTATTCTGTTTCTATGCCAGTATCATGCAATTTTTAAAACTGTTGCTCTATAGTACAACTGAAGATCAGGAATGGAGATACCTCCAGAAGATCTTTTATTGTAGAGGATTGTTTTAGCAATTCTGGGTTTCTTGTTATTCCATACGAAGTTGAGAATTTTTCTTTCCAGGTCTGTAAAGAATTGTGTTGGCAATTTGATGGGAATTGCATTAAATCTATAGATTGCTTTTGGTAAGATGGCCATTTTTACTATGTTAATCCTGCCAAGCCATGAACATGGGAGATCTTTCCATCTTCTAATATCTTCTTCTAATTCTTTCCTCAGAGACTTGAATTTTTTTTTTTCATATAAGTCTTTGACTTGCTTGGTTAGGGTTATACCAAAGTACTTTATGTCATTTGTGGCTATTGTGAAGGGTGTTGTTTCCCTAAGTTCTTTCTCAGCCCTTTTGTCTTTTGTATACAGGAGGGCTACTGATTTTTTTTTTTTTGTTAATTTTGTATCCGGCCACTTTGCTGAAGGTGTTTATCAGCTGTAGGAGTTCCCTGGTAGAGTTTTTGGGGTCACTCATGTATACTATCATATCATCTGCAAATAGTGATAATTTGATTTCTTCCTTTCCCATCTGTATCCCCTTGATCTCCTTCAACTGTCTTATTGCTCTAGCAAGGATTTCCAGCACTATGTTGAAGAGATATGGGGAGAGTTGGCAGCCTTGTCTTGTCCCTGATTTCAGTGGGATTGCTTTAAGTTTATCTCCATTCAGTTTGATGTTGGCTATAGGCTTGCTGTATATCGCCTTTACTATGTTTAGATATGTGCCTTGTATCCCTGATCTCTCCAATACTTTAAACATGAATGGATGTTGGATTTTGTCAAAGGCTTTTTCAGCATCTAGGGAGATTATCATGTTTTTTTTTTTTTCTTTCAGTTTGTTGGTGGAGCACATTGATGGATTTCCATATATTGAACCACCCCTGCATACCTGGGATGAAGCCTACTTGGTCATAGTAGATAATATCTTTGATGTGTTCTTGGATTCATTTTGCAAGTATTTTGTTAAGTATTTTTGCATCAATGTTCATAAAGGAGATTGGCCTGAAATTCTCTTTCTTTGTTGATTCTTTGTGAGGTTTAGGTACCAAGGTGACTGTGGCTTCACAGAATGAGTTTGGAAATGTTCCTTCTGTTTCGATTTTGTGGAATAGTTTGAAGAGAAGAACTGGAGTTAGCTCTTTTTTGAATGTCTGGTAGAATTCTGCACTGAAACCATCAGGTCCTGGGCTTTTTTTGGATGGAAGACTTTCAATGACTGCTTCTATTTCTTTGGGGGATATAGGACTATTTAATTGATTTACCTGCTCCTGATTCAGCTTTGGTAAGTGGAATCGATCAAGAAAATTGTCCATTTCATTTAAATTTTCAAATTTTGTTGCATATAGACTTTTGAAGTAAGTCCTAATGATTGTTTGAATTTCCTCAGTGTCTGTAGTTATGTCCCCCTTTTCATTTCTGATTTTGTTGATTTGGGTGGTGTCTCTCTGTCTTTTAGTTAGCTTGGCTAAGGGCTTGTCGATCTTGTTGATTTTCTCAAAGAACCAGCTCTTGGTTTCATTGATTCTTTGAATTGTTTTATTTGTTTCCAATTGATTGATTTCAGCCCTGAGTTTGATTAGTTCCAGCCATCTATTCCTTTTTGGTGTGTTTGCTTCTTCTTTTTCTAGGGTTTTTAAGTGAGCCATTAAGTTGCTTGAATGCGCTGTCTCAAATTTCTTCTTGAAGGCACTTAGTGCTATTAACTTTCCTCTTAGCACTGCCTTCATTGTGTCGCACAAGTTTGGGTATTTGTGTCTTCATTTTCATTGAGTTCTAGGAAGATTTTAATTTCTTTCTTTATTTCTTCCCTGACCCAGCTGTCTTTTAGTAGCAAGTTGTTCAGTTTCCATGTATGTGTAGGCTTTTTGCTATTTCTGTTGTTATTGAGGTCTAACTTTATTCCATGGTGATCAGACAGGATACAAGGGATTATTTCAATTTTCTTGTATCTATTGAGGCTTGCTATGACCAACTATGACCAACTATGTGGTCTATTTTGGAGAAGGTTCCGTGAGGTGCTGAGAAGAAGGTAAATTCTTTTTTGCTTGGGTGTAAGGTTCTGTAAATGTCTGTTAGGTCCATTTGATTCATGACCTCTGTTAGAGATATTGTTTCTTTGTTTAATTTCTGTTTAGTTGACCTGTCCTTTGTTGAGAGTGGGGTGTTGAAGTCTCCCACTATTAGTGTGTTGGGATCTATGTGTGGTTTAAGTTTCATCAATGTTTCTTTCACAAATGTGGGTGCCCTTGTATTTGGGGCATAGATGCTCATGATTGTAATGTCTTTTTGGTGGAATTTTCCCTTGATGATTATGAAGTGTCCTTCCCCATCTCTTTTTATTAATTTTGGTTGAAAGTCTATTTTATCAGATATTAGAATGGCTACTCCTGCTTGCTTCTTGCATTCATTTGCTTGGAAAATATGAGCCAGTCTTTGTGGCATATATCTTGAATCCCGTCTTTCCAGGAGACACAAGCATGCTGCTGTGTAACTTCAATGTCATCCTGGTCTACAAAGCAAGTCCAGGACATGAATGGCTACAGAGAGAAACCTTGTCTTAAAAATACAGGCTAGATGTGTGCCTAGATATGTCTGAAATCACATAGTGTGACTAGGCTATATGTAAGTCTTGCCAGGTATGGTGGCACACATCCTTAGTCCCATAACTTGAGAGGCAGATGAAGGTAGATCTCTGTGAGTTCAAGGTCAGCCTGGTTTACAAAGAGAGTCCTGGACTGGCAATGATGCACTGAGACACCATGTCACAAAAATAAAACAATAAATTAAATTAAAAATTTCAAAGCCTGGACTGTTGGCAAATGCCTCTAATACTAGCACTATGACTGGCAGAAGGAAATGGATCAGTGTTAGTTCAAGTCCTGCCTGGTCTAAAAAGAATGACAGGTCAGTCAAGGCCATGCAGAAAATCTCTTTCTCAAAAACCAACATCCTGGGATGTATACAAAAAACTTCTAGTATCTGAAGGTTGTTTCTTTTTTTTTCCACATTTTTTTAAAATTTTTCATCAATTACACTTTATTCATTCTGCATCCCCCCATAAGTCCCTCCCTCCTCCCCTCACAATCCCACTCTCCCTCCTCCCTCTGCTTGCATGCCACTCCCCAAGTCCACTGATAGGGGAGGTTCTCCCCTCCTTTCTGATCTTAATCTATCAGTTCACATCAAAAGTGGCTGCATTGTCCTCTACTATGGCCTGGTAAGGCTGCTCCCCCCAGGGGGAGGTGATCAAAGAGCAGGCCAATCAGATTATGTCAGAGGTAGTCCCTCTTCACATTACTATGTAACCCAACTGGACTCTGAACTGCCCTGGGCTACATCTGTGCAGGGGTTCTGGGTTATCTCCATGAATAGTCCTTGGTTGGAGTATGAGTCTCTGGGAAGTTCCCTGTGTTTAAATTTTCTTGTTCTGTTGCTCTCCTTGTGGAGACCCTGTCCTCTCCAGCTCTTACTATTTCCCAGTTCTTACCTAAAATTTCATTCACTCTGCCCAACAGTTGCCCATCAGGCTCAGCATCTGCTTTGATAGTCTGAAGGGCAGAGGCTTTCAGAGGCCCTCTGTGGTAGGTTCCTAGGTTGTTTTCTGTTTTCTTCTTCTTCTGATGTCCATCCTCTTTGCTTTTCCGGATGGGGATTGGACATTTTAGTTAGGGTCCTCTCTCTTGCTTAGTTTCTTTAGATGCACAGGTTTTAGTGGGTTTGTCCTATGTTGTATGTATATGAGTGAGTATATACCGTGTGTGTCTTTTTGCTTCTAGGACAACTCACTCAGGATGATCCTTTCCAGATCCCACCATTTACCTGCAAATTTCATGATTTCCTTAGTTTTCATTGCTGAGTAATATTCCATTGTGTAGATGTACCACAATTTCTGCATCCATTCTTCAGTTGAGGGGCATCTGTGTTGTTTCCAGCTTCTGGCTATTAAAAATAAAGCTGCTACAAACATGGTTGAGCAAATGTCCTTTTTGTGTAAACCATACAGTGGAAAAAAGATAGCATCTTCAACAAATGGTGCTGGTCTAACTGGATGTCTACATGTAGAAAAATGAAAATAGATCCATACTTGCCACCCTTCACAAAACTGAAGTCCAAGTGGATGAAAGACCTCAACATAAAACCAGACACATTAAATCAGCTTGAAAAAAAAGTGGGAAATACCCTAGAACTCATTGGTACAGGGGAAAACTTCCTGAACAGAACACCAACAGCACAGGCTCTAAGAGCAACAATCAATAAATGGGACCTCATGAAACTGAAAAGCTTCTGTAAAGCAAAGGACACTGTCATCAAAACAAAGCGACCACCTACAGATTGGGAAAGAATCTTCACCAACCCTTTATCTGACAGAGGACTCATATCCAGTATATATAAAGAACTAAAGAAGCTGAAAAGCAGCAAACTAAGTAATCTACTTAAAAAATGGGGAACAGAGCTAAACAGAGAATTCTCTGCAGAGGAATATAGAGTGGCAGAGAAGCACTTAAAGAAATGCTCAACCTCACTAGCCATTAGGGAAATGCAAATCAAAACAACCCTGAGATTTCACCTTACACCCATGAGAATGGTCAAGATCAAAATCTCAAGTGACAACACATGCTGGAGAGGTTGTGGAGAAAGGGGAACCCTTCTGCACTGCTGGTGGGAATGTAAACTTTTACAACCACTCTGGAAATCAATCTGGCGCTTTCTCAGACAACTAGGAATAGTGCTTCCTCAAGATCCAGCCATACCACTACTGGGCATATATCCAAAAGAGGATCAAGTACACAAAAAGGACATTTGCTCAACCATGTTTTTTTCACTTTTTAAAAATTTGTTTTTGTCAATTACAGTTTATTCACATTGTATCTATGCTGTAGCTCCATCCTTCATCCCCTCCTTTACCCAACCTCCCAACTTCCTCCCATTTCTGTCCCCAAGTCCACTGGTAGGGGAGGTCCTCCTCTACTTCCATCTGACCCTAGCCTATCAGATTTCATCAAAACTGGCTGCATTGTCCTCCTCTGTGACCTATCCCCCCTCAAGGGGAGGTGATCAAAGAGCCAGACAGTGAGTTCATAACAAAGACAGTTCCTGTTCCCATTACTAGTGGAATGGAGTTCCCATTCCACTCACTTGGAGACTGAGCTGCCATGGAATATATCTAGGCAGGAGTTGGAGAGGTTCTAGGTTATCTCCATGCATTGTCTTTGGTTGGAGTATCAGTCTCAGAAAAGACCCCTGTGCCCAGTATTTTTTTATCTGTTGCTCTCCTTGTGGAACTACTATCTCTTCCAAGTCTTCTTTAGTTATTAGGGAAATGAAAATAAAAATGACCATGAGATTTCACATTACACCCATCAGAATGGATAAGATAAAAAAACTCAAGTGACAACACATGCTGAAGAGGACGTGCAGAAAGGGGATCACTCCTCCACTGCTGGTGGGAATGTAAACTTGTACAACCACTTTGGAAATCAATCTGGCACTTTCTCAGAAAATTAGAAATAGTGCTACCTCATGATCCAACACACATCCCAAATATGCTCAAGTGTACAACAGGGACATTTGCTCAGCCATGTTTGTAGCTGCTTTATTTGTAATAGCCAGAAGCTGGAAACAACCCAGATGCCCCTCAGTTGAGGAATAGTTACAGAAATTGTGGTACATTTACACAAGGAAATACTACTCAGCATTTAAAAATAAGGAAATCATGAAATTGGTAGGCAAAATGCTGGGATCTAGAAAAGATCATCCTGAGTGAGGTATCCCAGGAGCATAAAGACACACAGGGTATATACTCACTTATAAGTGAGTATTAGACATATAATACAGGATAAACATACTAAACTCTGTACACCCTAAGAATTTAATATTGAAAAGAAACATTTTTTGATCTGTTTTTTATCATAGCTTTGGAGGAAGTAAATTATTTACCATGTTCACTTATAATGTAATGGAGGAGATCACCAACTGTTGTTTATCTGCTATATTTCTAAATATAGCTCATTGGTGTATAGCAATATATACACCAATATATAGCACAAATTGGTGTAGGTATTGAAGTTTGCTGTATGCGTATCAAATCCAATCACAGAAGCTTATTAGGTCTTTCTGATATTCTTTCTGTGGCTGTTGTTGATCTAATGCATTTCTACTTGGTGATAGGTATTTTTCTGCTGCAAAGTATAGAATGGGATTCCTGTCATCTATGTGATCCATTGCAGGTAGAGTGTGATCATGCTTTTCAATGAAGGGTCTCTGAGAAAGTGTGGTGATTTTGTTTTTCATTTTCATAAATTCCTTTAAGATGTTTGTTTTCAATACTGATTTGTGTGTCAGTAATTAGGCAAAACTGCATTTGAAATCTTGATTATCATGTGTCAGCCATCTGGGTACACGTCCAAGGGTGGAAGATCTTCCCCCAATGCATTCTATTTTTACTAACGTTAATTTTAAAATGCTTAATAGTGTGTATGAATGTATGACTGTATATATATATATATATATATATATATATATATATATATATATATATAGTTTGAAGTTTCATTCTTCTTCATGTTCCCATTAGTTACTATATGGTACCTAATGTTGAAGTACTGCCTTCTGAGAGAATTAGCTAGAGGTGCTAAATAATGTAACAGCAATTATATTCATTTCAAAAAAGCATGTTGTGGTGTGTAATGTTATTATGGATTCTTAGGCCATGACAGATGTGTGAAGACTTGGTGACAGCTTTGTGGGGTTTATTTTGGTCATTGTTATATGATGTTCAATGTCATGTTGCCAGTTTTGCTTACCACAGACATTCCCCACTGAGTTCATTGATACTGAAATAACCTTAAATGAAATATTACATCAGTAAAATATTGTCTTCAATCCAGATTATAAACTTATTGTTATATAAAAATGGAAGAACATGAAATAATTTGAATAATAAATGATATTTCCAAATTAAAATGATATAATCCTTTCGTGTTTTGGAATATGTTTGTTTACTCTTAGGAGTAAAGACTTGCTCATGACACTGTCTCAGATCTATAAGTGAATGTCAGAAAACTGTCTCAGTGGGCATAGTTGGTTGTTTCTGAGCATGGTGATTTGAACTCAATTTCTGGGTAGCCCATATTACTCCTATAGATTTTTCTAATATTTCTATACTTGGCCTTTGTATATACAAATTCACACACCAGCACATACATAAATCATTTTTAAACCTAAATAAGGGCCAGTTTTTTCATTGGTCAAAAGACTCTTTGAGTTTCATGTTGAAAACTCATATATGGGATGTAAACAGATAGCAAACAGCAATAAGTTGTCCTCTCACTGGCAGATACATACTCAAACATTTTTCAATGTATGAAATTAAAGCAAAGGAGAAAACCCACTTACTGACAACATCAGAAATGATTTTGCAATTGTAAATAAATGTAGTATTTGAAGACTTATTACTGTTCATTAAAAGAAAAAAAATGTTACCTGTGTACATCTTATTTTATCCTTTCATACCTTGATTCAAGAATAAGTCATTAAAAATATCTTAGCTTTGTCAGAGGTGCATCTCTGTGATCCTAGACCTGGGAGTCCATGGCAACCTAATCTTTCTGAGATTATGGTCAGCTTGGTCCACACAGTGAGCTCTCTTTTGTGTTTGTTCGTTCATTTATTTGTTTGTTTTTTAGACAGAATTTCCTTGTGTAGTCTTGGCTGTCCTAGACTTACTTTGTTGACCTGGCTTGCCTCAAATTCAAATCTCTTCTTCCCTGAGTGATGGGATTACAGGTGTGTGCCACCATGCCCAGCTCCAAAGACTGAGTTCTAAAACAGGCATGGCTATGTAGAAATATCATGTATTTAAATGATCCCCCAAAATGTACTCTGTATCTCAAATTATAGGGTTTTTTATCCCCTCAGGGATACTGGCCATAGAGCTGGGTCCTGGTACTGTTCCTAGTCCTGGTCCTCAGAGCCTAGCTCTTGGCTGAGCTGTGGCCCCAAAATTCTGCTGTAAAGCACTGGCCCTGTTGGGCTTTTTTTTTTCTGGGGCTCACTCTATCCCAGTAGACCCCCTGCGCACCAACTACACACCTGGCAGCATCTTCTATAAATGGATGCACATGCCCAACTCGCAGAAAACTCTCGACAAAAACAGGCTCCATACCCGTTGGCTAAGTCACCCACTGTGGGCCGATGGGGAGGCCCTGTCTCTGAATACATCACTTAAGTTGAGTAAGCAACACATTTTTAATAATAATAGTATGAAACCAACAACAATAACACAAGAGTGAAAAACAACAATTTAAAAATATACAAAATTAAGGGAATCTTTTCTCTAAGGGGAACAGGCGCTGGGTGCAGCTCAGCCGGCAATTGTACCAACTATATGTCTACCTTGGGCAGTGAGGACAGGGGATTGGGTGCCCCCAAGTGCACTACAGTGGAGAGAAACAGTAGCTCATCAGCCAAGTCCACAAGGGCCTGTGCATCCTCTGATGCTAAAGCCAGAGGTTTCACTGGTCCAGCTTCTGGCAAGACTGGGGATCTCGCAGCCATGGGATCGAGGAGCTCAGCATCCTCTTGGGGGTGCTAGGGGCTCCATCCATAACAAACACCACAAATGGGGTCCAGAATCCTTTACACAAACGTGGAAAGGTTGCTCAGGGCATGAGAAAGGGTGGTGTGTGACATTCCCTGGGGAAGGTGAATGGCACCTGTTAGAGCCCCACCCCTGCCCCAATCGCCTGCCCATGTTTGGCCATGTCACATTAAGGGGTCAGGCCTAGGACTCAGGCTGCTGGGACTCACACGTCCGGTTCTGTGAGGGCACAGGGCACTGGCCCTGGGAAACAGCAGGAGAAGATCTGAGAGCTGGCTAGATCCCTGGTGGAACCACTCTCCTGCCTTTTCAGCATCAGGTCCAGAACCAACCAGATGGTGGCAATCTTTGGATAAAGGGCCAGAAGGTGGGCAAATAGGGAATCATCTGCTCCACATAGTCAATGCCATCATTGCTGAGCATGAGGATGCCATGCAGGAAGGCTCACTACTTTTCGATATGAGGAAGGACCAGGGCAGGAGGGAGGCTTTAAGTGTGCAAATCCCGAGGGGCGCCAATGACCCCTTTCCCTACACCTAAGCTGGAAGCAGGCATGAAAAGCGTTCCTCAGTGTCCCAACAAGAACACTCTTCCAGGCTGCGACTGTGGTGGATGTGGGGTGGGGTGGACCAGAAAGCTTCCCTGCTGCAGGACAGCCCTGGTTACCTTGGTCTCCCAGTGGGGAACAGGCCAGAAATGTGTCAGGGAGCGCACCACATGTCTCCAGCAGCGGCACAGGCAACCACCGCTGTCTTCTCTGAGACCTGAGCCTGTGGAGGTCTGGAAGCAGAACAGACTCATCTCTCCAGCTCCTCTGGACCGGCTGGTCTGTCCAGGCTGCTGTTGCTGCTGCTGGCCTCCCGTTACCTGGCAACCGGGGTCCCGAGTTCCATCCGGAACCGGGCTGAGGAAGCATGGTCACTTCCTGGAGTCACCCTGCCAGAGCCTCCCCGTCATGTGCTCTCCCTGGAGGCCACTAGGCCTGCAGGCTCTGCTGATTAAACCATCAACAATTCCAGAGAGAAATGATGGAGAAGTTGCCTCCCGTCACCACTAGAGGGCATAGAGTCACATGAGAGGGTGCAAGGATGAAAAGAACAGCAGCAGCAGAGAGGGATGGCTACCATCCTTCTTTAATCTTTTATTATTATTATTATTATTATTATTATTATTATTATTATTATTATTATTACTATTATCATCATCATCATCATCATCATTCCTTTCTTCTCTAATATACTGAAAACAAATTCACCTTCTTTCATTTCACCTACTGAACTAAAATGTTCTCATCTCTCAGCCTTTGAATATGTATGTTCTTTATCTTTTCTGGGGTGTTAGGTACCTCTTGCTTTCCTTTAGGTTTCATAGTGGAATTTATAGTGATGTATACATTTCTATGCATGGTCTATGGGTTTGTTTATGGTGGATTACCCCACAAGACTGTAAGCTTATAGAGAAAGAGTGGTGTTTACATCAATCATTTTTGTGTGTTCAGGACTTAGCAGAATATTGGGTATCTAATTCACAATAACTATCTGTGGAAGGACAAATAACCTTTTAAAAAGTAAATTACTTTAACAAAGTCTTCATAATCTGATAGTAATACAGAATTCCCACCTAAAGGATGGGAGCATGTAGCATTTTATTTGTTAATGCCAACCATTGTGCCATCTGTAAAAAAAACTTTTCCTGCAGTCTTTTTATCTTGTTCTGTTACTGCTGTTACTAAGACAGCTTACTCTATGCCTGTTGCCTTCTCTGTGTTCTCTTTAATTTATCCCATGACAAGTTACTTCCTTTAAGCTTTAGTGAGATTTAGCATCTGGCTTCATTATATCCAAAGACTACCTGTTTCTGCCTGTTTTATACAGAAGGCAGGAATACAACTCAGAGGTAGAACATTTGCTTCACATATAGGAGGTAAGGAAGGAGGAGGAAGGGGAGGAGAAAAAAGAACAGGAGAATCGAAACATTGCTTTTCTTTATGCAGATGCACTTCCTTCAATACAAGAGTTAACAGTCTTCTTGTCTCTGCATTCCAAATAAGGTAGAAATTCCAGATACAGCAACAGTGATACTTATTTGGTGTTAGTTTGTAACCTGGTCCTTCTCCTGACATTTACCTGCTTTATATGTAGTTGATTTTATGTATATGTTCATTTTCTGGGATGAATCAATTTTTTCATTAGGTTTTATGAGAAGTCATATCCTCAGAAAGTGTCCTGAGCTTTGAATCCTACCATACTTATCCCTAGGAGACCATATCTGCAAAGGTGATTATGTCCTCTCTGTACATCATTTGATGTTATGACTTCAGGATGCATCTTGAGCCTTGTTTTCAAGAGAATGTTGTAAACAAGCCTTATGCTTAGCAGGCATTTTGTGCCTCATGAAAAAAAATTTCATCATAAAATGTCCTGTCTGAAAAAAGCATCTGAGATCATTGTACAATGCACTCAGTTATTTTCATTTTAGTCGTTAACATTATTAGTACTATTTACTGTTTTTCATTACTTTGCTAGAGACCCAAATATGATGACCCTGGTGTAAGGGACTGTGTATACACTGTTAACTAAGAAAATAAAACCACACATTCAAAACAAATATTGATAAGAATTAGGTTTAGATTTAGTGCCCAAAAATAATTCAGTTGAAATGTGGGAAAGACATTGAAACACCATTATTCAGCAAACGTTTAGAGTGTACATATAAATATGATGAAAGGAATGTACACATAAACACAACTTAAAAATTCTTGGAACACGGTATATACTCACTCATATAGAAATATAATATAGGATAGACCTACTAAAATCTGTACATCTAAAGAAACTAATCAAGAGGGAGGATCCTGACTAAAACGCTCAATCCCTATCCTGTAAGGCAAAGAGGATGGACATCAGAAGAAGGAGAAAACAGGAAACAAGTTAGGAACCTGCCACAGAGGCCCTCTAAAAGGCTCTGCCCTGCAGACTATCAAGCAGATGCTGAGACTTATGGCCAAGTGTTGGGCGTAGTACATGGAATCTTATGAAAGAAGTGGGAAATGGTAAGATCTGGAGAGGACAGAAACTCCACAAGGAGAGCAACAGAATGAGAAAATTTGAACACCAGGGTCTTTCCAGAGACTCATACTCCAACCAAGTACCATGCATGGAGATAACCTAGAACCCCTGCACAAATGTAGCCCATGACAGTTAGTGTCCAAGTGGGTTACATAGTAATGGGAAGAGGGACTGCCTCTAACATAAACTGATTGGCCTGTTCTTTGATCTCAGGCCACAGAGGAAGACAATGCAGCCACTCCTGATGAGACCTAACAGACTAAGATCAGAAGGAAGGAAAGGGAGACATCCCCTATCAGTGGACTTGGGGAGGATCATTCGTGAAGAAAGGGAAAAGTAGGTGGGATTAGGAGGGGAGGAAGGAGAGGTTTATGGGGGGATACAAAGTGAATAAAGTGTAATTAATAAAAGTTTAAAAAAATTAAAAAAATATTTAACACAAAAAAATAAATAAATAATAATAAAAAAATTCTTGGGCACACATACAAAAAGTGGGACTTCATTAAGATTTTTTTTTCCTTTCTGTTTTCTTGACAGGAAAAGTTTGAACATGTTCCTCCCCTGTCCTCCTTTTTATTCTCCTCCCCTCCCTTTCCCTTCCCTGCCTTCCCTGCTCAGTGTGAATTTACAAACATTGCACTTGAATGGATGCAGTTCTTCGAAAGCATTGCCAAAAGGACCCCTGCAGCCTCACTTCTAAACCTTGAATCTCAAATGAATTCTAGCTATTTTTTTTCTTGCATTGGTGATTAAGTAAAGCAACTCATTTTCTGGGGGGTAGGGGTAGATACCCAGACATGGTGAATTCCTCATCTACCCCTCCCCGTTCCCCATGCTTACGTCCTTTAGCACTTTGGGGAGCACATTGACAGAGGTTCCCCACCCATTCAAACCACAATCATACATGTGCTTTCAAAGATTTTCTAATAAAATTCTTTTAGTTGCCAGTATGAGACCTTGACTAAAAAAGAATTGGCTTCATTCTCAGGTGACTATCTCATAAGTACAGCAAGGCTAATAAGTGACATATCAAGGTGCTCAGGTGGGTATTCTGTGTACAGTGCCAGTACACAGGCTCAGACCCAGGAGCTCAGTGGAGCCAAGCCTTCCCTATTTGAGTTTGGTTCACTTCCTTGTTGAAGCCACCTATGGCTAAAAAAAAAAAAGAAGTTTGTGGGATTGGGAGTGTAGCTAAGTTGATAAGAGGTGGAGCAGAAAGATCAGAAATTCAAGGTCATCTTATAGCTGTTTAGTTTAAGGCCAGGCTGGGCTACAGGGGACCCTAACCAAATAATAATAATAGTAATAACTACAATACGTTTCAGCTAAGAGCATTATTTGGCAGTCATTGTTCCAAGCCAGAGCTAACCTCAGGTCACCGACCTTCCTCATAGAGATAGCAAGGAGGCAACAAGGTCAAGCCCAGCAAGATTTTCTGCACACAGACCCCTCTCCAACCGAACCTTCCTAGCCAAATATGTGGAAATATGTGTTCCTACTGATGACCAGAGGTGCCCCAGCTTATAGTGTTGGGAGCATGGGGAAGGCAAAGTCACAATGGAGCACAGCTGTTTGATCACCAGCCCACTGAGACCATCACAAGCAAACAAAATCACAAAAGTGCAACAAAGGAAAAAAATGTACTGGGTATAATGTGCTCAAAGAGAATGGAAGAAGAAAATACCAAAACTCAGAACAGTGGCCTGTCTCTCTATGGGCCCTCTATCCTGTTCCATTAGTGGTGACCTACCCCCAAATCAGGCTCCACCAATTACACCCGAGTTTGGAATGGTGGCCTGCATTCAGCCAGACCAGAGAATGGAGCAGCAACATACCTGTTGATCTCTGTCTACCAGACCAGAGGCCAAAGCACCAGCCAAACTCTTCCAGACCAGAGACCACAGCAGCAGCAAATCTCTGCGAGATCAGAGTCCAGAACAGGGGACATGCTCTGCCAGACCTGAGGCCAGAGTAGTGTATAAGATCTGCCAGACCAGAGACCAGAGAACATTGGCAGAGGTGCCAAGCTTGGGGCTCCACATACTCTATCAATCCCTTGCCATCTCCTTGCCACTCTCACTGGAACCTATGAAGCATGGCTCAAGCCTCCCTGAAATGGGAAAGAATCAGGTCTAGGGGGATAGAAGGATTTTGTCCCATGTCCTCAGTCAGTCCCAGAGACAAAAAAATGGTGGTGAGAGTCAAAACAGTTAAACAAGACACAGACTAGATCCCATTGCTTGTGAAGCAGAAAAATACAGAGCCAGACAGCAGATCCCACCACTCCTGCAGTGGAAAAATGAAAGTAGGATATCAGTGAATCCCTGATGCAGAAGATACCTGTATTGTCCTTGTCCAAAGATTCAGAGCTCACAGAAAACTGGGTACTCTACCACCCTTTACTGATAGGGGCACGTTCATCCTCTCTGAGGTCCAGAGATCACAGAAAACTCGCTACTCAATTACCTTTACAAATGTGCCCCTTTGAGGGGGGTCTGGAAAGTCTTCCAGTCCCCTTCTGCCCCACAGATGTCCAAATCATCAGCTCTAACCTTTCTGACCACACAGATTACACATTTTGCCTCTAGTCGAAAAAAAAGAAACTACAGAAACACAGACACAGACACAGACAGATACTGACAGAGTGCTCACTTACAGGCTGTTGTTCAGCTCCATGTGCCCAGCATGCTTGTGAGACTTGGGGATCCAATATGAGAACCCATATGTTATGGCCAGATCTTAGGGTCACCAAAGATCATCAGGAGCTGGATGACATATGCAAGAGAGGAGTTTTATTTGGGCTTAAGCTGGGTCTCTCCATCATCACCCAACACAGTGGATCATAGAGAAGAGCCCTGAGCAGCTGCATGGTAGGGTTTTAATTGAAGTCTGAAGAAGGACCAGAAAGTTCCAGTTTAACAGTTACAGGATTGGGTGACATTCAGTAAGGGCAAGCTTTTTACAAAGTGATTGGCTGGCTAACATAACTAACATTGAGCGAGCTATCTCTAGGCCTCAGGAATGTTGGGTATTTTCTGTCACTGAAGGTTCTACTACAAGGTAGTAGGCTGCTCAGCACAAATGCCCCATTTTGAGATGAGATACCTTCCCATCCTTGTGGTTATCCTCAGGCTGTTCCTTGGGTAGGGAATCTTACGACATTGCCCATTACCAGTGACCTTATGGTACAGTCACTAGTCTGGTGACCTTTAGGTGACCTTTTAAGGCCTAGTTCCTGGTGACTTTGGGTGTGTCAAGTAGGTTCTCTCAGTTCTAAAACATTCATTTGGATTTTGTGGGGGTTTTAAATGGCATGTCCTGTGTCAGAGAGCACTCCAATATCAAGCTGTGATATAGTAGAGTAGAGCTGATGATGTAAAGGATTTCCTATTGCTGAGAAAGTAGTGGCACCAGTTAGAATTTAGCTGAGGGAAGACTGCCTGTAAAACACTCCACAGATAAGTAGTATGCTAACCAGGCCTGTTAGAGATTAGGATCCCTGGATACACATGTTTGCTCACCAGGATTATCTAGAAATGAGGCAGGGTGAGGTTTTTTAATTTGTAACTTCCCAATGTGTATTTATTAATTTATTAATGCGAGTAAAAACAGACCAGATTGGTGGGTGTACAGTTTAGGTCAGGTAACTTGATCCAGTGAATATTGAATTTTGAATTAAGGGACTATCCTATGCCCATATGTACAATCCTCATTGACACAGTTCTGTCAGTTCAAATTTGAGACACAGGCTATTGGCTAAAGCTGTGTCTGTCAGGTTAAAAATCTAAGGAGATAACATTGTACTCAGGGGCAATATCAAACAGTATCCTATTAATGGATTTTCCTCTACCACAGAATGGCCTGTTCTTTTTCAAAGTCAGTATGCCTATGTGTTTTTTTCAACTAAGAGGTTAAGGGCACTGGCTGATCTTCCAGAGGTCATGAGTTCAATTCTCACCAACCACATGGTGGCTCACAACCATCTGGTGCTCTCTTCCAGTGTGAAAGTGTATATGCATGCAGAACACTGTATACATAATAAATAAATAAGTCAGTTGTTGGTATTATTAAATTTTATTTTCTTGATACATCATTGCTCTAGTTTCTTATTAGTTAATATTCGCTGATATTCTCCAGTCATTAAGAAATTCTTTCTTTTTCTCTAGTCTTTGATATTTGTTTTGTTTAAAGCAATGTCACCTGCAGATAAGCCTTCCACATGTTATGTAGTTTATACTTTATTTGAACACTGAATGCTACCTCTTCTGCCCAGTGCCTAGAACATAGTCCTGGAACTCTTTTCATGTGTGCTCTGACTGGTCAGTGTGAAGTAAAAGAGATCAGTGAATGATTGTCCACTGATATTCCTGGTTTGTTTGTTTGTTTCTTTGTTTGTTTGTTTTTGGAGGTGGGTGATTACAAATAAAGAGGGACCTGTGTAAGAACTGAGTTCACTGACCTACTTTGAAGCTGTAGTTACAACACAAAAAGGGAGGGGGGAAGGAAGATGGCAATGAGTCAGGTAATCAATTTTAGATGGTCAATAAAAGTGAAAAATGTACATTTGGGAGGAGTCATACACAAAGGGAATCAAGAATATGGATTAGTTGCTAAACTTGTTTCTGGAAAGCAAATTTCTACAGTTACACTAGTTCAAACACACAGAAGATCTGGACAAAGTGGTGTGGTAGTGCCTAACAGGAATGTTTTCCCCTCCCCCCATTTAAAAATGCACAACCTGAGAGAAAAGGTGTAATAGTTTGTGTGCTCTAATATATACTTGAAGTCCCTGAAGAATATTGGACCATAAAGCCATTTTCAACTTTTAAAAATAATTTTGAGATTATAATGAAATCATTTCAACCTACTCATTCTTCTCTACTGTTAAGTTTCAAATGCTGGAATAAATGGTTGAGGCACCTACTTAACAAAACAAAGCAGACCTGGCTGTCAGGTTGTCCCAGCATCCCTCAGTCCTTACCTTGGATATTCACACTTCCTTGGATTAACACCTACTTGGATTTCACACCTCCTTGGACATTCACACCTCCCTGGAAATTCACACCTCCCTGGAAATTCACACCTTCTTGGATATTCACACTTCCTTGTATATTCACACCTCCTTGGACATTCACACCTCCCTAGATATTCACACCTACTTGTACATTCACACCTCCTTGGACATTCATACCTCCTTGCAGGCTCTCAGCTCCTTGCAGGCTCTCACATCCTTGCATGCTCACACCTCCTTACACACTCATACCTCCTTGCATGCTCACACCTCCTTGCAGGCTCTCACCTCCTTGCATGCTCTCACCCCCTATCAGACTCACACCTCTTGTGACGTGCACACCTCCTTGCATGCTCACACATTCCTGGATATTCACACCTCGTTGGACATTCACACCTCCTTGGACATTCACACCTCCTTGGACATTCATACCTCCTTGCAGGCTCTCAGCTCCTTGCAGGCTTTCACCTCCTTGCATGCTCACACCTTCTTGTAGGCTCACACCTCCTTGCAGGCTCTCACCTCCTTGCATGCTCTCACCCCCTATCAGACTCACACCTCTTGTGACGTGCACACCTCCTTGCATGCTCACAAATTCTTGTATAATCACACCTTCTTGGACATTCACAACTCTATGGACATTCACACCTCTATGGACATTCACACCTTTATGGACATTCACACCTCCTTGGATATTCACACCTCCATGAACATTTAAACATCCTTGGACATTCACACTTCCTTGGACATTCACACCTTGCAGGCTCAACTTTCTTGCAGGCTCTAAGCTCCTTGCAGACTCTGACATCCTTGCATGCTCACACCTCCTTGCAGGCTTATACCTCCTTTCAGGCTGACACCTCCTTGTAGGCTCACACCTCCTTGCAGGCTCTCGCCTCTTTGCAGGCTCTCACCCCCTATCAGACTCACACCTCCTTTGACATGCACACCTCCTTGCCCGCTCACACCTCCTTGTCTGCTCACATCCCCATTGTCCATATGAGCTTAAGGTCAAAAACAAAATAAGGATGGATGTCATAATGCATGAATACTTTGTTGACACTTGTTAAAATCTCCCCCCCTCAGCTAATCTTGTATAACTGAATGTAAGTTGGTTAGTCAAAGATCTTAACAAATATTTGCTTCAAACAGATTTCCTTCAGAAGGAATTCTTTCAGGTTCTCAAAGTCTACTGTGATATGCAAAGGCTTTACACACTCTGAACCTGTGTTTAAGTGCATAGTCCCTAGGAAAGCCATAGACTTCCCAATAGCTTATTAATAGTTTGTTCTCCCGAAATATGACGGTTTCATACCATGACTTCTGTTCCCCTAAACATAATGACTGTCCCAAGCTAAAATTTCTGTTCCCTAAGACATAATATCTCTTCCTAACCACAAAAGAACAAGTGGATGAAATCAGTTCTACTGTAAAGCCTACATTTTTGCATCAGATGACATCATCAATGACATAAAGACATCACATATTCCTAAACGTTGTTTGATGGAAAAAAATATTTGTAAGACAGCACAGACAGTTTTGATTTTTCAAGCTCAGAACCACTGTAATTTTCTGTCTCAGTGGGTGTGTATGTGTCACATTTGAGCTCCAAAGATTGTTATGTGGGCCTAATCAACCAGTAGTGCCTGGATAACAATAAATTTTTGTCATTTACATTGAACTAGTGTTTGAGTTGTATTGAGTAGACTGAAGGATACAGAGGACTTACCATATTGGTTACATTCATGTGGTTTCTCTCCAGTATGGGAGAGACCAGTACCAGAACCAGGACCAGTATGCTCCTGTTTCACTGTCTCCTAATTAATCTGCACGCCAGCAGAGGGCGCTGGCTCTGAGCCGCCACTGTTGGTGGGAATAGAACTCTGGACCTCTGGAAGAGCACCTGGTGCTCTTAACCTCTGAGCAGTCTTGGTAGCCATCCCTCTCTTCTGCTGCAGTTCTTTTCATCCTCGTACCTTCTCCTGTGTCTCTGAGCACTCTCGTGTTGATAGGAGGCAACGTCTCCATCATTTCTCTCTGGAATGGTTCATGGTTTCATGAGCGGAGCCTGCAGGGCTGGTGGCCCCCAGGGAGAACCCATGAGGGGGAGGCTTGGGCAGGGTGACTCCACGAAGTGACCATGCTTCCTCAGCATTGTTCCGGGAACTCGGAACCCCGGTTGCCAGGTAACCGAAGGCCAAAAGCAACAAGAGCAGCCTGGACAGACCAGCCAGTCTAGAGCTGGGGAGATGAGTCTGTTCTGCTGCCAGACCTCCAGGGACTCAGGCCCTGGAGAAGCCATCGGTGGTCGCCTGGGCCGTTGCTGGAGACATGTGGTGCACTCCTTGACAGGTTTCTGGCACATTTCTCGCTGGGAGACCAAGGTAACTAGGGTTGCCCTGCGGCGGGGAAGCTTTCTGGTCCACCCCCATCCCCCATCCACTGCGGCGGCAGCTGGGTGAGTGTTCCTGTGGATCCCCTATTTGCCCACCGTTGTGCAGAGAGACGACAGTGTCCCTCTGCCTCTTTCTGGCCCTTTATCCAAAGTTTGCAACCACCGGGGTGGTTCTGGAACTGATCCTGAAAAGGCAGGCGAGCGGCTCCACCAGAGATCCAACCCTCAGACACTCCTCCTGTTTCCCAGGGCCCCTGCCTTCACATAACCAGGACAACTGAGTCCCAGCAACCTGGATCCCAGGCCTGGCCCTTTAAAGTGACAAGGCCAAATATGGGCGATTGGGAAAGGGTGGGGCTCTACCAGGTGCCATTCCCCTTCCCCAGGGAGTGTAACACACCGCCCTTTTTCATGCCCTGCGAGTCCTTTCCCTGTTTGGGTAAAGGATTCTGGACCCCATTTGCAGTGTTTGTTATGGATGGAGCCCCTAGCACCCCAAATTCCTCCCTGGGAAGATTCTAATAGTTCTTTCTAGATGTCTGGGAGGGTTGGGGACACGGGGCCTTAGGGGCAACACCCCCGTGGATTGTCACAGGTATAGATCCTTCAGGCTGACCATCAGACAAATACATGGGTGGGCTTGGGGTGGTGGGGGAGGTGAGTGGGAAGGGGCGTTTGGAGCCGGGGTGGAGGGCCAATTTTGGCCAGGAACCTCACCTTTGGGGTTCTCTCCCTAGAGACTGTCCCCATTACCTCACCTGCTGGTAGAGGGCAGAAGTTTCCCACTGGGCTCCTGGGTTTTGAGCAGCAGAGGGAGGAACGGAAAAGGAAGGGCCCTGGGGGATACCAATGCCCCCCCCTCCGCAGCCCCGAAGAGAGGCCAGGCTTCCGACACCGTGTCCCTCTGCCCTGCTCTCACCCACAGTGCCATCTTCTCGTTCTTGTCCCAGTGGCTGCAGAAATTTCCCCAGGATTTCTCTGGGGCTCCGGACCTGGCCATCGTGAGGCGTCTGCTGGACTATGCCAGGATCCATATGCCCACTGCAGAGTTGGACTGCCAATCTGGGGAGATCCTCCTGGCAATGGATAAGCCCGGGATAAGCTGAAGCCGGAGAAGGAGGAGGAGGATTAGGAGGAGGAGGACCCGGGGGAGGCGCCTGGTGAGACAGCAGCTGATTACAGCCTCTTGTCCCACAGGGGAAGTGTCCTGAAGCTCTGGCCATTGAAGCAGAGGAGGACGCCTGTTAACTCGACTGTCCTGCAGGTAGGAGAGGAAACTGTGCCTTCCCTGGCATGAAGAGGCCATCTTGGGTTAGCTCACCCCATTCTGCGTGCCTTCAGGCTGCTCCCCTCTCCCAGATGATGGCTCACCCCTTTCTGTGCTCAGATCCTAGGCTACTTGGGGCCTCAACTGCAGAGCTGCCTATGCAAGTGGCCTTGGTGGCACAGGAGAAATGGAGCCTGGCTTTGGGGACAGATGCTAAGCCCCAAGAGGATGCTGAGATCCTGGATCCCATGGCTGCGGGACCCCCAGTCTTGCCAGAAGTTGGACCAGTGCAACCTCCGGTTTTAGCATCAGAGGACGCACAGGCCCTTGTGGACGTGGCAGATGAGCTACTGTTTCTCTCCACTGTGGTGCACTTAGAGGCACCCGATCCCCTCTCCTCGCTGCCCGAAGTAGACATATAGTTGGTACAATTGCCAGCTGAGCTGCACCCAGCACCTGCTCCCCTTAGAGAAAAGATTCCCTTTATTTTGTATATTTTGAAATTGCTATTTTTCACTGTTGCGTTATTGTTGTTGGTTTCATATTATTATTAAAAAGGTGTTGCTTACTCAACTTAAGTGGGTGGAGCCATTCCTGGGCTGTGGTCCTTGGTGAGCCAAGGGGTATGGAGTCTGTTTTTGTCGAGAGTTTCCTGCGAGTTGGGCATGTGCATCCATCTACAGAAGATGCTTCCAGGTGTGTAGTTGGTGCCCAGGGGGTCTACTGGGATAGATTGAGTCCCTGAGAGAAAGCCCAACAGGGCCAGCACTTGACAGCAGACTTTGGGGCCACAGCCCAGCCTAGGGCTAGGCTCTGAGGTCAAGCACCAGGAACAGTACCAGGATCCAGCTCTGTGGACACTATCCCTGGGGGGGAGCTATAATTTGAGATATAGAGTACATTTTGGGGGATCATTTAAATACATGATATTTCTACATAGCACGCCTGTTTTAAAACTCAATCTTTGGAGCTGGGCATGGTGGCACACACCTGTAATCCCAGCACTCAGGAAGGAAGAGGCCTGAATTTGAGTCCAGCCAGGTCTACAAAGTGAGTCTAGGACAGCCAAGCTTACACACAAAAAAAATCTGTCTAAACAAACAAACAAATATAGAAACAAATGAATAAACCCAAAAGAGAAGTCACTCTGTGGACAAAGCTGACCACAATCTCAGAAAGATTAGCTTGCCATGGACTCCCAGGTCTAGGATGACAGGGATGCACCTCTGAGCCAAGCTAAGATATTTTTTAATGACCTATTCTTGAATCAGAGAATGAAAGGATAAAATAAGATATACAAAGCTACCATTTTTCTTTTAATGAACAGTAATGAGTCTTCAAAATCTACATTTATTTACACTTGCAAATAATTTCTGATGTTGTCAATAAGTGGGTTTTCTCCTTTGCTTTAATTTCATCCACTGAAAAATGTTTGAGTATGTATGTGCCAGTGAGAGGACAACTTTTTGCTGTTTACTATCTGTTTATATCCATATATGAATTCTCAACATGAAACCTAAAGAGTCTTTTGACCAGTGAACAAACTGGCCCTTATTTAGGCTTAAATATGATTTATGTATGTGCTGGTGTGTGAATTTGCATATACAATAGCCCAAGTATAGAAATATTAGAAAAAAAATCTACAGGAGAAATATGAGCTACCCAGAAATTGAGCTCAAATAATCAGGCTTAGAAACAACCAACTATGCTCATGGAGACAATTCTGACATTCACTTACAGATCTGAGACAGTGTCATGAGCAAGTCTTTACTCCTAAGATGAACTAACACATTCCAAAACACAACAGGATTATATCATTTTAATTTGGAAATAGCATTTATTATTCAAATTATTTCATGTTCTTCTATCCTTATATAACACTAAGTTTATAATCTGGATAGGAGAAAATATTTGACTGATGTAATAATTCAATTAAGTTTATTTGAGTATCAATGAACTCAGTGGGGAATGTCTGTGGTAAGCATAACTGGCAACATGACTTTGAACATATAACAATGACTAAAATAAACCCCACAAAGCTGTCACCAAGTCTTCACACATTTGTCATAGTCAGATTACACAGACACACACAACATGCTGTTTTGAAATAAATATCATTGCTGTTACATTATTCAGCACCTCTAGATAATTCTCTCAGAAGGCAGTACTTCAACATTAGGTGCCATGTAGTAACTAATGGGAACATAAGAAGAATGGAACTTCAAATAACATATATATGTGTGTGTGTATATATTCATATATATGTATGCATATATCCATACATACATATACACTATTAAGAATTTTAACATTAACGTTGGTAAAAATAGAACACATTGGGGGAACATCTTCCACCCTTGGACGTGTACTCAGAAAGCTGACATAAGAATCAATACTTCAAATTCAGCTTTGCATAATTACTGACATCCAAATCAGACTTGAAAACAAATATCTTAAAGGAATTTGTGAAAATGAAAAACAAAAGCACCACGCTTTCTTAGAGGCCCTTCATTGAAAAGCATGATCACACGCTACCTGATATTAATAAGCAATGGATCATATAGATGATGGGAATCCCATTCTATACTTTGCAGCAGAAAAAATACCTATCACCAAGTAGAAATGCATTAGATCAACAACAGCCACAGAAAGAATATCAGAAAGATCTAATAAGCTTCTGTGGTTGGATTTGATACACATACAGCAAACTTCAGTACCTACACCAATGTTTCAAAATAGAACACAAACCACAATTGGTGACCTCCTCCATTGCATTATAAGTGAACATGAGAAATAATTTACTTCCTCCAAAGCTATGATGAAAAACAGATAAAAATGTTTCTTTTCGTGATTAGATTCTTAGGATGTACAGATTTTAGTTTGTTTATCCTGTATTATATGTCTAATACCCACTTATGAGTGAGTATATACCTTGTGTGTCTTTATGCTCCTGGGATACCTCACTCAGGATGATCTTTTCTAGATCCCACCATTTGCCTGCCAATTTCATGATTTCCTTATTTTTAAATGCTGAGTAGTATTCCCTTGTGTAAATCTACCACAATTTCTGTAATTATTCCTCAACTGTGGGGCATCTGGGTTGTTTCCAGCTTCTGGCTATTACAAATAAAACAGCTACAAACATGGTTGAGCAAATGACCTTGTTGTATACTTGAGCATATTTTGGACATGTGCTGGATCTTGAGATAGCACTATTCCTAATTTTCTGAGAAAGTGCCAGATTGATTTCCAAAGTGGTTGTACAAGTTTACATTCCTACCAGCAGTGGAGGAGTGTTCCTTTCTGCGCATCCTCTCCAGCATATGTTGTCACTTGAGTTTTTTATCTTATCCATTTTGATGGGTGTAATGTGAAATCTTGGGGTCATTTTGATTTGCATTTTCCTCTGATAACTAAGAAAAACTTTTGAGGGGACAGAAGTTCTACAAGGAGAGCAACAGATGAAAAAATACTGGGCACAGGGGTCTTTTCTGAGACTGATACTCCAACTGAGGAACATGCATGGAAATAACCTAGAACCCCTACAACCCCTGCCCAGATGTAGTCCATGGCATCTCAGTCTCCAACTGAGATCCCTAGTAATGTGAACAGGAACTGTCTCTGACCTGAACTCAGTGGCTGGCTCTTTGATACCTCCCCCTCAGGGAAGTGCAGCCTTATGGCCACAGAGTAAGATAATGCAGCCAGTCCTGATGAGACCTGATAGGCTATGGTCAAATGAAAGGGAAGGACAACCTCCCTATGAGTGGACTTGGGGGTGGGAATGGGAGGAAGTTTGGAAGGATGGTAAAAGAGAGGAAGAAGGATGGGGCTACAGTGTGGATACAATGTGAATAAGCTGTAATTTATAAAAGCATTAATAAATTTTTAAAAAGTGAAAAAAGGAAACTATCTTTCATTATTAGAATGGTTTTGTTTTGTTTTGTTTTGTTTACATCCCAGGATTTTTTTTTTCAAAAGAGATTCCCTGTATGGCCTTGACTGACTTGTCGTGTTTTCTAGACCAGGCAGGCCTTGAACTAACACACATCCATCTCCCTCTGCCAGTCATAGTGCTGGTATTAGAGGAATTACCAACAGTCCAGGCTTTGATTTTTCTTTTAATTTAATATTTAATTTAATTTAATATGTTTTAATTTTGAGGCATGGTGTCTCAGTGCATCGCTGCCAGTCCAGGACTATCTTTGTAAACCAAGATGACTTTGAACTCACATAGACCCACCTTCATCTGCCTCCAAAATGCTGGGACTAAGGATGTGTGCCACCATGCCTGGCAAGACTTTCTTATAGCGTAGGCATACTATGTGATTTCAGACATATCTAGTCATGCAGGTGTGAAGGAGCCAGTTTTTTAGACAAGATTTCTCTCTGTAGCTGTGCATGTCCTGGACTTGTTTTGTGGACTAGGGTGATATTGAACTCACACAGCAGCATGCTTGTGTCTCCTGGAGAGATGGGATTAGAGACATGTGCCACCATGCCTGGCTCAGATTTTTTGTTTTAATCTTATTTTTGTTTTGTTTTTTAAGACCGAGTTTCATTGTGTAGGCCCGTCTATCCTGGATTCTCTTTGTCAACCAGACAGACATTGAACTCACAGAGATTGGTCTGTGTCTGCCTCTCATGTGCCTGGATTAAAGGCTTGTGCAAGCACACCTGGCAGAACCTTAGACATTTAAGGATTTGTTTAAGAGAGGGATTCATATATCCTAATCTTTTTATAAGGTTTCTGAGTATTATTATCAGTGTGTGTGTGTGTGTGTGTGTGTGTGTGTTTCTGTGGGTGCATAGATGTTAAATCAGTCATTGCTGCCTTCCTCACAGTCCTTCTCAGAGCAGAGCTTTTATTCTTATGACTAAGAAATTTTATTTTATATTTTTAGAAAAAATATCTCTTAGCCTTCCTGTTTGTGTGAGGGTGTGATATACCCTGGATCTGGATTCACAGATAGTGGTAGGTGTTAGGGATTGAACCTAGGTTCACCTCGAAGAGTAGACACTGCTTTATCCACTGTTCATTATGTAATTTTAAAAATATAGTATAATCACTGTCAAACAAAATGGTACAATTTATCAGATAGTGAAATTTTTGGAGTGAATAAAATTCAGAGACGCTCCTCCCACTGCCTGTAGGAATGCTGGGATGACAGGCTTGTGCCGCTTCATCCATTTTTTTTTAATATGTGAAAGAAAATTAATATCTGTGTCTGACTCCCAATGACGTAATTAAAGGAGACCCAAAGACTCCTTCTCCAGCTACCAGGGCCTGGGCCTTTTTTATTGTAGTAGCAGGAGCAGCAGAAGCAGAAACAGCATCTAAGTGTGTTAACTTCGGGACATGGGGCGGGGCGATGACATCACAAATCTTCTGACCAATTGTGATGCCAAGGTCACTATGGCGTGGGAGGGCGATTTACATACACCCCGACCAGGGGAAAGGTTGTGTGGGCTCTGAGGACGACGTTGTGCCACAGCGTCCATCAGCAGGGTGAAGAGGCTTACTGGGCCTCCTGCCAGGCTACTAGCCTAGCCACCCGAGAGTTAAGCCCAGGAACGCCAACATGTGATGGTGGGTACAGCACGCGGGGTGTTCTGGGATTTGTAGGCGGTACCCTGGCAACGGTTTATGCGGGAGAAGAGGAGAGAGGCCGATGCTCGACTGCAAGAAATCCCAGTAGGCATCGCGCGGACCGGACGCCATTTTTGTAGTTCTCAGATACAATCCCAGAAGACCCTACTCCGAAGCCATGTTTGTAGTTCTCAGGCTGGTGAGCCTTTGCAACATGCATCTTGGGACTGTTGGTACTTCACTGACCAGCGAGCGCTCCCAAGTGGGAAACCAATGATAATGGCCGGTCTGTGACTAGAAGCTTTGTATTTACGTACCCGTGTCCGAGGCCTGGGAGATGGCGGGAAGTGGAAAGGGAGGTGGTGGTGGGGGGCTCAGTGACTCCAAGCCCTGAAGTCTCTGCTCTCTGCATGGCAGATCGGAATCAAAGTCGGAAGGGGCGGGACTTCCGCAATACATACGCCAGTATCTTAGCGGGGTTTTCCCAGGTCATCATCCTTATTCCCTGCGAGCATCCTGGGGATATGGGTTTACCCATCCCAGCGGTGAGGCTGTGCATGACTATGTACAGGCGCCCTCTGCTGGCTTGTAGGTGCACAAGCAGGCAGGACTCTAATGCTTAGGGTACTGGAGGCTGAGTCATTAAGGTGCTCTGTGCTTAATGGTTAGGGTGCTGGGGACTTAGTACACAAGGATCTGGCCACATCTGCTGGCCTGAACCATACACATTTGGGCAAAGAGAAAAAGTATGAGGTGGAGGAGAAGGAAGAAGAGGAAAGGAAGGAAAGACAAATGTCTGTGTGAGTTTTACAGAAAAACTCTCAGCTAATTAAAACGTGTGTACTATTTGGTGTTGACTTGCTGAACTTCAACCAACATACACAGTAAAATGTACAGGTATTCTATAGTGATATTAATAATTTATGTTTTTCCCGAATGGCAAATAACATATTTTCAACTAGAAGGAAGTTGTGGAACATGGCAAAGCAGCACATTATATTTAGAGCCTGTATCAAATGAGAATGATTTGATGAACTTTTTTAGAGGAAGCTTTTCATATTAAAATTCGAGAACCATCCCTTGCTTAAAGCATTTTCTCAAGGCACCTAGACTCACCCTAGAATCACCCAGGTGATTTTTCCTTCCAGAAATCCTGGATTGACAATTTTGATTGCTCTCATCTTTGCTGTGTAAAAATTGTAAGCCATATCTAGCACATATTTCTATGAAGATTAATCTAGAAGAAATGGCTGTAATGACTAATTCTGAGCCCAGCTATTCTATATGGAATGTAGTGTATGCAGTGGCCTATACTGTCTATAAAATGATGTTGAGGAAGTAAAACATGGGATCTAAACACGACAAAAACAAGGGTGAACTTCTACCATGGTCGGTAAGCCTCACCCATAAGCAAGAGAAGCAACAGGATCTTACATTATTGGTAAGTAACTTACTGTGTTCAAGCCAATAAAACATTTCATCTTATAATAAATGTATGAGTTAAAATGGAAAAGGGAACTATCACAATGTATGCATATATTAATATAATTATCTTACATGATTTTGGGACTGAAAGCACCGATTTGAAGACATTAAATTTGAAAAAGTTTCAAAAAAAGTTTTCCTAATGTGAGATAAAATTCTGCAAGTTGTAAGTGTAATCAATGCAAAAATACAGCAAGTTCAATAACAAAAATATTTTATAATTCATGGAATAGGTCCAACACCATAAGATATAGACAAGGGGATCATATCCAAAGCAGCCATTTCACCAAAATTACAATCTGTGTTTATGACACAAGACCATAAGGATATCCCTTTGTGGACAATAAATACCCTGTCCTAGAGTCAAGAGTAACTGAAAAGAAATTTGCTTTCAAATTTTAATTTAGTATTTAGTATTAATAAAGTAAGATGAAGCTGAAACTAAAACTGCTTCCATTATGAAATTTTAGAACACAGACAGTGCTCATGAGACTGGGCCATATCTCAATGTATTGGTGATAAATGTAATGTGAGTGTTTTAAACAAACAAGATATAAACTTAGGACTCAAGCCTTGGGACTTAGGACCTTGGAGATCACCTTCACATAGGGTATCATTAAGAAGATTGTTCAGCAAGTCAATTGATCTCTTAATTCAGTCAATGATAGGTAAATACAACATGAACCCTGAATGTTTAGTGTACTGTGTAATGTAGTATTACGGGAATATGTAATATTTGACATAGATATTGACATATTCTGTAATCATGGCTTCCAGTTGTAATATGTTAGGTAAGTCAGTATGTCTCTTGTTCAGATAACTGTATACCTATATAGAAGTTCTTAATAACGTGAGTTATGAATTAGTTATCAGAGTATTAGGTTGAGTTATTAATTTTCAGGAGTTTATTTTTTGTTATCAAGATAATACTAGTACCTTAACAAAATACAGAAGTGTTTCTTCCTTTTCCCTTCTGTGGAATACTTGAAGGAGTATTGCAGTGAGTTCTTTGAGACTTTTGTAGAATTCATGCTGAATCTAAACCTATGCTTGCTTTCTTTTATTTTTTTTTCTTTTAATTGAAAGATTTAAATTACTTTTTCTGTCTTGGTTGTTATTTGTCTGCTTAAATAATTTACTTCATCTTAATTTAATCTTGTTAGATCTTATACATGTAGAAGTCTACCAATTTATATTTTATATTTGAATGAAGAGTTAAAATATGAACTCATGATTCTTTGCTTTCCTCAATGCATGCTGGGGAATTAGAATTAGATCAGAAATGATGCAGTTGACATAGAATTAATAGAGAGAAGACAGGCATTTCCAGAAGCAGGATTTTTCTCTCAGTCAGAACACTGATGTGCTAGTCTTTTGAGGGGGGAAGTGGAGATTCTGTGCTGTAGTACTAGGGGCTGGAGATTTTAAGTGGCTTGATATGCTGGAGGACATATTGTGGGATTTCAGTGTATAAATTTCTGGACTTAGTTCTGCCTCTGAGGTTTCATTCAGGAATTGTGAGTGCTGGGAGTTATTCTTGAGCATGGGGTAGTTTTTAAGCAAGCATTTTTCTGCCTGATATTTTTTTCTTTGTTATTGTTTCTAATGCTATGCTCAAAAACGGTGTGTGTGTGTTTGTGTGTGTGTGTGTGTGTGTGTGTGTAATGACAATGAAAAAAGACACCACAATTTTGCAAAAGAGCAATGAGGAGTGTATGAGAGTGTTTCAAAGGAGGAATGAGGGGGGTAATGATGAAATTACATTATGCTTGAAATAACATTATAATTGAAAAAATAAAGAAATAATAAAAACAACAAATAAAATCACTGTCATTGATGTATTAAACTTTTTTGAATGCAGCAAAAATTCTAATTGTTTTGTCTAAATGTTTTGTCTAACAATCTTTGTCACTTTGTTGTAGGATTGGGTCTCTTAATGCTGAGGTTTTACTGAAAGATGTTTATAAATTCCCATTATTTTGTTCATTTGGTGTTTCCTTAGTTTTTTAAAATTGATTATCATTGGTTACTTTCATTCCTATATTTAACTGTAAATTAAGTACAATTACTTAGAACATTTAGTTTTCTTATATAAAGAAATGTTGTTCATCCTTGAAAACATACATATAGTTAACATTGTAAAAAATAAGCAGTTTATATTTCAAAATCCATGTATATATCACACATGAAGTAACAATGAAGAAAGAAGCTTTTGATTTGAAGGTGAGTATGTGTGTGTCAGGGGTATGTGGGAAGGCCTGAAAGGAGAAAAAAGGAAGGAAGAAATTTTGTGATGAAACTATAGACTGAACATAATTGATAAATTTTAATATCCAGAAGTGATTACTGAGAGTGAAAAGACTGTGGCACATGAATTCAGGGTCAGAGACTGATATTTGTATCTTTCTGTATACCTAAACTTAGTTTGAGCATCTTGATGAGGAAGTCAAAAGTAGTTTTATTTAGGTATTAACCCCCAGTCTCCTTACTTAGAGCCTGGTGCTTTACCATTTGAGCCACTTAAGGCTTTTTGCTTTCCCACCAAAATTACTCTTTTCCTGATGTTGTTATTACTTAACAACAGGTGGTCTTAATTAGACTGACAAAGTGCTCCAGGCTTGTTTACTCAGACACTTTCTTCAGGCCACTATGGGCTGACTGGCCATCCTCTGTCCTCTTTCTGAGGCAGGCTCCCAGGGCGGGTAGACATTTAGGGTCCCATTGCCCTCTGTGAATGAATGAGAAATGGAGAGAAAAGAGGTCTCAGGCATACACACTCACTGAAACAAATTTTTCAAACAAATTCCCATAAGCTTACATATGATGATGATGATGATGATGATGATCATGTTGGTTTTTAGCTAGCATTTCCTCTGCTTAAACTGCAGCAAATTCAGGCTGCCTTTGGGAGAACATCTTCCCTGTCCACTGGTTATGGCTGGTTCCCACATACAATCACATAGACAAATGATCAGATATATAAACCTGTACATATTTATATACATATTCCATGGATAATGCAAAAGGAGCACGTTACAGGCAGCAACTGACTCATGTATAACGTGTACAAAAACAGACATATTTCATGCAAACGCATCAATACACATATTTACATATTTACAACTCATGGATGAAACAACTTCCAGCGGGCTTCAGTCCTGCTTATGGTCTGGTCTTAGCTTTTTTATTTCTGAGACAAAGGAGTAAATTCGTAGTCAAAAAGGTAATTGATTACAGATAAAAAGGAATTAAAAAATGTAACAGGTTACATGTATTTTCATTAAAACTAAACATTTTGTATTTGTGTATCCATTATAGTTCATGCGAGTTCAGAATTACAAAGGTTGACAGGGGTTAAAGGTTAACAGGGTTCAAGAGATTACAAGAAGATATATGTCTGCTCAATTAGGACTGATGTGGCTACACATTCTCCAGCTATCTCTTAGTTTGTAGTGAGTTCAGGACCAAAATTTTATCTGTCTTTCATTCCAAGATACAAAGTGAATTTAGACTGACAGTATTTTATGCCATAAGCTGACAAGGCATAAGGAATTACAGTGAAACAATTTGTATATATTGACGTCAAGTTTTGTATATATTGACATCAAGTATTGTATTTAATTTAGTCATTTCTTGATTGCCCCATTATAATTTGCATTTTTGGAAGAGTAAACTTGCCTATATTTTAACTGTATACAAGAGTGAATTGAGCTATTCCTAGACCGAGATTATCTGAAGCCACAATCTATCTCAAGCCCTTCTCATAGGGAGGCTTATGGAGAACCACAAAAGTATTTATTGCAGCCATAAAATTGTAAAATTGTTTTAGAAGTTCTAAGCAAGTTAACTTCTAAAATTGTTTGAATCAAATCAGGAATTATGTAATCAGGAATTAATTAATCTGAATAGCAGCACATCTTCCTAAAGATCCCATAGGAATTTTATTCCATCAGAATGGTTAAAAACAAAGAAAGTGAGTGTTCATGCCAACTCTGATTTTTTAATTTAATTTAATTTTATTAATAATACTTTATTCACTTTGTGTCCCCCATAAGTCTCTCCCTACTCCCCTCCCAGTCCCCCCCCTCCCTCCTCCTTCACCCATGCTCCTCCCCAAGTCCACTGATAAGGGAGGTTCTCCACTCCTTCCTTCTGATCTTAGTCTATCAGATCACATCAGGAGTGGCTGCATTGTCATCTTCTGTGGCCTGGTAAGGCTGCTTCCCCCTCAGGGGGAGGTGTACAAAGAGCAGGCCAATCAGATTATGTCAGAGGCAGTCCCTTTTTCCATTACTATGTAACCCACTTGGACACTAAACTGCCATTGGCTACATCTGTACAGGGGTTATAGGTTATCTCCATACCTGGTACTTGGTTGGAATATGAGTCTCTGGGGAGACCCCTGTGTTCAAATTTTCTGGTTCTGTTGCTCTCCTTGTGGGGTTCCTGTCCTCTCCAGGTCTTACTGTGTCCCACCTCTTACACAAGATTCCATGCACTCTGCCTAACAGTTGGCCATAAGTCTCAGCATCTGCTTTGATAGTCTGCAGGGCAGAGCCTTTCAGAGGCCCTCTGTGGCAGGTTCCTAGGTTGTTTCCTGTTTTCTTCTTCTTCTGATATCCATCCTCTTTGCCTTTCAGGATAGGGATTGAGCATTTTACTCAGGGTCCTCTCTCTTAGTTAGTTTCTTTAGATGTACAGATTTTAGTAGGTTTATTCTATGTTATATATCTATATGAGTGAGTATATATGATGTGTGTCTTTCTACTTCTGGGAAAGCTCACTCAGGATGATCCTTTCCAAGTCCCACCATTTACCTTCAAATTTAATGATTTCCTTATTTTTCATTGCACAGTAATACTCCATTGTGTAGAAGTACCACAATTTCTGCATCCATTCTTCAGTTGAGGGGTATCTGGGCTGTTTCCAGCTTCTGGCTATTACAAATAAAGCTGCTACAAACATAGTTGAGCAAATGTCCTTATTGTATACTTGAGCCTCTTTTGATATATGACTAGGAGTGGTATGGCTGGATCTTGAGGAAGCGCTATTCCTAGTTGTCTGAGAAAGCGCCAGATTGATTTCCAGAGTTGTACAAGTTTACATTCCTACCAGCAGTGGAGGAGGGTTCCCCTTTCTCCACAACCTCTCCAGCATGTGTTGTCACTTGAGTTTTTCATCCTCGCCATTCTGCTGGGTGTAATGTGAAATCTCAGGGTTGTTTTGATTTGCATTTCCCTAAAGGCTAATGACGTTGAGCATTTCTGTGTTTCTCTGCCATTCGATATTCCTCTGTCGAGAATTCTCTGTTTAGCTCTGTTCCCCATTTTTTAATTGGATTACTTGGTTTGCTACTTTTCAGCTTCTTTAGTTCTTTATTTATACTGGATATTAGCCCTCTGTCAGATAAGGGGTTGGTGAAGATTCTTTCCCAATCTGTCTCCTAACATGACCTTGCCTTTCCACTCAACTCCCACTTTTCCTTATAGTTGAACCAACTGCATTGATTGTTCCTGGTACTTGAGGATAGCATGGGAGTTTCTGATTGGGCTTTCAGTCATTTACAGGCTGTTACAATGGATAATAAAGTTAGATCTGCGCCTTTTATTCTTGTCTCTGGTGTTTGATTCCCAGGATTCTGTGTGGGCTCTGTTGCCACTCACACCAATTCCGGATGGTTCCTGATTCCTACATTTATGTAAGTACTGGCAATCAGGACTAGTTATTTGTAAGACCAGCAAAACCTCTTCACTGCTGGGCCAACTCTCACACCCTATGTTGCCTATTTCTTACCAACATTTACATTGCTGATGCTTTCATCTGTTTTTGTAACTGTTTAAACATAGATTTCATTTTAGGAAGATCATATCAACGTTACAATTGAAAGTGAGGCACTTCAGGTTTCTAGAAGATGTGTACATAACTAGAAGGGATGAATAGCTCTTTGCAGAAACTTGAGCAAAGATCTGTCAGTTCTTTCTATCTATTGTTTGTTTGATTAATTTTTGCAGAGTATTATGTGCCCCTGACTATTCTGTAATTCATTGCATAGACCAGGCTACTGTCCAGCTCTATGAGATATACTTGCCTCTGCCTCCTGAGGGTTGTTGGAATTAAAGGCATGATAAAATACACCCAGCTTGCACATTGTTTTTATACTCAGGAACTGTTCATACAATTTCTCTGAGGTGGGCTAAGCACAGTTGATCTGTTTACTTGTCTCCCCTTCTTTATGTCTGTTAATTAGCATTTCTTTTACAAATCTACATCTTTTTTTGAAATTTTAAATTTATTTTTATTTTAATTAATTGGAGTTTATTCACTTTGTATCCCCCCTGTAGCTCCCTCCCTCCTCCCCTCCCAATCCCACCATCACTCCCTCTCCCCTACCAATACCCCTCCCCCAGTCCACTGATAAGGGAGTTCCTCCTCCCCTTCCCTCTGATCCTAGTCTGTAAGGACTCAGCAGTAGTGGCTGCAGTGTATTTCTCTGTGGCCTGGTAAGGCTAGGTGTGGGGAACACACCTGCAGGGTAAGCACTCAGGAGGCAGAGGCAGGAGGATCACATTTCCAATAATTTTTAAAGATTTATTTACTATTTATACAACATTCTGCCTGCACACTAGATCTCGGTATAGATGGTTGTGAGCCACCATGTGGTTGCTGGGAATTGAACTCATGACCTTTGGAAGAATAGCGAGTAGTGCTCTTAACTTCTGATCTATCTCTGTAGGCTCATCCAAGAACATTTTAAAGAAGGAATTTATGGTATTAATTTCTTCGTGGTCCTTTCTTTCTTTCTTTCTTTCTTTCTTTCTTTCTTTCTTTCTTTCCTTCCTTCCTTCCTTCCTTCTTCCTTTCTTTCTCCCTTCCTTCCTTCCTTTCTTTCTTCTTATTTATTTATTTATTTATTTATATTACAGTGTTCTGCCTGCATGTACCGCTGCAAGCCATATGAGGGCACAAGATCTCACTATAGATGGTTGTGAGCCACCTTGTGGTTACTGGGAATTGAATTCAGGACCTTTACATGAACAGCCAATACTTTTAACATCTGAGCTACCTCTCTAGCCCTAGTTCCACTTTTTTTTACTTCGTGTTGCTTAAATTTTCTAAAACATAAATGAATGTGTTATGAACATCTGTAGAAGGAGGCATTGTTTTTCGAGGTAGAAAATGAAAAGATGCTTAACAAATGTCTTAATGATTCTTCACTATGGTCACACATAAGTTTGAATGAATACTGTCGAGTTCATCTAAATGGCTTATGTCACCATGTTGAATTAAATTTATCATTGTGTTTTCAGGATGATGTTTCTTACTCAAGGCCACTGGAGGCTGTATGCTGCCTTAGCTGATCTAATTGGATGGATGAGTAAATTGCAGCTTTTCATGGGGAGGTGGGAAGGCCAGCCTTGAACTTGTGATCCTTCTGTCTCAGCCTTCTGAATGCTGGGGTTCTAGGCTTGGGCTGCTTAAGTGAGAACACTGAAGCAGATGGTACAATTATCTGTTTGTGGGGATTATCACCTTCTAAGAATTCCAAACTTGATGTGTTTAATGTATCTCACACATTTAATAAGACATTAAAATGTATCCCTCTGCCATGTCAGGCAACCCCTAACCAACTATAATTCCAACTCCAAGGGATCCGCTATCCTCTTCTATCCTCCACGGACACACACACACACACACACACACACACAAACATATGTGTCTTTTAAAAAGTAAATGTGCTATCACAACCAGAAAAGCACATTTTGAAGAGATGCAGATGAGAAGAACTGTAATAATGTCACCTTGACATGTAGAATATTTCCTCAAGTGTTTCATACCATTCTTCTTCAGTAGAAGGTGTTCACATATTCTCTATACAAAATAAAAATAGAACCCTGTGTCTCTCCCTAGTTCTTGCCCCATGGGTCTTCTGTAGTTTCTCCTGCCATCTTTGACTTCTTTTGTTTTCAACCCATTAAGAATTTCTTGTAATGGAGGTATAAAAATTGAAATAAAATGAAGATTTAAATCTTTCTTCCATCCATCATTTTTTTTTGTATAAACTCTACTGTGTGCCTTTTTTGTGAAAGGAATCCTGCCAAGTGCCAGCAGGTGTGGCTCTGATGTTTGGTTTAATATTATTATTATTATTATTATTATTATTATTATTATTATTATTATTATTTTGGATTTTTTAGACAGGGTTTCTCTGTGTAGCCCTGGCTGTCTTGAATTTGCTCTGTAGACCAGGTTGGCCTCAAACTTACAGAGATCCTCCTGCCTCTGCCTCTCCAGTGCTGGGATTAAAGGTCTGCACCACCATGCTTGGCAGGACTTTCTTATAGCCCAGTTGAAGTCATACTGTGTGACTTAGGACATGCCCAGACATGTGAGTGTGAAGAGCTGGCAGGGGGTACAAGCTCTTGTTTTTGGAAATAGTGTTTCTCTGTGTGGCCTTGTGTGGCCTGGACTCCCTTTGCAAACCTGGATGACTTGGAAATGACACCCGCCTCTGCTTGCCCCACTGATGGTCACAGGCATGTAATGTCACACCTGACTTCTTGTTATAATCTTTAAAAATGATTTATAATCTCTGTGTATGTGTCTGCCTTCCTGAGACTAGCCCTGTTTTGACTAGGAGAGTTGGCACTCACTAAAAGAAAGGAGTCAAGTTCACCAACCCTAAGCATGAGGTACTCTACTCTCAACTGCTAAGTCAGTGAGGGTGTGAGCCCAAGCTGTGGTTTGTAATAAAAAGATTCTCATGTGTTCTGCAATGGCTCAACAACTGGTGGTCTTTTGTGGTCTCATGAACTGGGCACAACAGAGGCAGTCCCATGGAGGATTTATACTTTCAGAATAGCCATAAATGCTCTTCAGTTAGACCTTAGAAAAGTGGGTTATGGCAGAGCATAGAAAACTCAGCTATGGGCCTCCAGTGCCATCAGGTGAAATTCTTAACACTGGGCCTGGTAGAAGCTGGTGTTACAGTTAGCACAACCATACAGGTATTCATCAGTCCTAGTACACTAGGTCCACCAAAGAGGCTGGCAAGGAATATCTGATAAGGGATAAAGATGGCCCAACAAAAATTGTTATTAGGCTCTGGACATACCAACATTGCCACATCACTGCAGAGGAAGCAGCAACAGCACTAGATAAGAGACCACTTAGAATTCTGGAATTGCCCTCAACAATTAGGCAAGGCTTAAGACTCCATGAAATGACTGGAACCCACAGCAATGATAACAGAGATGCACAGAGCTATGCCAAAACCATGACCAGAGGACCCTAAAAGGGCAGGTCACTTGTTTGGAGAAGTGGCTTTATCTCATAGACACACACTTTCATTTTTCATAAAGAGGAAATTGTTAGGTTCCAGTTTTCCAGAAATCATTAAAATGATTGCTGTGACTATTGTTATTAATAAAAATTATATAAAAAGTATGTATATATAAATATATACAGTATATATGCATACTGTTCCTTTGTGTATATATATTGTTCCTATACACATATATGAAGCATTGACACCCCACAAGTATACCCTTCAGTTTTTCTGTTACCATCTGTTGTGGCTCATAGCACCTACATGTTAGTCTGGTTTGTTTCCCCAATGAAACTCCCTTGGAGAAAACTAAGTTTTTCATTTATTATTATTATTATTATTTAAAGAGGTAGTGAATGTTCTTTTTGGAGGGAGGGAAACTTTATGATTTATGGAGTAGTTCTTTTTCTTATGGAAGATTTGTTTATTATTTGTACAGTATTCTGTCTGCATGCCAGAGGCAGTTGCCAGGTCTCACTATAGATGGTTATGAGCTGCCATGTGGGTGCTGGGAATCGAACTCAATACCTTTGGAAGAACAGCCGGTGCTCTTAAGCTCTGTGCCATCTCTCCAGCTCTCTTATTTTTTATTTTTATTTATTCCTTTTACATCCCTGTCATAGACCCTTTCTTCCTCTCTTCCCAGGCCTACCCTCCCTGTTTCCCCTATCACCCCCCACCTGGATCCTCAAAGAACAGAATCCATCGACCCCGTGTCTAACCACCCATGCCAGCATATCCAGTCCATCAGTATTGTGAGCATCCTCTTCCCCTGTGGCCTGGCGAGGTAGCCCTGAAAGTGGAAAGTGGTAGAAAAGATAGATTGTAGGTCAGGGTGCATTCTTTTTTATTTTATTTTTTTCTTATCAGTTACATTTTATTGACTCTGTATCCCAGCTGTGTCCCAATCCCTCATTCCCTCCCAGTCCCTCCCTCCCTCCCTCATCTCCACCGTGCCACTTTCCAAGTCCACTGATATGGGGGGACCTCCTCCCCATTCATCTGATCCTATTTTATCAGGTATCTTCAGGACTGGCTGCAAAGCCCTCCTCTGTGGCCTAACAGGACTGCTCCTCCCTTGGGGCGTGGGGAGGCCAAAGAACCAGTCATTGAGTTCCTGTTAGAAATAGTCCTTGTTTCCCTCACTTTGGGAAACTAATTGGTTACTGAGCTACCACAGGCTACATCTGAGCAGAGGTTCTAGGTTATATCCATACATGGTCCTTGGTTGAATGTCAGTCTCAGAAAAGACCCTGTGCCCAGATATATTTGGTCCTTATGGAGCTTCACAGGGTGCATTCTTATGTGTGTTGGTCCTGAAGTGTTTACAAGGCCTCGTTACCCTCATGTCCTTCATCCCCTCTGGCACTTACACTCTGCACACAGAGTACCTTGAGCCCTTAGGGGTGAGAGTTTGCTGGAGACATCTCATTTAGGGTGGAATGGTCCAAGGCCTCTCACCCTCTGTGTATCGGCTGGATGTGTGTCTCTGGATTTGTTCCCATATGCTACAGGAGGAAGTTTCTGATGATATCCAAGCAAGGCATGGATCTGTGACTATGGCTGTGCTCCTTTAGAGTAACTGTAGCATTTAGATTTCTCTTACGTCCCTGGCTTGTGCAGACTCAGGCTCCTGGCCACCCAAGCCATGTTGGATCAAGGTTCCTTCTCATGGAGTGGCCTCCTGAAACCCAATCAGATATTAGTTGGTCACTTCCATGACGTTTGTGCCAAAAGCGCACCAGCAAATCTTCTAGACAGGTCACTGTTGGAGAGTGAAGGGTGTATGGCTGGGTTGTTGTGTGATTTTCTCTTCCAGTGGCATGCAGCGTATGTTCCAGTATCATGAACAGTAGTCCATAGGGGGTGAAGGTTCTAGGTAAGCACCAGCTGGGATTCTCTGTGTCCAATGACTTGTGGAGGTGTTGTCCTTAGCAACAGAATCTGACCATTAGGTTGGGGAGATCAGGAGAGGATGGACACTGGTTGGGCGGCCCCAGTCCCTGCTTTGGCCTAGCACAGAGTCCTCCCTCGTCCGGATGCCACAGGACTCGAGGAGGAAGGCAGTTCTCGAGACACTCCTTGGTCTGTTCTTATTAAATTCAAATAAATACATAGTATTAAATTAAGTACAGCATCTATTTAAAGCTTGTTATTAAGTGACACATGTTCGCCACTAGAGGGCACCACGTCCCTTGACAGATGACCTTGTGGTTGCTGGGGATAGAACCAGGCACCTCCGGAAGAGAGAGGGATTCTCTGCTTCACAGAGGCCCCTGGCTATTGGGATGACAGGCATGAAACAGTAAGTCTGGCGTTTTGTTTGCTTATTTCTTTTTTTTTTTTAATTCATTCATTTATTCTCCGGCATTATGCCTGTGCACTATAAGAGGGCACAAGATCTCATTATAGATGGTTGTGAGCCACCATGTGGTTGCTAGGAATTGAACTCAGGACCTTTGAAAGAGCAGCCAGCTCTGTTAACCTTTGAGCCATCTTTCCAGCCTCAGGCTTTTTGTTTGTTTGTTTGTTTTTTTAATCTTTAAAACAGATTTATTATCTGTGCAAGTGCAATTTTGCCTTCCAGAGACCAGTCCTGCTTTGACTGGGAGAGTCAAAATGATTAAAAAAGGGGGCAGAGACCCCAGAATCCCTTCTCCAGGGACCAGTGACCATCTGGAATATGTCAGATCAGGAGAATTCAAAGGGCACATTTTTCCTTCGCACAAATGAGACTTCCAGCATCCGGGCCTGTTTACTTCCGGAAGCAGATAGGCAGGGGGATGGCATCAGGAATCCCAAATACCTGGAGGCTCTGGATCCTGAAGACAGCCAGTGGTGGGGACATTTACCTGACACCGGGAACCAGGGGAAACTCTGTGTGCAATGTGGCAACTGGAAAGGGCTTTTCAGGATATTTCTGGGTCCCCTGTATATTTTCAGGGTTGATTGTTTGGTGTTGAATAACTAACTGATTTTATGCTCTTTCCTGGAAAGAATTTTTTTTCTCACACTCTCAGCTTTTATTAGTTCCCTGAAGATTTTTTCATAGGATTAAAGACAATGATTTCTTCCTGGACCACTTTTGCATGCCTATTGGCGTTTTCCATTTTTCACTTCATGTTTGTGCAGGTGTATTGGTACGCATTTTTTTTTCTTTTTTTTTCTTTTTTTTAATATTGGTTCGTCTTATGGGTGTAGCTCATGGTATTATTAGGAGACACACCACCATAACATACTCTGATCCTCTGCCTTATATAATTTTTCATCATCTGTTCTGCATGATCTCTGAGCCTTAGATCTGGGAATTGTTTTGTAGATTTATCAGGTGTGAGTGTTCTCCAGAATACTGCCTTGTGATTGGTTGTGTTTTTCAGTCATGATTGCTGTTGCAAAGAAAAGCTTCTTCTGACAGTGGTGAACTATACTTATCTGTGTGCATTATTAAAAATATTTAGGTTGTAACATGTAACATATTCATGCATGGACTTACATGTATTATAGGGATTTTATGTAGATAAATCTCCAGTTTGATTGCTTAAAACCCTTTCAGAAATATTTACTGTTATTTGTTCCACTTCCTTCTTTCATATTTATCCACCTTGATAATTAGGGGACCTTCCCCACATTATCCCAATCAGATCAATTGTACCTGCCATTTTATTGCTTGCCCAAAATTTTTTTCTTGTTTCTACAGTTATTCCATGGTTATGCTCACATCTAAAACTTGGGATCTAGATGCCCTAGTGTAGAGAATGAGAGATATTTGTCTTCTGGATATGGGTTACCTAAATTATAATTTTTCTACTTACAACTAATTATGTGTATGATATTTATCATGTTAAACATAATTATGATTTTCCATTTCCTACCTATTGTGAACACAATATCAATGAAGGTGACTGAGCAAGTGTTTCTAGAGTGGGGTGCTGAGTCACTTTTACGTATGTCTAGGAAAGGAGAGCAGGGCCAGGTAGTAGATTTTTTTTTTCTTTTAGAAAATTCTCTACTCTGATTTTTGGAATGGCTGAACTGTTTAAAAGACCCTCCCCCTTTCCAGAGATCTATTTTCATGCCTGTTCTATAGAAGAATCTCAAATACCACCAAAAGCCCTATTATACTCCCAAAAATAAGAAATAAAACAAGTATTTAGTTCATGCACTGTTTATCTAAATTACTATCATGTAATTACATTTTGAATATTGTCCACAAATTAATAAGTAACATGAATATCTTACTAAAATTATTTCAGCAGCAGCTTCTATTCTGAAATAGAATGTCTATGATTGTGAGACAAAGTGAGGAGCTCTTATTTTTGTTTAAATATATATTTCAGAAAAAGGTTACTTAAAAGTATGTAAATAATTTAATTTTAGTATACTAATGCGTTTTATTAGAAAACTAATACATCAAAAGGATCAATTTTTATTTGCTATTTTTTGTTTTTAATACATCTCAAAGAGTTCTTATCAGGTCTTAAGAGAATAATGTAGCACTTAGGGAAAAAGATGCATCCCAAAAGTCCTGCACTGGAGGCCAAAATGGAGAAGACTTCCACAGCCACCATGGCTTTGCCCTTGGTGCTCTGGTAGACAGGGATGAAGGTGACCCAGACACTGCAGAACACCAGCATGCTGAATGTCAGGAACTTGGCCTCATTGAATGTGTCTGGCAGGTTCCTCACCAGAAAAGCCACAGTGAAACTGCCTAGGGCCAGGGACCCTAAGTAGACCAGCACACAGTAGAAAACAGTTACTGAGCCCTTGTTGCATAAAATGATGACTTGAGCATTTTCAGAGTGTGCATCTTTGTCAATATAGGGAGGTGAGGTTGCCAGCCAGACTCCACAGAGAATAAGTTGGATCAGGACACAGATGGGAATGACAGCATTATAGACACCTGAGACAAAGAATCTTCTCGTTGTTCTCCCTGGTTTCATGACTCTAAAGGCCATAATTACAGTTATAGTTTTTGCCAAAACAGTGGAAATAGCCAAGGTAAACACAAGTGCAAATGTTATTTGTTGCAGTATGCAGGTGGTTGTGTTTGGATGGCCAATGAAGAAAAAAGAGCAGAAGAAACAGAGGAGGATGGAGATGAGTAGGACATAGCTGAGAGTCCGGTTATTGGCCTTAACAATGGCTGACTCTCGGTGTTTAAGAAAGATCCCCAAAACTGCAGTTGTGCTGACAGATAAGCACAGAGCTGTGCAGGCCAGAGCCATGCCCAAAGGATCTTCAAAAGACAAGAAGGTCAATCTCTTGGGCACGCAATAGTTTCTCTCAGGGTTTGGGTACTCTTGACTTGAGCAAGGGATGCACACCTGCTGATCTGAGGGGAGGAAGTGAATCAACATTTCAGCTTTTACAATTATTTAGTTATTGCACATTTACTTCATGAGAGTGCTTTCCATTGATAAGTGTAGCCTGGCATATTCTGCTTTCTGATACTGCCAAGGAAGGAACTATTTATAATTCCCATTTTTACTCTTTATCTTCTTTAATAAACAATAAGCTTTCTGCTGAAGAATTTATCAATTTCTCTAGGGCAGTGAAATAAATATTACTCATGCTCAGATGCAGTAACACTGTCAAGCAATCCTTCAAATGCTTTTTTATATACTGTGAGTTTCTAAGTATGTATACAATACAAAGTATTTTGATCACTTCCATGTATAAAAATATACTTCATTAATTCCACCATTATGGGTTCTTCTCAATTTTCTTGTTACTCACAGTTTTAATGGATATTTGTTGCCCCACTTCTATATAATTTTTCTAAGGTAACATGGGAATAAGTTATATCTGACCTCCATGGACTATGGAGCAATTCTGATTTGGCAGTAAATATACAAAACTTGCATCAACAAACAGCAGCTATCTGCTCAGATCAACTAGTACCTATCTCAGATGTGGAAGTTGCAAATAAATTTCTATAGTCTTTGACATCCTTTGACTCAGGACAGGACTCTTAATATTTCATTATTAATTCCAAAATAATCCTGGGAATTGTTCTAATTTTCACTCTTGTTCTTTCAGTACTATTCTGAAGACTGAAAAATGACCTAAATGTCATATAATAGTGCCATAAATCTATAAATATTAAATCAGAAAGGGAGAATGACACAGCCATATTCACTGAAATTGTTGAGAGTCATGAAGCCAGCACAGTTGCTTGACACAATCCCAGATTGTCAGGATCACTGTTATTCTATATCTAATTTTTTTTTACCATGTGTTGTATTACAGGGGATGTTCTGCAATATGATTCAATTTCTGTTTGTTTTTTTTCCTACAGAAAAGTTATGTTTGTGTCTTTTTATGAAAATCCTAAACTTAGCTTTATCTGTCCACTGTTTGGAAATCTTTACACGGCTTGCAGATCATTAAGCACAGACAAGCAGATAGAGAGATGAGGCCAGTATTTCAGGAGTTTTCTTGGGGTATATACCCCTAAACAGTATATTGGTGCAGGGTAAACAAAGACAATATGCAAACCCTGAGAGGCCAAGAGATTTGGGTAAATCTCTTGTTTCTTTTATTATAGGCTGAGAACTCCCTGTAAATGTTGTTTAGAAATATGAGGCAATTGAGCATACATTCCTGATGAAATAAAACTCAGTAAATAAGATAAATTGACTAAAATAGACTTTTTTCTACTTTATAGCATAGATGATAATACATATAGTGAAGGGAATTATTTATTAGTATTTTCTATTCATAACAAGTTCATGTATTTTCTGTGTCTCTGGACTGCAATTATTCTGCAAACACTGCCAGCCTAAAAGCAGGCTCTCACACACCTGAACGACCTAAAAAATAATGAAAAAGATATAGACACACCCAAGAGGAGTAGACGGCTGGAAATAATCACACTCAGTGCTGAAATCAATATACTAAACCCAAAATTATCCAAAGGGCCAACAAAACCATTTTTTATTTCTTTGAGAAAATCAACAGCATAAACAAACCCTGAACCAAAGTAACAAAAGGCAGAAAGACACTATTGAAATGAACAAAGTAGAAAATGAAAAGGGGGACATAAGGACAGACACCGGGGAAATCAAAAAGAATCTTTAAGTGGTACTTCAAAAGCTTATACTTTACAAAAACTTTATATAGAATGGACAATTTTCTTGATAGATTCCACTTACCAAAGTGAAATCAAAATCAGGTAAATAAATTAAATAGGCCTATCTCCCCTAAGTAAATAGAAGTAATCATCAAAATACTCTTCCTAATAAGCCCTGAGCCAGATGGTTTCAGCGAAGAATTCAACCAGAACTTCAAAGAAGTGCCAGCTAAATCCAATACTCTTCAAACCATTCCACAAAATAGAAACAGAAGGAACATTACCAACCTCATTCTCTGAGACCACAGTCACCTTGATATCTAAACTGCACAAAGAGCCAACCAAGAAAGAGAACTTCAGACCAATTTCCCTTATGAACATTGATGCAAAAATACTCAATAAAATACATGCAAACAGAATCCAAGAACACATTAAAGGTATCATCTGCTACCACTAAGTAGGCTTCATTCCAGGCATATATTGATGGTTCAATCAATGGAAATCCACCAATGAAATGCATCATACAAACACACTGAAAGAAAAAAAAAACAACCCATGATCATCTCCTTAGATGCCTAACAAGTATTTGACAAAATCCAATGCCTGTTCATGTTTAAAGTTTTGGAAATATCAGGAATACAAGTCACATACCTAAACACAGTAGGCGCAGTACACAGCAAGGCTATAGCCAATATCAAAGTAAATGGAGAGAAACTTAAACCAATCCCACTGAAATCAGGGACAAGGCAAGGATGCCCACTCTCTCCTTATCTCTTCAACACACTTGAAGTCACATAGCACACTGCAAGAAATTTATCCCATGGTAACATTAGATTGTAGAATATAAAGAATTTTTAATTAATCTTTCAACATTTTATTGTTTTAAATAAAAGATAAAAAGTTCTGTTTCTTATAAAATTGCCTAAGGGTTGGCTTTTCTCAGTTTAATAAATAATAATAGCTTCTCTTCGTTATAATAATGCTTATTCCCTCTGACTTTATTTTTTATAAAAAAAATGTAATTTTAAAATAACATATTTGCCTCAATATATCTCTTCTTGTTCTTCTTTCCAGACCTTCTCCTGGATAATAAATGTTATATTTATTATCTCTCAAATTCATGGACTCTTTCTTATTAAATGTTGTATTTTTATCTTTGTGTGTGTGTGTTTGTATTCATAAATACTACTTGCTCATTCCATGTGATGTTACATGTATATGTTATCACATGGTTGACCACAGGCAGCCATACTTTTACATACGATGATTGGCTTTTTCTGCTATTGTTGATACTTGAAATGTCAACTATAATTGTTTTAATTGTTGTTCCATTCCTTGTGCATTGAGGAAACAATTACACATCTACTTTTCCTGGAGTTACTTTCAGGCACCAATCATTACATTTGTTTATTACAGAAATATAATTTGATCTTAGACAACTGAATATCTCACATTCAATGGGGAGCCTATTGCATGGATCACTGTAAGAGTTGAGATGGCCATTCTAGGCACCAAAAGGAAAGATTTTTAAGTAAGTTGATTTTGACACAATAGCAAGAGAACTGCCACTCAAACCTTCACACATTGAGAGGAATCAGCAGTGGTTACTAATGGATGCAGGAATGAGTGAAAGAGACATAGGGAAGAGCACTACATTATGACACCATGGTCACTTCTTAGCTTTCCTGTTCTACATTCCCAAGCAGTTTGAGGAAATATATTATTTTTATACCTGTCTGGTTGGAAATGTGCTGCTCTGGACAAAATACACAAGAAAAACAGCAGACAGGTCTTTCTTCTTGTGGAACTTTCCAGAATCCTGGACCACAACTCTGTGCACATACAGATTGAGGAGTCTGAGGCAATACAGAAAAACTCATAGTAATATTTTACATTAATTTAAAATACTTTATGCTAAATAGCTTAAATGCATACATCCTATGTAAAATCTATGTATTTATGAGGAACTCAGAGGTTTTAATATGGGAGTGTAGAATGGAGTAAGTTAGCACATTTCCCAATGCTAAATGTTCAACATCCCTTTATGGTGTCTAAACTATAACTCACTTCTTCCTAGCTTTTGCAAAATGTGTACAATATCCATATATTCTCTCCTGTGAGGTAGCAAGCCAGAACTCCTTTTTCATATAAATTATGGAACTGTTGGATTGTCAGACAGAAACACAGTCACCCCTGCCTCATCTATTTCTACCTTCACATTTCTAGTCCTGTAGTAATACCCACACACTCTCCTTCAGCTGCAAAAGAAAGTTCAATTTTATCATGAACGATGGTTTGGTCTTTGGTGAATTATGATCTATTACTGTGATTTTACCCTTGACTCCCAATGCTAGGAATAGTTCTATGCCTTCTTTTCAAACATTAGTGACATTGTCACATAAGATTTTTACCAGTTGCACTTTATTTAATCATATTAATTACTAAACTTCTAACACAACTTTAGCTTGTTATATGTTAGAAATTGTGTAGAAGAGGAACTATTTCTGTCTATTCTTAGACCTCTTTTCTGCCTTGATTTGGATTCAGTTTCTGTCTCATGAATATGAATATATTAACAGGAATATATTTCTGGATAACTGGCTCAGAAGTTAAGAGTGCACACTGCTATTGCAGTGAAATATGAGTTCAGTTCCTGTCACACATTTCTGGCAGTTCATATACATTGATTACAGAAATGGCTTGTATCTAAGTCCATAGTTTATTGTTCATGCTAGTTCACAAACTTGTAAAACTATTGATATGCTTTAGTATGAATTGTGTGCATGGAAGGATGCTTGAGCATGATCATGCATGTATAATAAAAATATGTGATTATATACATAGGCTTGTATGCAAGTGTGTGTACACACAGAAAAACCCACATACCTACAAACCTATATATATATAACCAAGAACATTCATTCATTCACTGTAGCATGAATGAACACATTTAAATTCAATTCATGTAAATCCATCTACAGGAAGTACTTGTTTTTATGTATATTTTATGTGCATATATAGATATACATAATTATGAAATGCTAGTTTATTTCTGAGTTAAAGTAATCAAAAAGGACTGAAGAGTTGATTTAGTGTTTAACATGCTTGTCACATGAACATGAATACCTGGATTTGATCATGCTGAAAGGATGGAAAGAAAAGTTGGGTGTAGAAAATATTCCTCTAATAGGAATTTTGTGATCATAAAGACAGTAAGAAAGTCAAGGAAATTCTGTCCACTGAATACTGTAAAATCAATAACCAAAGGTTTCAGAGAAATAGCCTGATAAAAATATAAGGGTGAGCAACTGAGGAAGATAACCAGTGTTGAATGTCGACCTAACAAGTATATGTGCTCAGTCACACACAAGCTCACAATAACAATAGAGCTAGGAACATACAATATATGAATCATTTAAATTTTTCAAAGAGACATCACACAATCAGGGAGACAAGGCACACAGTTAAACATAATAAAGGCAATGTACAGCAAGCCAATAGCCAACCTCAAGTTAAATGTTCAGAAATTTCAAGCGTTCCCATTAAAACCAGTGACAAGGCTGCCAATCTCACCATATCTCAATACAGTGCTTGAATTTCTACCTAGAGCAATTAAAAAAGTGAAGGAGATCAAAGGGATATAAACTGGAAGATAGGAACTTGAAGTATTACTATTTGCAGATGATAAGTGACTCTCAAGATTCTACCAGAGAACTCCTACAGAGGCTAAACAATTTCAGTGAAGTGTCTGGATACAAAATTAACTCAAAAAATTCAGTAGACCTTCTGTACACAAGCAACAACAGGGCTGAGAAATAAATTAGGGAAACAACACAATTCACAATAGCCACAAATACTACAAAATATCTTGGTGTAATTCCAACCAAGCATTTAAAAGACCTGTATGACAAGAACTTCAAGTCTTTAAATTGCTTTAAATTTAAATTACTTTAAATTTTCAAAGAGATATCACATGATTTTAAGAATTCTTTACAAATATTTCTCTACATATTAAATATTGAAAAATTTCAGACCTGATTGAAGTTTCTTGGCCATTTAATCAGAACTTCATTGATAAAAAAGCCTTGATCTTGTGGACTCTTGAAGACAAATTCTCCCACTTTAACTAGTAATGAATTATGCTTAGCATGTTCCACAAAATTTTGAATATCATACATTTCTATAATATTCTTGTTCTCATCAAAGCTTATTTCATCTCCAGCAGCATTTGTCACTTTAATTTTCCTCAGAAATGGATGCAGCTGAAGAGAGACATCATTTGATATGAGTGGCCCATAGAAATTACTGGCTGATGATCTTTAAGAGAAATCCATTCTCTCTCTCTCCCAACATGGCTTTCTTTTTGAAGAGGCTTAGTTTGTTTAGGTGTCTCCCCATTTGTTTTAGTGAGACGAACTGTTCTCCCCATAAAAAGTAATGCAAGAGTTACTGAACAGAAGTAGAAATGTTTTCTAAGGTATGGAAAATTTGGAGCATGTTCTTACACTGAAGAAGGCCCTGTGAATTTCGCCAGCACCAGCAAAATGTGTCTAATTAGAAAATTAGATTTCTGTAGAAAAATATTTTGAGTAAAAAGGTAAACAACATCATTTCAGTGGGTTCATTTGTATTAAGATATGTCCATTTCTATGCCACACAATGAATATGAGTGTATTTCAAAAAGGTATGCATGCATATACAGAGAGTACCTTCATGTGACAATATTAGTAGGAGTTTATGCAAAGCTCCAGATTAATTTTAAAATGTACATTAAATGTGTACACAATTTATGTAAGTTATAACTCAGGAAACTGAAGAGACACACTGCCTGCTTTCATTTCTCTTTGGTTTGTTTTCTGTCACAACAGTTGACTTTCAGTTTTGATATGAACACTATGTGGGTCAATATGGACTACAAATGTGCCTGGTGCCTCTGGAGGCCAGAAGAAGGTGCTGAATCCCTAAGAAGTAGAGTTACAGACAGTTGTAAGCTTTTATCTAGATACCAGGAACCGAGTGTAAGTAGTCTCAAGAGCAAGAAGTACTTCTAAACACTGAGCCACTAAACACTAAACACTAGGTGCCACCTCAGGCACCTAGATATGTGTTAGTTTTGTTTATTGCCTACAACTATGTATATATGTACACAAAGTGTATGCCTGATGCCTGCAGAGAGCAAAAGGGTGTGTCAGTTTCCTTGGAGCTGAAGTTAAAGACAGTTGTGCGCCACCAGATGTGTGCTAACAACCAAACTTGGTACGCTTTGTGAGAAGTACATTCTTATAACTGCTGAGTCATGTGTCCACCATTATCTAATTACATATCTAACAAAGTAAATGGTTAATATTTCAACTTCTGATATTCAATGTTGTGTTACCTAATTCCTACTAATGTTATAAAGAAGTCTTGTTTAGGTACTCTGTTATCTATAGAAGGCTTATACTAACTTACCTAATATCACAACTCTGGAAAGCTATGTTCACAAACCATGTCAATGTCTATATTATTGTTTTCCATGATACTCAAGATAACATACTACACTGTGCATTCAGAATTTATTTTTTGTTTATCTATCTTTGGTAGAATTTAATGTTAAATGGACTTGTTCAACAGTCTTCTTGATGATATCCTATTTGAAGGTGATCATTGAGGCTCATATGTATGCATGAGTCCCGTTTATCCTGTTGGTTTATAACCAGAACATATCCATTTATCACTAATGCATGGAGATATAGCTTTGGTTTATGAACACTGTGCTCTAACTTTAAGATGGAAGCACTGTTTGGTTTTAACTTCAATTTACATAATTATGAATAAAGAATATGTACAAGCAACTACTTTTCAGTTACTTATGACTCTAGGACAGGCAATTATTTTCCACAAAAGGTTTTTCCTAAGGTCTTGTGATATTAACATAAATTGTATTTTATGTGAAAAAGCAGATTTGGGTATGGTCACTATGTCTATATCTTATAGCACTTTATATATTCCATGAAAGCACATACATTTTGATTATTGAACTTGCTTTATTTCTACATGGATTACAGTTATACCTTAAAGAATTTACTATCACACTATGCAAGCATTTTAAAAAAGACATTTAAACTTACTGTCTTCAAGTCAGTGCTTTCAGTCCCACATATCATATAAGATAATTATAGACATATACATGTACACTGTAACAGAATGCTTTTCCATTATAACTGATACACTTTCTTTACTTTTTAAAATTAATTTTTTGTTTTTTATATTAATTACAGTTTAGTCACTTTGTTTTTAATTCTTTTTTAACATTTTATTTATCTATTATCTATCTATCTATCTATCTATTTATCTATCTATCTATCTATCTATTTAATATACAATGTTTTGTCTGCAGAACAAGTATACCCCAGAAGAGGGCATAGATATCATTATAGATGGTTGGGAGCCACCATGTGGTTAGTGGGAATTGAACTCAGGACCTCTGGAAGAATAGCCAGTGCTCTTAACCTTTGAGCCATCTCTCTGGGCTCAGTTTATTCACTATATATCCCAGCTGTAGCCCCCTCCCTCATTTTCACCAAATCCCATCCTCTCTCTTTCATCTCCTCCCATGCCCCTCTTCAAGTCCACAGATAGGGGAGGTCCTTCTCCCCTTCCATCTGCCTCTAGCTTATCAGATCTCATCAGAACTTGCTGCATTGTCCTCCTCTGTGGCCTTGCAAGACTGCTCCCCCATCAGGGGGTGGCAGTCAAAGAGCTAGCTACTGATTTCATGTCAGAGACAGTCCCTATTCCCCTTACTAGGGAATTACACTTAGATACTGAGCTGCCATGGGCTACATCTGAGTAGGGGTTTAGGTTATATCCATGAATGGTCCTTGGTTGGAGTATCAGTCTCAAAAAGGCTCTTATGTCCAGATATTTTGATTCTGTTGCTCTCCTTTTGGAGCTCCTGCCCTCTCCCTGTCTTACTATCTCCCCTTCTTTCCTAAGATTCCGTGCACTCTGCCCAAAGTTCGGTTATGAGTCTCAGTATACATTGATGCTTTGATACATTGACATACAAAAATTTTTACACCTAAAGAAGCTGAACTATAAAGAAGACCATGGGTAAGAGGATCAATCCTCACTCAGAAAGGCAAACTGAACAGACATTGGAAGAAGGAGAAAACAGGAAACAGGACAGGAGCTTACCACAGAGGGCCTCTGAAAGACTCTAACTTATACTTTTAATTATAAGATGAAAATGTTTTATTGGCTTAAACACAGTAAATTACTACTAACAATGTAAGATCCTGGTGATTCCCTTGCTTATGAGTGAGGCTTACCTGCCACGGTAGAAGGCAGTCCGTGTTTCTGTCTTCTTTAGATCCCATTTCAGTTTTGCTCAATAGCATTTTATGGAGGGCATGGGTCACTGCATACACTGCATTCCATATGGAATAGCTGGACTCTGAAATGGTCATCAGATCAATTTTATCATGCTTAATCCTTAGGGAAATATTTGCTGGGCAGGGTTTAGGATATTTACAATGCAAAGCAGGAGGTGAACAAAGAATTTTGTCAATCCAGAATTTAAAGAAATCAAAATCTCCTGGGTACTGGGAGGGTGTAAGATCCTCAAGAAAGTTCTTGAAGCCAGGGATAATTCTTGTCTTTGAAAATGAGATGCTTCCTCTGAAAAAGTTTATCAATTTATACTCCTCTGCTGCAGACTCTAAATATATGAAGTGTTGCTTTGCCATGATCCACACCTTCCCTCTGGCTAAAAAGATTTGATTATCATTGCAGAATAACAGCATGTCATCTATATCACCATAAAATACCTGCACATTTACTTGGGTATGTTGGTTCAAGTCCACCAAACCAGCAACATATTTTAACCCTAGCTTCCAATAAGCAGGGAAATTTTGTGTAAAAGCCACACAGATATCTTCTGTGGCCATCTCTGCTTTCAGGTGAGAGAGGAACTCCTTTCCTTTCAGATCATCAACCACAAAAAGCCCCACCCAATTCCAGCCAAAGTATAGCAATAAAGAGATCACCCCATGTGTTAGACCTCTGTCTTTAGGAGACATTTGATAAAGGGATGGGAATGTAACTTTGTCACTTAGCTCAGTATCAAAAGGTCCATATGTGACCTGAAGAAGCAAAGAAAAAAATGTGATTCTGATGTTCTAGGTATTTGGGGTCATCACCCTATGAGAGGAAATGGATTCGTTATTCACATATGAATTGATTAACTGAGTGATAGCAATCAGAGTTACACTGTGGGTTTTATACTCTTGATTTTTCCTGACACTTACACTCACCCAATGGTTTCTCTGTACTAATGCCTTCTGATGGATGCTTTGCTTCAGTATAGGCTGCTAATAGTCAGTAGTGGGAATATACCTGAGTAGATATTCTCTATGTCTGCTCTTCTGAGCTTTACTATGCTGAATGATATCATAAAAATTCTTTGGAATGTTTTCACTGGTGATCTTCTTGAGGATTGTTCCAAATTTAATTACATGTGCTGTACTTAATTTTTTCTTATGTCAGATATTGATCACTCTATGAATTACGAGATGTTTATATGCTAGATTGGGAACTTAAGTATCTGTGTTTTAGACTTTGACTTGTGAGCAAATACAGCCTGAGTATTCACAGTACATTTTTCCAGCATTTGGAGATAGAATCATGCATACTACTAAATGATCTGCTTTGAAATTCTTAGAATGTATTGCTCATGCTTTTCACTACACTCTTTCCACTGTTCATCATGGCCATATCACTGCTGTTTGAAATCTGCCTACATAAACCACTTATTTGTTTTCTTTTGGTCAGATTTCCTATGTGATTGTGAACAAAAATACTTTCTTAACTTACTTGTGGGACTTTGTAGAGCTCCAAAAGTGTTCCAATAGCAGCAGAAAATTCCGGCCTGCTTCCTGAGATGATTCCTAGAGCTTTGTGTTGTGTTTTGCATTTGTAATTAGGGATATAATCACTCCTTCCAGAAAAGAACATCAGAGGACCTTCCAAGGTTCTTTTGTTGGAATTAAAGGCATTGTAGATATGGAAGCCCATTGTCATATTAGGAAGCAGTTGTGAGTCCTTATTGATTTCCTCAATGGCAAAATATATGGTCAGCAAAATTTGATAGTTTTTCCATCTAGATCTAAACACATAGGGATAGAACGATGAGTATAGTCAATCAAGTTTTTTTTAATAAAGTCTTCATCAAATTCAGGAACCTAGAGATCTTAGACCTTGCCTTTTCCTGTGACATGTAAAGCTTCTGTGAATAAGCCACTGACAACTCAGGAACATCATGTAACAGCTCCTAAACTCCCAGACATTAAACTGCGTGTAGTAATTGTTTTCTTGGAGTGCATTGTCACTTGTCTGTGTCATATGACTGCTGAGTATATAGGTTCTGGTGATGTTTCTGTTCATGGAAGCATTGAGATATGGAAGAGTTACTAAGGTGTTCACTAAAATGTGAATAACTGCTTCATGTCCTTTTATTTTGAAATCATTCAATTTCATACTCACTTAAAAATTGTAACGAGTTTGAATGCACTCCTAGTGTTAAGGTGTCTCTTTGAGGGATCGACAATGTCCAGGCATCTAGGCACACTGGCCCCTTTGAATAAAAGCTAGTGTCAGTTCTCAGTGCCCAGATAGTAGCCTTGGAACCAAGTGTAGCTCTAAGTCATAAGGATCCTTCTGGCATCTTTGGACAGCAGGCACCACCTGTGACATTCACACATATACAAAAAGGTAAGCACTCAAGGACATGAAATAAAAATAAATAAACCTGTGTAAAATAGTGTTCTGGGGCCTTAAGAAATAACTGAGATATTATGACTACTTGCTGCTCCTGTGGAGGATCCTGATTCAAGTTCCAGTAGCCAGCTTTAGGTTCCTATAATATGTGACACCAGTTCTAGGTGATCCGTGTTCTCCACTGACCTCTGAAGGAACCATGCACATAAGTGGTACACACACAAACATGTAGGCAAAACACTTGTAAACAAGGTAAAAATTAATACATTTTTACAAAAATGTAAAAAGTAGTAATGGAAAGGTGTTTCTCGAAGCTTGCAGATTAAATGAAGGAGTAGAATTTCCTAGGTAAGGCACTGAAAGAAAAAAATAAGTTATACTAACGTATAAAAGAGAGGAAAGCCACAAGTACATTAAGACAGTACAAAAATGCTCTCAAGGGGAAAAAGTGAAACTTTGTTGCAGGTAGGTGGGCTGAAGTGTCATACTCATGGCCTTCAGTGTTTCAGGATAGGTCCTCAGAAGCTTCTTTCAAAACCTGTGGTAGATAAGAGTATGGGTGATCTTTACAGAGGGAGCTTAACAGAAATCATGAATCTGAATGTCACTGGGTTCTACTGAAGGAATGATTATGCCTTCACATCTGCCATCACCAGGAAGAAACAGCATTTGGTTGTACTACATTAATCTGAGATATATGGCTAGATCCTATGTTAATAGAGAATCTATTAGTCAACACCAGGCAATTAGGAACAACTGCAAGAAAGAAAATTAGTCTTTCCCAGGGGTTATGCCATAGAAAATATTGAACCGTATGAATGTATACATGTATCAATGAAAACTCCTGGAAAGAGCTGTGTCTGCAAAGACTGGCTATAATAACTTCATTGATGTGGAATGACTGGAATGTTGTAGTTCTAGGGGCTCATTAGCATAGTCAAAGCTACATGGAGTGCTCAGAGTATCCATTTCTTGGACACCTCTGCTGTTGAACTGATCTCCTATAGCTAATGCATAAAATCATTTTGGAATGTAGAAACCCCGAACACCACTGGCTGGTTTCTGCCAATCTAAAAAACAAGAATGACTTCACGTAGCATCTTAGGCCTGTATTATAACTTTCTCTGTTTTGTTGTTAACCTCCTCTCTGCTGTTTCCAGTGATGTATTGCTTTCTTTATTCTGTTACTATGAAAAAAAATGCATGAGTCTGCTTCCACATTGTAACATGGAAACTGGGATAACCTAAATTGTGTTCACAGACTCTCAAATATATTCAATACTGAATTCTGTCTTATTTTTTTTCCATTTGAGCTGAAGGCTGATGTTTTTTTTCAATCACATAAAAGTAATAATAAACACTAAGCAATGGGTTCAGTTGGTTATATCCACTTACATATTTGTTTATATATGTGTGACAGGAACTCCACATGAAGATCATCAGGACCAATCAACCAGGACCCAGAGGGATCTACAGAGTCTCAAGCACCCACTGAGGACAATGAATGGTCTGGATCTAGGTCCTCTACATATTAGTAGGTGAAGGGACGATTAGGCTTCATGTGAGCCCAGTACTTAGGTAGGATTGTGGGGGATTTCTCTGGCACGGACTATGTTTTCTATTTGTTACTCACTTTCCTCTGGTGGAACTGCACTGACAGACAACAGGGGAGGAAAGTAAACTCAATCACCATGAGACTACAGGAGCTGAGGTGTGTAGGTATAGGGCAGAATACGGGAGGTAGATGTAGGAGAGATGGTGGGATTGGGAGGAAAGTAGGGTAGGGCATATGACTAAGATATAAATTGACTTAATAAAAAATATTCAAGTGAAAAAATAAATATGGTAACAAATTAGGTGCTCTCCCTCAAACCCCTCAGAGATTTCTGCTAAATATAGCTTTAAGGAATTCAATTTAAAAAAGCTTTTCTCTGACAGACTTCTGGAGTTAGTAGCTATGCCTATCCTCAAATAAGATGGGCAAAAAATGGCCTTTTCTTTGATCATATTACAACTCTGGTAATGCTGACAACTGAACCACAAATTGCCACATGCTTCACCCACCAATCCATCCCTGCCCAACCTATGGACATTGTTTAGTTAAATGCCTTATTCCACCTGGCCAAGGTAGGTTACTTTTCCCAAGTACCACCTCCAAAAAAATCTCTCAGGCCTCAATAGTCTGGCAGTCTTGAGGCTGGTGATGCCTTGTGTGGCAGCTGAAGCCTTAATGTTGTTGTGTGTGGCATCCAAAGTCTGTCAACCTCTGCTTCCTACAAAGTCTTTGAGATTGCCATGGAGGATCACAGACAGGTATAAGTTAAGTCTCTGACATTTTGACTGATATAGAGGCCATTTTGATTATAATTCCTCTCAAATTTACCCCTCTCAGATCTGTTGTTGTGTTGAGAGCAAGTTGTCACTATCAAAATTTAGCAGAAGTGATGGAATCTTAGGCAGCTCTTCTGAACAAGGCTGCAGCTGCACGGTCAGTCCATATCATACAAGAAAGTCAGGCTTTGTTCTTTTCTACAGATACTAGGTTCCTTGCTGAGGAAGGGATTAATGCTGGCTTCACAATGAAAAATCTAGTATTACAAAATCATATTTAAATGAAATTCAAACTGAAGCTACTAACACCTAACAGCTTTTGTTTTATGGTTCTTTGATTTAAAAGAACATGCTTGTCAATCTTTTCTCCCAGTAATCAGACAACTCTGTCTCCTGGTAAATGCGTATATGGGGGAAACAAACACTTCAAAGTTGAGATAAATTTTGGATGTCTAAGAAAATGATTTAATGTATAGAAATGCAAGATGAGAAAATGGTTTAAAGTATGGGAAAATGAGACTTAAAAATTTAAAAATTCCAGAGTTTTAAAATATTAATCAGTGGAGTTCTGATATGGTATGAAAACCATCAGGTGAAAGCTCTGGTTTGTCTTCTCATAGTTGCGAATCAAATGTTTTAATGTCTTTTCATTCCTGCTGAAGTTATACATCAATGCTTCTCATTGTGCTGAAATTTCATCTGTCATTACATATTTAGAGAGAGGAAAAGCTGTTCATTTTTTTTATTCCAGAATCAACCATCCTTTTTCATGCCCAAGCTTTAGCTGTAAAGCATGGGTCTAAACCAGCTATTTACAGACACTTGTTACCTGCTCTTCCTACAGTGAGGATTTAAGTGTAGATTAAAGTTTGTGGTCATGTTAATATATTTAGAACTTTTATATCTTTGTGTAAACTTTAAAAACTATGACTTAAGCTTCAAGGAATTGAGACTTGATCCACCTATCACAGGTCAAATAGAATCTAGATTAAGACTTCTGTCATTTTTGTCTCTTGTCTATCTCTGAGGATGGGCTCTTTCCTTTCTCTGGTCATGGGATTCATTCTCTCTCTGGCTGCAGTAAGCTACTAAACTATGATTTCTCCATTTTGTGAGAGCATTCCCAAGAGTTCTTTACTCCCAAAATAAATTAGGCAGCCATAGGTTTCCTTTTTTTTAATTCAAGTACTCCACAACAATACAATTACCAGTACCACAGGTTTATATGTTTGTTTTCTGCTCAGGGAGAAAATATGTACTGAGGATTCAAGAAGACGCTTCACAGCAAAGGACCAGCCTAATCCCAAAATTCCTGTTCAAATGAACACATGTACCAATCAACAGAAAAAACAGGTAATATGATAAAGCCTAATGATTCCTCCACAATATCATAAATAATCAATAACTGAACTCACAGTTTCCCAGAGAGTTAAATTGGCAAATGAATACTTCAGATAGTAAAAATATGAAAAACACAAAAGAAGACAGAATCAAGCAATGAATTCAACTGGACACTGAGACAAGAATCAACAGCACACAGTAGAATTCAGAATAGCAATAGAATGAATAGCAATCCACAGGAAAGTCTTGGTACCATAAATGATGAATGCTAAGACAAATTTGATATTCTGAAGGGGGAGAAGGACAGATACAAATCTTGAAAATGAAAATCAGAAAACCTCCTATCAAAACATAAAGTACTGTGTTTCCAGCAGGCATGACTGACATGACTGTCAGAACACTTCATTACAATATCAATGGTAAATAGGTCATAAGTCTGACCACAGTGTCTAAACTCTGAGATACTTTAAACATACTAAAGCCAGAACCTGTGGAACAGGAGATGTTAATATCTGTACTGAGGACAGAAGGATATTTAAGTTCATTTTACCATAAACTCTGCAAGTCCCTGGAAAGAAACAGATATTCAAACATAAGACATCTAGTTGGCCAAATATAGATGAGCAAAGTGGAAACTTATCTTTACATATTAGAATCAATGTGTTAAAAATATGTAAGGCTGACCATGGACTCACACCATGGAACAGGCTCAAAAGTTGTCGATTTCTCTCTCTGATTTCTTCCTGACTGGAAACATAACAAAGAGAAGCAGAAATTTTTTATATACATAATGAAGCAGGGAATGTGAAACTATCTTTCACATTGCTCTGTATCTAGTTCATAATTCTCAATGGAATTGCATCTGTTTAGCATGTCATGTACTACATTTTAGCTGGAACTCCAATAGAACATTCAAACAAGTACTCACAGAAAGGCTTTCCATAGTAGACTTGGTTTTCTGTGAAAAATGTTCTGGACATTTTGGGGTAGATCGAGTGGGATGTAAATGGGGATAAAAGTACCCAGGATGATGTCTGCCTCCATGTAAGTGCTGAGCTCCCAGTAATGATCACAACTGAGCTGAGACATCTCCATTGATGTATACACAGACTTCAGGAGGAGGAGGAGGATGAGACCAAGCAAAGGAAGGGACATGTCAAGGTCTTCATAACACAGAGACAGTCCCCTGCATCTAGGCTGATGCAAGGAGATTATTGGCTGAAGTTGTGGATCAGGCTCAGACCTCAGTAGTCTCAGGAAAGACTGCTTCAACTGCTTCTTACAGTTGCTTCAGGCTATCAGTCTGTGCACACCCAATGGTGCTCATAACAGGCCAGCACACAAACTGCAGCAAAGTCCAGACAACCAAGGCTCACAGTGCTGAGATATTTCTGTCTCTGTAGCCAGAGTTGCTCTGAATCTGCTCTCTTTTCATTCTTTTATTTCTCTCTATCCATGTATTCTAGAAATCCCAAAGCCCTGGGGCTCTGCACCTGGTTCCTCTATGTGAGTAAAAAACAGGTTTGGTTCATTCTTTCTTCCCCAACCTGCATGATTTCATCATGGCCCATAGTGATTTTGGAGACCACCATAGTCTGTGACAGAATTATAGGTCATTAAAAAACACCTTGCTTGTTTGGGATTGCTATTGTGAAATGTATTTAGAACATTTAATTTCCTCTTGTAAGGGGAGCAGGGGCAGTCACTGTCATGAACTTGGTTGCCCTCCCTTTGATCACTTCCTCCACTTCAGGTGGCTTTATGAAGCCACAGAAAAAGAGGGTCCTGATGAGATCTGATAGGCTAGAGTCAGATAGTAGGGGAAGAGAACCTTTTCTATCAGTGGACTAGGATAGTAAAATAGGGGGGAAGAAGAGAGGGTTGAAGAGGGAATAGATGAGGGAGGGGACATAACAGTTGGGTTATAACATGAACAAACTGTAATTTATGATAATAATAATGAAAAGGTCATCCAAAATAACAGGTGATTTAAAAAAAGCCATAGATGTTTTCCACAAAGCACACACTTAAAATATTCAATTTAGTGCTTTTATTTAAGAAGGAGAACTGGTGATATCACTTTCCAGTGTCTGCCATTCAGAAGCACATTAGCGTTGTATCTATCTTGACTCCTTTGAAGATATAATAATAAAGTTGTGAACAAAGAGTAAGTTTATTACAACCAAGTACAGATGGTCATTTTCTACCTCACCCTTTCATTAAGATCCTAAAGCTTTAGTCTCATAATTTGTTTTCTGCTATCAGTACTCTATTATATTAGCCATTCCGCAATTACATTTTGCAATAAAACACAATGTTGGAGTGAGAAACACCAAAACAATCCAAGAAGTGTCAAAATTCCATTAAAGCAAAATCTTTATTTGGATTAAGAGGCAAAAACTGACCAGTCAGGGACAATAGAATAGATTTGGGCACTGACTAGTTCTCTGAACATTCATCTTAGTAAATATTTAAGCAAATGATAAAAATCTTACTGTACTCCTGCTGCTCTTGATTGGCCAGATTCAAGAGCTGAACTATGACTTTAAAGGGAAACTGTGCATCATTTTTATAGGATGGAGCCATGAGTCAATGGGAACAGAGTGAGTTTTAGCATTTTTCAATCATACATAGACAGGGGGTTTTGATGAAGAGGGTAAACACTGGTGACTCAGGCTTATCCAGGACACATGGGTACAGCTTTACCTTTCAAATTTCCTCCTGGAATTCTAGTCCCAAATATAGAATTATACAGGTATGAAAGAGGGGGAAATCTGCTCATAGTCAACTTAAGTCATGACAGGCAACAAATTTATGACTTGTGTATTGGTTTAGATTATCAGAAACTTCTTCTTTACATTTTTTCCTGATTAACAGACAAACATGAAACACCTGAAGAAGCAGGATAAGAGAAGGTTCTGGGGCCTGTGAGTATGAACTCAGTTTTGAACCTAGGAGCACATGTCCTGAGATGGTGGACTCAGCAACTGTCTCCTAACAACAATAACAAAATAATACTTCATCACTATACTTTCTCCAGTTTGCTGTAATACTGTTTATCATAAATAGTATTGATATAATTTTATGGTATTATTATATATTGTTGTTATTATAATACAATATAATGCAAATCAAATTTAGATAGCTAACTTATGGAAAATCCATTCATGAAAACATGGCCATGAATTTTCTTTTTCTTAAATTTTGTTTTTATTCATTTTAATTTTAATTTCATTTATTTATTACAATTTATTAACATTGTATCCCCTGTGAAGCCCCCTCCCTCATGTCCTGCTAGTACTACCCACCCTCTCTCTTCTTCCCCTATGTCCTTTCCCTGATTCCCTGATAAGGCAGGATCTCCTACCCTTCTATCTGACCCTAGCTTATTAGGTCTCATCAGGGCAGGCTGCATCACCTTCCTCTGTGGCCTGGCAAAGCTTCACCCAGCCCCCAGGGGGAGATGATCAAAGACCTGGTCACTGAGTTCATGTCAGAGACAGAGCTTCCATCCTAACTATGGAATTTACTTGGGAACTGAGAAGCCTATGGACTTCCTTTGAACAGGGGTATAGGTTGTCTCCACACATGGTCCTTTGCTGGGGTATGGGTCTCTACAGGGCCCCCTGGGCCCAGGTTTCTTGGCACTGTTGTTCTCCTTCTGGAGTTCCTGTCCCATCCAATCTATCTCTCTCTTATTCCATAAGTAATCTGGCACTCTACCCAAAGTTTGGCAATGAGTCTCAGTATCTTCTTCAATGCCCTGGTGGGTAGAGTCTTTCAGAGTTCCCTGTGGAAGGCTCCTGTCCTCTTCTTTGTCTTATACTACTTCTGATGTCTATCCTGTTTGCCCTTTTGTAAGAGGATTAAGCATCTTCCCTTGGGTCCTCCTTGCTGTTTAGCTTCTTTAGAACTATAGATGTTAGTATGTTTATCCTATATTACATGGCTAATATACATTTATAAGTGAATATGTAATGTGTGTCTTCCTGATTCTGTGCTATCTCACTGAGAATGATCTTTTCTAGTTCCCACTGTTTGCCTGCAAATTTCATTATTTCCTTGTTTTTAATTGCTGAGTAGTATTCCATTGTGTAAATATACCACAATTTCTGTATCCATTCCTAGGTTGAAGGGTAACTAGGATGTTTCCAGATTCTGGCTATTACAAATAAAGCTGCTATAAACAGAGTTGAACAAATGTCCTTATTCACTGGTGGGGCATCTTTTGAATACATGCTTAGGAGTGGTATACCTGGATCATGAGGTAACACTCTTCTTAACTTTCTGAGGAAGCACCAGATTTATTTCCAAAGTGGTTGTAGACGATTACATTTCCACTAGCAATCAAGAAGGTTCCCCTTTCTCCACAACCTCTCCATCATGCATCATCCCTTGAGTTTTTGATCTTAACTGTTCTGATGTATATGGTGAAATCTCAGGGTTGTTTGATTTGCATTTCCCAAATGACTAATGGTCAAAAGTTGGAAATATCTAGACTAAACATGGATAAAAAGGATTGATATAGCAAAACTCCACATCCTAAGAAATAGAATCATCATATTTAGTGCTCTCTCCTTCAAAATTCCAAACAATTCTTCCCAGATCCTGAAAAGACAATTTTCAGTTTCATATAGAAGCATGAACAACCCATGATATCTAAAAACAATCCTGAATAATAGCTTCTTAAGGGATCACCCATACAAAGATTAAATTCAACTACAAAACAGCATGGTATCGGCAGAGTAACAAAACCTTTCATCAATGATGAGAATGAAGACCCAGCCAGAAATCCACATACTTATGGGACATAATTTTTTAAAATAAGAATTCCAGAAATAGACACTGGGGAAAAAACAAAACAAAACAAAACAGAACATCTTCTGTATATTGTGTTGGTCAAACTGGATGCATACATGTAAGATATTTCAAGTAGATCCCTATTTATCACTCTGCAAAAAAATGATCACCAAAATGGATTAAAGAGCTCAGTAAAATCAAGAAACAGGGAATCTGATGGATGCCAAAGTAAGGAATATCTTTGAACTCACTTGCTGAGAAAAAAAAGACTCTAAATGCTAAACACAGTAGCATTTCTTCTAGTCTTGAGAGTTTCTTTTTCATATTTTGGACTGGGTTGGTGTGGCTTATCAATTGAGGTTTTTTTTTACCTCTTTTATTTCTAGGTTTATCTCAATTTTTTAATTGTTATTTTATTTTATTTTTTAAATTATACTTTATTTACTTTGTATCCCCCCCCTCTAGTTCCCTCCATCCTCCCCTCCCAATCCTTCCTTTCCTCCCCCTTCTCCACGCATGCCCCTCCCCAAGTCCACTGGTAGGAGAGGGTTTCTTTTTCTTCCTTCAGATCCTAGTCTGTTAGGTCTCATCAGGAGTGGCTGCATTGCCTTTCTCTGTAGACTGGTAAGACTGCTACACCCTCAGGGGAAGGTGATCAAAGAGCAGGACAATCAATTCATGTCAGAGGCAGTCCATGTTCCCATTATTATGGAACCCACTTGGACACTGAACTACCATGGGCTACATCTATGCAGGGATTCTAGGGTATCTCCATGCATTGTACTTGGTTGGAGTTTGAGTCTCAGGAAAGACCCCTGTGTTCAAATGTTTGGTTCTGCTGCTCTCCTTGTGGACCTCCTATCCTCTCCAGATCTTACTATTTCCCATTTCTTTCATAAGATTCACCGGATTCTGCCAAAGTTTGGCCATAAGTCTCAACATCTACTTTGATAGTCTGCAGGGCAGAGCCTTTCAGAGTCCCTCTGTGAGAAGCTCCTAACTTGTTTCCTGCTTTCTTCTTCCTCTGATGTCCATCATCTTTGCCTTTCACAATGGGGATTGAGCATTTTAGCCAGAGTCCTCCCTCTAGATTAGGTTCTTTAGATGTACAGATTTTAGTAGGTTTGTCCTATATTTTATGTCTATATGAGTGAGTATATATCGTGTGTGTCTTTCTGCTTCTGGGATAGCTCACTCGGGATGATCCTTTCCAGTTCCCACCATTTACCTGCAGTTTCATGATTCCCTTGATTTTCATTGCTGTGTAATATTCCATTGAGTAGATGTACCATGATTTCTGTGTCCATTCTTCATTTGAGGGGCATCTGGGTTGTTTCCAGCTTCTGGCTATTACAAATAAAGCTGCTACAAACATGGTTGAGCAAATGTCCTTATTGTGTACTTGAGCCACTTTTGGATATGTGCCTAGGAGTGGTATTGCTGGGTCTTGAGGAAACGCTATTCCTAGTTGTCTGAGGAAGCACCATATTGATTTCCAGAGTGCTTGTACAAGTTCACATTCCCACAATCAGTGGAGGAGGGTTCCCCTTTCTCCACAACCTCTCTATCATGTGTTGTCACAAAGCTAAATCAAGATCAGGAAAAAACTTTAAACAGTTCTATAACCACTACGAAAATAGAAGAAGTCATCAAAAAATCCCAAATAAAAAATAAAGCTGAGGTCTAGAAGGTTTTAGTGCAGAATTTAACCAGAATTCAAAGAAGAGTTAATACAGATACTCTTTAAACTTTTTCACAAAATAAAAACAGAAGGAACATTGCCAAATTCATTCTACCAGCCACAGTCACCCTGATACCTAAACCACACAAAGACCCAACAAACAAAGAGAATTTCAGACCAATTTCATGCATGAACTTCTTTGCAAATATATTCAATAAAATAGAATCTGAATCCAAGAACACATCATGTACATCATTGCAGGGGTGCAGGGATGGCTCATCATACAGAACTTCATCAATCTAATCCAACATATATAAACAATCTGAGAGAAAATATCACATGATCATCTCATTCCATGCAGAAAATGCTTTTGACAAAATACAACATCCCATCATGATGAAAGTTTTAGAGAGATCAGGGACACAGTGTCTATATTTAAACTTAATAAAGGCTATGTACAACAAGCTTATTGCAAACATCAAACTAAATGGAAAAAAACTGAAAGCAATTTGAATAAAATCAGGGACAAGAGAAGGGTGTCCCCTCTCTCCATACCTCTTCAATATTGTACTTGAAGTTCTAGCTAGAGCAATAAGACAACTAAGAGAGATCAAGGGCATAAAAATCAGCAATGAAGAAGTCAAAATATTGCTATTTGCAGATGAGATGGTAGTGTCTGTATGCAACCTTAAAAATTCCACAATATAACTCCTACAGCTGATAAACAGCTTTAACAAAGTAGCAGGATACAGGATTAATTCTAAAAAATTAGTAGATCTCCTGAACACAAGTGAGAAATGAGCTGAGAAAGAAATTAGGGAAACTACAGCATCACAATAGCCACACATACTATAAAGTGGGACTCCAACCAAAGAAATTAAAGACCTGTATGAAAATACTTCAAGTGTCTGAAGAAAGAAACTGAAGAAGATATCAGAGAAGGGAAAGATCTCCCATGCTCCAGGATCTGAAGGATTAACACAGTAAAAATGGCCATCTACCAAAGGCAATCTACAGATTCAATGAAATCACCATCAAAATTCCATCACAGATCTTTACAGACCTTGAAAGAACTTCATATGGAAAAACAAACAAACAGACAAACAAACAAAAACCTAGAATAACTTAAACAATACTACATAATAGAAGAACCTCTGGAATTCTCTCTGTCCTTGACTTCAAGCTATACTACAGAGCAATAATAATAAAAGCTGCATGGTACTGGCATAAAGATAGACTAGTTGATCAATGGAATGAAATCAAAGACCCAGAAATAAACACACATACCTTTGGTCAATTGATTTTTGACAAAGAAGCCAAAACCACATAATTTTTAAAAAGACAGCATCTTCAACAAATGGCCCTGGTCTACTGTATCTCTGCATGTAGAAAAATGCAAATAGATCATATTTATCTCCCTGCAGAAAACTCAAACCCAAGTAGATAAAAAAACCTCAATGTTACAGCAGATACACTAAATATTTTAGAAGAGAAAGTGGGAAGAGCCTTTAATTCATTGGCACAGGAGACAACTTCCTGAACAGAATATCAATTGCTCAGACTCTAAGGTCAACAATTATTAAATAGGACCTCATGAAGCTAAAGGAGGTCAACTAAAGGAGATCAAGGGCATACAAATCAGCAAGGAAAAAGTCAAAATATTGCTATTTGGGGACTCATAAAGAGTTCATGATATTGGCACTATCATGAAGCAGAATATGCCAGACTACACATATCACTGGAAAGCACTCTGATGAAGTCAATGTTCAATTAGTAAATAATAGCACAAGCTGAAATGTTGATTATCTTCCTCCTCAGTGATCAGCAGGAGTGCATCAATCTTAACCCTAACCCTAACCCTGGCTCAAGTCAAGCGTACCCAAACCCTGAGAGAAACCACTGCCTGCCTAAATCTGTGACATACCTGTTGTTTGAAGATCCTCTGGGCATGGCTCATTTATTTATTTATTTTGTATATGAAAATTATAAATAAATCATTTTTCTTTCACTTTACTCCCTTCAAAGCTTCCAGCAAACACTTTTTGGACTTTTAAAAATTCATGGCCACTTTTTCATAAACTGTTTTACATAAGTAACATTTCAAAATTTTGTTTGTATTATACTATATATATTATATTATCGTAAGAGTAATGTATAATATTATCATGAAATTATATCAAGCATGTTTATATAAATAGTATTAAAGAATAGCAGAAAAAGCATAGTGGTAAAGTATTATTCTTTTTAGTTGTTAGGTGATGGTTGCCAGAGTCAAGCCATCTCAGGAAAAACCTCCTTTTTACTGGCAGGGTCAAAACTGAGTTCATGTTATGCATGCCACATAACCAGCTCCTAACCCTCTTCTTCAGGTGTTTCATGTTTGTCTGATAACAGGTAAAGAATGTAAAAAGGGAAGTTGCTAATCATCTTAACTGAGGCACACAATTTGTAAATGTGTTGCCCGCCATTACTTAAATTCATTATGAGCAGCTTTTCCCCTCTTTTCTTTCTGTAGGATTCTGAATTTGGGGCCAGCATTCCAGGAGGGGATGTGACTGCAAACGCTGATTTGAGAACACAGGAAAGATATGTCCTGGATAAGACTCAGTTACCAACGTTTACTTCCTTGCTCAAAGCTCTGTGCCAAAGTTTGACTGCAAAATTCTATGGCCCACCCTGCTCTCCTTGCTTTGTAGTTCCATCCTATAAAAATGCTGAACAATTTCACTTTAGGATCATAGTTTGGCTACAAAGTTTGTTCTGAGGCTATAATTGGTCAGTCGTGGCCTGAATGCAATAGGATTTTGTCATCTGTTTACATATTTACTATGGGGAATATTCAGAGAATGAGTCGGTACTCAGTTCTATGCTATTGTCCTTGACTGGTCAAGTTCTTTGTGCCTAATTCCAATAAAGATCATACTTTCCTGGACTTTTGTGACTTTTTGGATTGTTTTGGTGTTTCAGAACTCAACATTAGATTTATTACAAAATGTAATTGTGGAGTGGCTGGGAGGAAAGTGTGCTATTAGCAGAACACAGATTGTGAGATTAAGGCTTGAGAACCTTAATGCTATGAATAGGTGACATAGGTAATGATCATGTGTACTTGATTGTAATACCTTTACTCTTTTTTCAATATAACTTTGTTATTTTATTGGTGAAAAGAGAAGACAACAGCTCAGGAAGTCAAGATAGATACAAGGCTAATGTGCTTTTGAATGGTAGACACAAGAGACTGACAACACCAGTGCAGCTTTGTGGGATACAGCTATTTTTTCCAAACTACCTTCACAACAGCAATCCAAAACAAACAAGGTAGTTTTAGATGAGCTACATTTCTGTTTCAGACAATGGGGATCTCCAAGGTCACTGTGGACCATGATGAAATCTTATAGTTTTGGAAAAAAAGAAAGAATCAAACATGTTTTTCACCCACATCAAGTATGCAGGTGCAGAGCCCCAGGGCTATGGGATCCCCAGAGCACACGTAGGAGAGAAAAACAGAACAGTGAAAAGCCAGGAAATTCAGAGTGACTCTGGTTACAGTTACAGAAATATCTCAGCACTGTGACCCACTCTCTATTGTCTGGACTTTGCTTCAGTTAGTGAGGGGGCTTGTCTTGAGAACCATTGGGTATGCACATACTGAGAACCTGAAGCAACAGTAGAAAGCAGCTGTAGCATACAAAGTCTTCTCTGACAAGGTTGAGGTTTGAGCCTGCTGCATGACCAAGCCAATAATCTCCTTGGATCAGCTAAGATTCAGGACATTGTCTCTGCTTTGTGAAGACCTTAACTTGTCCTTTCCTTTGATTGGTCTCTTCTTCCTACTTCTGCAACCTCCATTTACATCAATGCAGGAGACTCAACACAGTTGTTTTGAGTACTGGCAGCAGCCAAACACCTACATGAAGGCAGATATAATCCTAGGTGCATTTATCCCCATTTACATCGCAATAGAATCACCCTTCAAAATCATGTATATTTTTGACAGTGAACCAAGTCTGCTATGGAAAGCCTTTCTGTGAGTACTGTGTGAATGTGCAGTGGGTGTTCTGGCTATAAGACAGTGCTTGCTCTTCTGTGAACATGTAATTACTTTGATAAAATTGAACTACATACAGAAAAACATAAGGCAGTTTCAAAGTGTCCTCTTTCATTACACATCTACAAACATTTACTTTTCTCTTCCTTTTATGTCCAGTGGGAAATATATCAGTGAGAGAAACCAAAAATTTTTGTGTTTACTCCATGGTGGAATTCCATGCTCAGGCTTATATATTTTTGAATCATTGACTCTAATATATCGAGGAAATCTTCCACTCTGCTCCTATCTATTTGGGCAACTAGGTGTCTTTTGTTTGAATGGTTCTTTCCCCAGATTTGGAGATTTTGAGCTAAAAAGTAGTTGATTATCCCCATGTCCTTAGTACAAATCTGAGCATCTCCTATTCACGTGATCTGACTTTTGTCTCTTTAAAGTATCTCAGAATATGGACCCTGTGGTCATAGTTACGGATTATTAGTTTCTCAATTTTATTTTAATGCAGTGTTCTGAAAATCATGTTCTTCGTGCCTGATATTCTGTTGTCTACTTAGTTCTCCAGAAACACAGTGCTTTGTGGTGTGATTGGAGGCTTAGTGGTTTTCATTTCCAACATTTCCAGTTGTCCTTCTCTTCCTTTAGAATCTGAATTTTGTCTTAGGATTTTTGGTACTGAGTGTTTTATTAGTATTTCTCTTTTTGATCCCTCATTCAAGTTTTGCTATGCACTGTTGATTCCTATCTTAATACCCAGCCAAATTCACTGTTTGATTCCATCTCCTTTGGGTTATTCAACCCTTTAATTTTTGAACTATTCATCAGCTACTTTATCTCTCTGAGTATATTTGTGTTCATTTGTTATGTATGATATTGTGGAGGAGTCATTTGTCTTTTTCATATTTATTATTTTTCCATTCATGCTATGTGTGGCATATTTTTTCACTTGAGCAATAATTCTGCCTTAAGATGATACTTTACTGAGAACTATCTTCTGGAAGGCTCATGCTATGCACATATCTGTGAGCAGAAAAAAAACATATAAGCCTGTAGTATGATAGTTATGGTGTTATGGAGTAGGTGCAGAGAAAATGCTCAGGATGCCTGATTTATTTTACAAGTAAAGTACTCTTAGGAATGTTTTCACAAGATGGAGAAAATATAGTTCACTAGCCCCCTACAGGAGGTGGTAGAAGGAGTCCCAAGACCAAATAAGAAAAGAATTTTTGCTCAGAAATAGGCAAGTGGTAGAGACGACTGAATTATTAATTGACAGAGGTGTTAATCTAGTGTTTGTTTGACCTGTGTTAGGTAGATCAAGTCTCAATTCCTTGAAGCTTAAAATATATTTTAATACTTCACTAAACGATATGAAAGTTTTTTAATTTAATTTTTCTTTTTAGTTACATTTTGTTAACTCTGTGTCCTAGCTGTATCCTGCTCTCTCATTCCCTCCCCAACCCCACACTCCCTCCCTGGTCCTCTTCCTGCCCCTTTCCAAGTGCACTGTTTTAAATATATTAACACAAACACCTTCTGGAATACACACAATCCTCACTGTAGGAGAAGCAGGTAACAAGTGTCTGTAAACAGCTGGATTAGACTCATGCTTTACATATATACGTAAAGCTTGGGGACCAAAAAAGAAGGTTCTGGGCTAAAGTCATGAAAAATGAACAGCCTTTCCTCTGTCTGTATATTTAATGACAGATACAATTTCAGCAGAGTGAGAAGCACTGAAATATGTTTTACCAGCAATGAAAGGGTAGTAAAAATTTTGATTCTGTAACTATGAGAACAGGAACCATGGCTTTCACCAGGTGGCTTCCATAGCATATCAAAACTCCACTGCTTAACATTGTAAAACTCTGACATTTTGAAATTGTTAAGTCTCACTTTCCCATATCTAAAACCACTGTCTCAGATATTTACAACTTGCATTTAGATACCATAATTCACTGTCTTAGACAGTCAAAATTCATATCAACTTTAAAGCCTTTGTTTCCCCATCCAGATATTTACCAGCAGGCTTTGCTAATTAAATAGTGCTTGAAAAGCAACTTGTTTTAAATAACAATACTAACAATTAAATTTATAAATATTAATAACATGCTAGCTTTAGTTTTACTTTCATATATATCTGTTTTTGTGAGATTATATTTTTCCATGTGATACCTACAAGCAAGGCAATCCTGTCTGTGATGATGCCTCCTTCAACAAGTGACCTACTAGCTGTAGAAAGGCTTGATGTTACATATAATATGGTCTGACAATTCAGTGGCAGCTTGGTTTTGAAGCCTAAAGCTTCCTGGTTGCTGCTCAACTTCTCTCAAGACAACCTGTTGTCAAAACCACCAGAGATCTGAGAGGGTTAAATATGAGTAAGTAGTATAAATTAAATGGCCTTTGTATCAGTCAGAAAATGCTGATAGCTGGGCATCCAATCTGGGATCCTCCATAGCAATTTCAAAGACGTTATGGTGAGCAGATGTTGACAGTCTTTGGATATAACCCAAGACAACATTAAGGCTTTAGCTGGCATACAGGGCATCAACATCCTTCAAGCACCAGACTCATGAAGTCTGAGAGATATGTTAATGGAGGAGGAACTTGGGAAAACTAATCTACCGTGGCCAGAGTAGGGTATTCAACTCAGCAGTGTCCATAGGTTGAGGAAGGATATAGTGGTGTGTGAAGCATATGTCAATTCTTGTTGTATTTGTCAGCTTGGCTACAGTTCAAATATGATCAAGAGAAAAACCATTTCTACCCGCAGTATTTGTGAATTGCCTTAGCTTCTGACTCTGGAAGTGTATATATTTTTTTCTACCATATGGAGCCTTTTTCTTTAGGTTCCTGAAATCCATATTCTGAAGAACTCTCTGAAAGGTATGGGGAACAACATCTAATTTGTTAAGCATATTTTATATTAAATAAACCTCACTGATATTTAGGTACTTATTCCAGGTTTGTACTGAATCACATATGCAGAAGCTTGTCTCTCTGTATAGGAATTATGTTTAAACTGTGCGAGATGATAAGCCTACCTCTGAACATATTAAAAAATTTAGTCATTTAGTATGACCATTGAAATGTTAATTATCTTCTACAGCTTTCAACAAGTTCATAGCTTTATGTAACATTAGACTTTTGTATTTTACCCATGCTAAGTTTGAACATTAAATTTTTGATTTGAAGATTTAGGTGAAGCTCTTTTATAAGAAAATAAAACCTTCCAACATAAATACACTTAACAGAAAGACTAGGGAAATCATTTTCCAGATCCATTTTTAGTGTACCCTACAGAATATTAGTTATATGACTATATGATTTAGTTTTTCCAGGTAGTTAAAATTTAACAAACTAAGCAAAGACAGAGAGGTTTAATTTACATCTTTAAGTAAAATTCTTGTATTTTTAAAAATTCTTGTATTTTTAAAAAATCCAGATATTTTGGTTCTGTTGCTCTCCTTGTGGAGCTCCTCTCCTCTCCAGATCCCACTGTCTCTCTCTTCTTTCATAGGATTCCCTGCACTCTACCCAAAGTTTGCTTATGAGTCTCAGCATCTGCTTTGATACACTGCTAGGTAGAGTCTTTCAGAGGCTCTCTGTGATAGGCTCTTGTTCTGTTTCTTGTTTCCTGTTTTCTCCATCTTTAAATGTCCATACCATTTGTCATTCTGAGTGAGGGTTGATCACCTTACCCAGGGACCTCCTGGGTAAGAGTGTAGTATCCATTTATATATACTCACTTATACCGTGTGTGTCTTTCTACTTCTGTATACCTCACTCAGGCTGATCTTTTCTAGATCCCACCATTTGCCTGCAAATTTCATGATTTCCTTGTTTTTAATTGCTGAGTAGTATTCCATTGTGTAAATGTACCACAATTTCAGTATCCATTCCTCCACTGAGGGACATCTGTTTTTTATTTTCCAGGTTCTTGCTATTATGAATAAAGCTCCTACAAACAAGGTTGAACAAATGTCCTTGTTGTGTACTTGAGCAACTTTTGAATATATGCATAGGAGTGGTATTGCTGGATCTTGAGGAAGCACTATTCCTAATTGTCAGAAAATGGCAGATTGATTTCCAAAGTGGTTGTACAAGTTTACCTTCCCACCAGCAATGGAGGAGGATTTCTGTTTCTCCATGTCCTCTCCAGCATGTGTTGCCACTTGAGTTTTTGATCTTAGCCATTGTGTTGGCACTTGAGTTTTTGATCTTAGCCGTTATGATGGGTTGTTTTGATTTGCATCTCCCTGATAAATAAGGACATTGAGCATTTCCTTCATCCCAGGCATGCAAAGGTGGTTCAATATATAGAAATCCATTAGTGTAATCCACCATATAAACAAAATAAAGGAGGAAAAACCACATATTCATCTCCTTAGATGCCAAAAAAGCATTTGACAAAACCCAAAACTCATTCATTTTTAAAATCTTGAAGAAATCAGGGATATGAGTCACATTCTTAAACATAGTAATTTGATATACAACAAGCCTATAGCCAAGGTCAAACTAAAGAGAGAGAATTTTAAATAAATCCCACTGAATTTAGGGACAAGGCAAAGCTGCCAACTCTCTTAATCTCTGTTCAATATAGTACTTGAAATCCTAACTAGAGAAGTAAGACAACTAAAGGAGATCAAGGGGATACAAATAAGAAAGGAAGAAGTCAAAGTAACACTATTCGCAAATAGTATACATGAACGACCCCAAAAATTCCACCAGAGAACTCCTTCACCTGATAAACACCTTCAGCAAAGTGGCTGGATACAAAATTAACTCAAATAAATCAGAATACCTCCTGTATACCAAAGACAAAAGTTCCGAGAAAAAAGTTAGAGAAAAAACACCCTTCACAATAGCCAATAATATAAAGTAACTTGGTGTGACTCTAATCAAGCAAGTGAAAGACCTATTAAAAAAAAAAAACTTCAAGTCTCTGAAGAAAGAAATTGAAGAATATATAAGAAGATGGAAAGATCTCACATGCTCATGGATTGGTAGGATTAAAATAGTGAAAAATGGTCATCCTGCCAAAAGCAATCTACAGATTCATTGCAATTCCCATCAAAATACCAACACAATTCTTTACAGACCTTGAAAGAACAATTCTCAAACTCATATGAAAAAAACAGAACAAAACAAAACAAATGTCAGGATTTCCAAAACAATCTTGTACAACAACAGATTGTCTGGATGTATCTCCATCCCTGATATCAAGTTGTACTACAGAGCAATAGTGGTAAAAACTTCATGGTATTAGTATTTCTTTTATGTGGTTGGGAAAACATCATTGTTCAGCTCAAAGGAAAAAAAGAGAGAAATTATTTCCAGAGGTAAATTTGAGAATCTGAGGCTTATGAACACAAATTAGTTTATCCCAAATTCCATATTCAATGTGGAAGCAGCTTTTTCTACGTTTCATTGTAAAAAAGAAAAGAAAAAAAAGTGGGGGTAGAGAAGCTATAAATCCAAAACATTGCTGGAAACATCAGAGAAGAGGTTACAGCAAGATGGGGAAACTTATCAAACAGGTCCAAGATGCTGCCTGATATCATTCTGAGGTTTTACATTGGCAGAAGCCAGTGGTGTGCTAGATTACTACATTCTGAGATGATTTTATTCGTTAGCTATAGGAGATCACCTCAACCGCAGAAGTGTGCATGAAATGACTATTCAGGGTGCTGCAGGTAGCCTGGATTATGCTAAGGAGCCTCTAGAACTACAACATTCCAATCTCTCCACATCAATGAAGTTTTATATCCAGTTTTTGCAGATATAGCTCTTTCCAAGAGTAATTTTTTTATACATGTACACATTCTCACAGTTGATTATTTGGTATTGAATAAATCTTGTGGAAGACTATCCTACCTCTGTCTATAGTTGCTAATTGCCTGGTTTTGACCAATAGATTCTCTCCTAACACATCATCTAGCCATCGATCTCAGATTAATATAGTGCAACAAACGGAATTTCTTCTTGGTGATGGCAGGTCTTAAGTCAAAATCTTTCATTCAGTAGAACTTCAGGCTAATGATTTCTGTTACTCTGCATCTAGTGGGGCCAGGCAGGCTCTTATATGCCACACATTTGGAAAGAAGCTTCTGAAGACCTATCCCCAAACATGGAAGGTGATGAGTAGACAGTTCAGAACAACTACCTACACCAAAATTCCATTCCCTCCCATAACAAGCAATTTTTTTCTGCCTTATGGGACTTGTGTTTTCATCTTTTTCTTATGCCAGCTTAACTTGTTTATTTCACTGCCTTACCTTACACAGGAAACTCTACTCAATGATTTTATCTGAAAACTTTAGAAACAGTTTTCCTTTAGTTACTACTGTTTACATTTTTGTAAAAAAATATGTTCTTTAATTTTGTGTTAATAGGGGTATTGCCTACATGTTTGAGGTATGCTTAGTGTCTGCAGAGGGGAGAGGAGGACAAGGAACCCCTAGACGTAGTGATAAATAAATACTATGGTAACCCTAAAACTGGCTACTGTGACCAAAATCAGAGTCCTCCACAAGTAATCACAATATCTTAGCCATTTCTTAAACCTCTAAACACTATTTTACACAGCTGTATTTATTTTTCATTCACATACTTACATGCTTACCTTCTTGTGTGAATGCAACAGGTGTGCTTGGTGCCCAAAGATTCCAAAAGAGAATCTCATGACATAGAGTTGCAGATGGTTCCAGGCCACCCTGTGGGCAGTGAAAACTGATGTTATTTTTTGTTCAAAAGGGGTCAATGTGCCTAGATGCTTGGACATCTGTCTACCCTTCAATGAGACACTTTAACACTAGGAGTGCATATAAAGAAACTTGTAACAATTTTTGTAGATGAGTATAAAAATGAATCATTACAAAATAAAATGACATGAAGCTCTTATTCACAATCCTATTGGACACCTTATTGACTCATCTATATCCCAGTGTTTCCATGAACAAAAAGTATCATAGGCACCTATATATTCAGCAGTCATAGCACAGAAAGAAGTGACACTTTATCCACAGAATCTACAGCAAGGAAACACTTATTAGATACAGTTCATGTTCTGAGAGTTTACGAGCCATTCCATGATGTTTCTGATTTGTCAGGATCTTATTCACACAAGCTTTAAATGTCCCAGTAAAAGTCAAGGCCTAACAACTCTAGGTTCCTAAATTTGATGGAGTTTCTGACAAAAATGGACTGACTATACTCATCATTTTCTTCCTCTGGTTTAGACCCAATTGGAAAAACTATCAACATTTGCTGACCTTATACTTTGCCATGGATCAGATAAATAAGGACTCAAAACTGCTTCCCAATGTGACCTTGGGTTTCCATGTCTACAATGCCTTTAATTCTAACAGAAGAACCTTGGAGGGCCCTCTGATGTGGCTGTCTGGAAGGAGTGAGTATGTCGCTAACTACAAATGCAAAACACAACACAAAGCTCTAGGAATAATTTCAGGAACCAGGCCGGAATTTTCTGCTGCAATTGGAACACTTTCAGAGCTCTACAAAGTCCCACAAGTAAGTTAGGAAAGTATTTTTGTACACGATCACATGCTAAACCTGACCCAAAACAAAAACAAAACAAATAAAGGAAAGCAAAAGAAAGTATAGAAGTGGTTTATGTTTACTGTAGGCAGATTTAAAATAGCCACGAATGAATTACTTTGATAATGTAATGTTTAACAATGGAAAGAGTGTGGTTAAAAACACGAACATCAGTCTTGAGAATTTCTAAGCAGATCACTTAGTAGAAACCATGATTCTATCTTCAAACACAGGAACTGTACTGTGGATACTCAGTCTACATTTGGTCATAAGTCAAAGTCTACAACAAAAATACCTAACCACTCAAGAAATCACATATAGATCTAAAAATTCCTACAGTTGTCAATATCTGACATATATAAAAAGAAAATCAGGACATGTACCTAAATTTGGAACATTCTTAAAGGCCATGACCAATGAAAATCATTCAAGGAATTGATGATCTCATTCAGAAAAGTAGATCTCAGAATAGCATCCACAGAGATCACTTAGATAAATCCCCACAAATGACTCTTGCCAGGCTACACTGAAGGAAAGCATGTATCAACAGACATTACTACAAACAGAAAAAACATTGAGTGAACACAAGTGTCAGAAAATTATAAAATCCACCGTGTAACTCTCATTGTTATCACTCAGCTAAACAATTCATTAACATATTTAACCTAATGTAACAAAAATGAATCAGAATGGTTTACATCTGTCTCAAGAGTTTTGGCTCCATTAAATCTATCATTAGATTTGGATGATGTAATAACCAGTGACAATGTGACTTCAGATCTTCACAACATGCACCATTTTAATTTAGAGAACTGAATCTCTAAGAACGTTGTTAGCCTCTTTCCATATTTGCTTTCCAAAAGCTGAAGGTTCTGGGAAATATGGTGTTTTGTGACCATAACATACTTGGTAATGCTTTCTGCAGTCTTTCTCTACATCAGATACTCTGTTGCATTGTTATTTCAACAAGAGAGCTCTATCATGCCTTTCAAAGCCAATGAACAGCTCATTGTTTCCTTACTGGCAGATTCAGACATATTAGTAACGTTGGAGCCCATGGAACTTGAAAAATACCATATTCCATTACATGATAAGAGAGACAAGCTAATCTCGCAAAAGACATCCTCCTTACCAATATTCAGTCCCTTGACCCTCATGTGTGAAGAATGAACCCACTTCCTCTCTCAGCATCATGATTCCAAATACATGAAACGTAGAATCACTTTTTTTTCTTTGCTTCTTCAGGTCACATATGGACCTTTTGATTCCATGTTTAGTGACAAAGATACACACCCATCCCTTTATCAGATGTCTCCTAAATACAGAGGTCTAACTCAAGGGTTGATCTCTTTTTTGCTGCATTTTGGCTGGATGTGGGTGGGGCTCATTGTGTCTGATGATCAGAGAGGAGAGGAGTTTCTTTCAGACCTGAAAGTAGAGATGGTATCAGAAGATATCTGTGTGGCTTTTACAAAAAAACTGCCAGATAATTGGAAGTTTAGTGTGCAATATGATTATAGTTTGCTGATCTTGAACCAACATATACAAGTAAATGTGATTTTATTCTATGGTGATATAGATGACATACTGTTCTTCTACATAGGCATCAAGTTCTTTTTAACCAGAAAGGTGTGGATTATAGCAAAGCAACAGAAAACATACTTAAAGTCTATATTAAATGAAGAAAATGCTTGGATATCCTTTTTCAGAGGAAGCTTCTCATTTTCAAAGGAGAGAATTCTCCCTGGTTTCAAGCACTTTCTTGAGGCACTTACACCCTCCCAGTACCCAGGAGATTTTTATTTCTCTAAATTCTGGATTGACAATTTTTATTGTTCACCTCCTGCTTTGCTGTGTGGAAATAATAAACCCTGTGCAGTGAATATTTCCCTAAAGACTAAGCATGAAATAAATGATGTGATGACCAGTTCTGAGCACAGCTATTCCATATGGAATGCAGTTTATGCAATGGCCCATGCCCTCCATAAAATGCTATTGAGCAAATCTGAAATGGAACCTAAAGAAATAAAAAACAAGGGCAGACTTCTACCATGGCAGGTAAATCTCACTCATAGGCAATGGAAGCATCAGGATCTTACATTATTAGTAAGTAATTTACAGTGGTCAAGCCAATGAAACATCTTCATCTTATAATTAAAAGTATAAGTTAAAATGGAAAAGGGTTTTGTCACACTGTTATTGGATGTGTCTGTAATTATCTGACATGATTCTGGGACTAAGAGCACTGATTTGAAGACATGAAATTTGAATGTCTTTCAACAAATGTTTTCCTAATGTGAGATGAAATTCTCAAATATGTAAATTTAATTAATGTCAAAATATAGCAAGTTAAGTAATCAAAATTTATGTTTTCATAAAATATGTCCATTGCAGTGATATTTAGACCTAATAACCATATCCAAAGCTGCTATTTCACATAAAATGCATTCATATTTAATTACAGATGATAACATAAATAAGCCTCTCTGAGAGACATAAGTAACTGAAAAATAATTGTTTTTACAGTTTATTCATTCTTAATTATGTAACATGAAGTTAAAACCAAGACTGTACTTCCATTCTTTTTTTTTTAATTTTATTTTTTTTTATCAGTTACATTTTATTAACTCTGTATCCCAGCCATGTCCCGATCCCTCATTCCCTCCCAGTCCCTCCCTCCCTCCCTCCCTCATCTCCACCGTGCCCCTTTCCAAGTCCACTGATGGGGGGGACCTCCTCCCCATTCATCTTATCCTGTTTTATCAGGTATCTTCAGGACTGGCTGCAAAGCCCTCCTCTGTGGCCTAACAGGACTGCTCCTCCCTTCGGGGGTGGGAAGACCAAAGAGCCAGTCATTGAGTTCCTGTTAGAAATAGTCCCTGTTCCCCTCACTTTGGGAAACCAATTGGTTACTGAGCTACCACAGGCTACATCTGAGTGGAGGTTCTAGGTTATATCCATACATGGTCCTTGGTTGAATGTCAGTCTCAGAAAAGACCCTGTGCCCAGATATATTTGGTCCTTGTGGAGCTCCTATCCTTTCCCCATCAGACTAACTCCCCTTCTTTCTTATGATTCCCTGTACTCTGCCAAAGGTTTGGTCATGAGTCTTTGCTTTGAAAACACTGCTAGTTAGAGTCTTTCAGATGCGCTCAGTAGACTCCTGTCATACGTTCAATGCACATCCCATCTGTCTTTCTAAATGAGGATTGATCATCTTACCCCATGTCCGCTCAATTGATTATCTTTTTTAGGTGTATAGATTTCATTATGTTTATCATATCTTATAGGTCTATATAAGTGAGTATATCCCATGTTTGTCTTTCTCCTTCTGGGATATTTCACTCAGAATGATCTTTTCTAGATCCCACCATTTGCCTGCAAATTTCATGATTTCCTCCTTTTTGATTGCTGAGTAGTATTCCATTGTATAAAAATACCACAATTTCTGTACCCATTCCACCGTTGATGGACATCTGGGTTGTTTCCAGGTTCTGGCTATTACAAATAGAGCTGCTATAAACATGGTTGAGCAAGTGTCCTTTTTGTGTACTTGAACAAACTTTGGGTATATACCTAGCAGTGGTATAGCTGGGTCTGGAGGAAGCACTATTCCTATTTGTCTTAGAAAGCGCCAGATAGCTTTCCAGAGTGGTTGTACCAGTTTACATTCCCACCAGCAGTGGAGCAGGGTTCCCCTTTCTCCACAACCTCTCCAGCATGTGTTATCGCTTGAGTTTTTCATCTTGGCCTTTCTGATGGGTGTAAGGTGATATCTCAGGGTCGTTTTGATTTGCATTTCCCTGATGGCTAATGAGGATGAGCATTTCTTTAAGTGTTTTTCTGCCATTCGATATTCCTCTGTCGAGAATTCTCTGTTTAGCTCTGTTCCCCATTTTTTAATTGGATTACTTGAATTGCTGCTTTTCAGCTTCTTTAGTTCTTTGTATATACTGGATATTAGTCCTCTGTCAGATAAAGGGTTAGTGAAGATTCTTTCCCAATCTGTAGGCAGTCGTTTTGTTTTGATGACGGTATCCTTTGCTTTACAGAAACTTTTCAGTTTCATGAGGTCCCATTTATTGATTGTTGCTCTTAGAGCCTGTGCTGTTGGTGTTCTGTTCAGGAAGTTTCTCCTGTGCCAATGAGTTCTAGGCTGTTCCCCACTTTTTTTTCCAATTGATTTAGGGTATCTGGTTTTATGTTGAGGTCCTTGATCCACTTTGACTTTAGTTTTGTGCAGGGTGATAAATATGGATCTATTTTCATTTTTCTGCATGTAGACATCCAGTTGGTCCAGCACCATTTGTTGAAGATGCTGTCTTTTTTCCATTGAATGGAATTGGCTTCTTTGTCGAATATCGAGTATTCATAGGTGTGTGGATTTATTTCTGGGTCTTCTATGCGGTTCCATTGATCCTCCTTTCTGTTTCTATGCCAGTACCATGCAGTTTTTATTACTGTTGCCCTGTAGTACAGCTTGAGATCAGGAATGGAGATACCTCCAGATGATCTGTTGTTGTACAGGATCGTTTTGGAGATTCTGGGTTTTTTGTTTCTCCATATGAAGCTGAGAATCTTTTTTTCAAGGTCTGTAAAGAATTGAGTTGGTATTTTGATGGGAATTGCATTGAATCTGTAGATTGCTTTTGGCAGTATGGCCATTTTCACAATGTTAATCCTACCAATCCACGAGCACGGGAGATCTTTCCATCTTCTGATATCTTCTTCGATTTCTTTCTTCAGAGACTTGAAGTTTTTCTCAAACAGGTCTTTCACTTGCTTGGTTAGGGTCACACCAAGGTACTTTATGTTATTAGTGGCTATTGTGAAGGGTGTTGTTTCCCTAATTTCTTTCTCAGCCTTTTTGTCTTTGGTATATAGGAGGGCTTCTGATTTTTTTGAGTTGATTTTGTATCCTGCCACTTTGCTAAAGGTGTTTATCAGCTGAAGGAGTTCTCTGGTTGAATTTTTGGGGTCGCTCATGTATACTATCATATCATCTGCAAATAGTGACACTTTGACCTCTTCCTTTCCGATTTGTATCCCCTTGATCTCCTTTAGTTGTCTTATTGCTCTGGCTAGGACTTCAAGTACTATGTTGAAGAGATATGGGGACAATGGACAGCCTTGTCTTGTCCCTGATTTCAGTGGGATTGATTTAAGTTTCTCTCCATTGAGTTTGATGTTAGCTATAGGCTTGCTATATATTGCCTTTACTATGTTTAGGTATGTGCCTTGTATCCCTGATCTCTCCAAGACTTTAAACATGAATGGGTGTTGGACTTTGTCAAATGCTTTTTCGGCGTCTAAGGAGATGATCATGTGGTTTTTCTCCTTCAGTTTGTTTATATAGTGGATTACATTGATGGATTTCCGTATGTTGAACCACCCTTGCATGCCTGGGATGAAGCCTACTTGGTCATGGTGGATGATATCTTTGATGTGTTCTTGGATTCGGTTTGCAAGTATTTTATTGAGTATTTTTGCGTCAATGTTCATAAGAGAGATAGGCCTAAAGTTCTCTTTTTTTGTTGGGTCTTTGTGTGGTTTAGGTATTAAGGTGACTGTGGCTTCATAGAATGAGTTTGGTAGTGTTCCTTCTGTTTCTATTTTGTGGAATAGCTTGAGGAGAATTGGAGTTAGCACTTCTTTGAAGGTCTTGTAGAATTCTGCGCTGAAGCCATCTGGTCCAGGGCTTTTTTTGGAGGGGAGACTGTTAATGACTGCTTCGATTTCCTTGGGAGATATAGGGCTATTCAGTCTTTCTACCTGATCTTGACTTAGTTTTGGTAGATGGAATCTTTCAAGAAAATTATCCATTTCATTTAGATTCTCAAATTTTGTGGCATATAGGCTTTTGTAGTATGACCTAATAATTGTTTGGATTTCCTCAATGTCTGTGGTTATGTCCCCATTTTCATTTCTGATTTTGCTGATCTGGATAGTTTCTCTCTGCTTTTTAGTTAGTTTGGCTAAGGGTTTGTCTATCTTGTTGATTTTCTCAAAGAACCAGCTTTTTGTTTCATTGATTCTTTGGATAGTTTTATTTGTTTCTAGTTGATTGATTTCAGCCCTTAGTTTGATTATTTCCAGCCGTCTGCTCCTTTTGGGTGTATCTGCTTCTTTTTGTTCTAGGGTTTTCAGTTGGGCCATTAAGTTGTTTGTATGTGATGTTACGAATTTCTTCTTGCAGGCACTTAGTGCTATAAATTTTCCTCTGAGCACTGCTTTCAGTGTGTCCCATAAATTTGGGTATGTTGTGCCTTCCTTTTCATTGAATTCTAGGAAGTCTTTAATTTCTTTCTTTATTTCTTCCTTAACCCAGCTGTCATTGAGTAGTAAGTTGTTTAGTTTCCATGTGCGTGTCGGCTTTTTGTTGTTTCTGTTGTTGTTGAGGTCGAGCTTTAGTCCATGGTGGTCAGATAGTATACAAGGGATTATTTCAATCCTTTTGTATCTGTTGAGGCTTGCTTTGTGGCCCACTATATGGTCTATTTTGGAAAAGGTTCCATGGGGTGCTGAAAAGAAGGTGTACTCTTTTGAGTTTGGGTGAAATGATCTGTAGACGTCTATTAGGTCCATTTGATTTAGGGATTCTGTGAGTGCTTTTATTTCCCTATTTGGTGTCTGTCTAGTTGATCTGTCCCTTGGTGAGAGTGGAGTGTTGAAGTCTCCCACTATTAAGGTATTAGGATCAATGTATGATTTAAGCTTTAATAATGTTTCATTTACGAATGTCGGTGCTCTTGTATTTGGGGCATAGATATTCAAGATTGTGATGTCCTCTTGGTGGATTTTTCCTTTGATGAGAATATAGTGGCCCTCCTTATCTTTTTTGATTAACTTGGGTTGAAAGTCTATTTTATTAGATATTAGGATGGCTACTCCAGCTTGTTTTCTGGAACCGTTTGCTTGAAAAACAGTTTTCCAGCCCTTTACTCTGAGGTAGTGTTTGTCTTTGTTGCATAGGTGTGTTTCTTGGATGCAACAGAATGTTGGATCCTGTTTCCTTAACCATTCTGTTAGCCTTTGTCTTTTTATTGGTGAGTTGAGTCCATTGATATTGATAGATAATAGTGACCAATGCATGTTAGTTCCTTTTGTAATGGAGTCGATGATCTAACCCTGATTCATTGCTTGTTTTCTTTTCATTTTTGTTGGGACATTATCTGTATGCTCTGTTTTCTTGGGTGAATTTGTTTTCATTGGATTGGAGTTTTCCTTCTAGTATCTTCTGTAGGGATGGTTTGCTGTGTAGATATTGTATAAATTTAGTTTTGTCATGGAATATTTTGTTTTCTCCATCTATGTTGATTGAAAGCTTTGCAGGGTATAGTAGTCTGGGTTGACATTTGTGATCTCTTAGAGTCTCCATGATACTTGCCCAGGCCCTTCTGGCTTTCATAGTTTCTGATGAGAAGTCCGGTGTGATTCTGATAGGTCTACCTTCATATGTTACTTGGCCTTTTTCCCTTGCTGCTTTTAATATCTTTTCTTTGTTCTGTAGATTTAGTGTTTTGACTATGATGTGACGTGATGTGTTTCTTTTCTGGTCTAGTCTATTTGGAGTTCTGTAGGCCTCTTGTATATTTATGGACATCTCTTTCTTTAAGTTGGGAAAATTTTCTTCTATGATTTTCTTGAAAATATTTTCTGGACCTTGGAGTCTGGAGTCTTCTTTTTCGTGAATTCCTATTATTCTTAGATTTTGTCTTTTCATAGCATCCTTGATTTCTTGGATATTTTGTGATTGGAACTTTTCTGATTTTACTTTTTCTTTGAGAGAAGTATCCATTTCTGCAAGTGTGTCTTCAGCTCCAGAGATTCTCTCTTCCATCTCTTGTATTCTGTTGGTGATGCTTACTTTTGTGGTTCCTGATCTTTTCTCCAAGTTCTCCAGCTCAAGGGTTTTCTCATTTTGTGTTTTCTTTATTGATTCTAATTCTGTTTTCATGCCTTGCACCATTTCTTTCATGTGTTTGAATTTGGATTCCTGTCTCTCTACGATGGCCTGTATTTCTTTTTTCATTTCCTTCTTATATGCCACTAATTTTTCCTCTACTTGTGTATCTATTTGTTTGGCTATGTTTGCCTGTGTTTCTTTAAGGATATTGTCTATTTCTTCTTTCTTTGCCTCCAATTGACTGGCCATCTCTTTGAAAGACTTGTTCATTTCCTCCTTATGAGCCTCAAATAATTGGGCAAGCATGGCTTTAAAATCATTTTCCTGTGCTTCTGCTGAATTGGTGTATCCATCGATTTTGGGGTTTGCTGGTGAAGTCATGATGTCCTGATTTATGTTGGAAGTGTTCTTTCGCCTACCTCTGGCCATTGGCTTATCTGAAACCTTCCCTGTTTGTTTTTGGATTCTGCAGATCAGACTGGTGCTGTCTCTCTCTGGTGTCTGGAGAGTTCTTCAGGAAGCTGAGCACTCTCAGCGTGTGCTGAGGACTAGCTGTACCTGTGGGAGGAAAGTACGCAGGCGCAAACGGGGCAAATGCAAGCGTGTGTGTGCGCATGCGCACGTGTGTGTCTGTGTGTGTAAGTGTGCGTGGATGAGTTTCTCGAGGGACAGAGTGATGGCTAATGTTGAACCCTTGAGTGTGTGGGAGGGGCTCTGTACTGTATATGTCGCAGGCGCTAATGATGATCGCAGCGCAATTTCTGGTATTAACTGTCTTAGCTCCTCAATCAGGCCCACAGGGCAGGAACTTCAATGACCCTAGTGCCCCTCTGTTTCCCAAAGTGGGTATGTGGGTGGGAGCGGGTTCGATGCCTGGCTTCTGATTTAGAAGGACCCAGGATCTGGGGAACTGCAGATTCTCAAGGGTGCACTCACTTACAGGCAGGTCTCTTGGCCGAGATCGTGGTATCCGGGGCTCTCTACTCTCTGGTTTGGCCCTGCTTCTTTGATGTGTTCCGCCAGTTCTGTGCTGCTGTCACTGCCAGGTTCTGAGGTCTTGCTGCAGCTGGAGATTTCAGGGTGGTCACTTCAGCAGGGATGGGGTAATCAGGCTCTCTGTTCTCTGGTTTGGCCCTGGTTAGTCTTAAACTGGAAGGCTGTGGTGCCCCGCCAGTTCAGTACTGCTCCGCTGCCACGTCCTGCTGTAACTGGAGACTGGCTTGCTAGTCCCAATGCTTTCTGGGAATTCCTGGGATCTCTTCGTTGTGCTCTCCAAGCTTGGAAGGCCCAGAGCCTGGTGTGTCCAGGTTGTATGACGTTTCTGCCTGGTTTCGGTGAGTATATAGCGTATTCTCTGTCACTGTGGGATTGGGCGGGTCGTACCGTCAGTGATGGCGATCCTGCGGAGCTAGTATGGTGTCTAGCAGATTCGCGCCCTGGGAGGATGGTGCAGCCGCTGCGCGAATCTGGGACTCCGGGGTACGTACTGCTGGCTTTTGTCTGCCACTAAAGTGGTTGGGGCTCCGTCTCAGCGGTTGTATACCCCAGGCAGTTAGGTCTGCGCTGAGAAAGATGAGTCCGCTGTGCCGCTGTGCCGAGGAGGAAGGAGGTCTGGGGGAAGGGAGTGCAGCAAGAACAAAAGATCTTTTCTCTTCCTCCCCAAGCAAGTCTCCGGGTGACCGGAGGCCAAAGTTTTCACCTCCTGCGATGTTCTCTGGTGTTCAGAAAGCCTCGCTGTGGTTTTCCTGGGTTGGGGGTCCTTCCATTCTCCAACTCAGAAGATCAGGTATCCCACTGCTCAGAAACTGTGTGTGCTAGTCGCCATCTTGGCTCCGCCCTCCTCCTTCTGTACTTCCATTCTTAAATGATTGAACACATATAGTGCTCATGGCCTAGGCAATGCCTCCATGTAATAGTGATAAATGGATGTGTTCGGGTTTTAAACCAAGAAGATATAAACTTGGGATTCATTTACACAAATGAGCCTTGATGATCACATTCAAATAGAGTATCATTAATAAGATTTTTGAACACATCATTTATACTTTAAATTCATTCAACAATGAAGAAAATAGAAATTCAGATTGTATACTGTACTATATAATTTTGAGTATCATGTAAAACAATAATATTTTACATAAGCAGTGACACAAAGCAGTGAGCATAGCTTTTCAGGATGTTATAATATCTAAATTAGTATACCCTGTGTACAGATAACTGAGTACCTAAACAAACAGTTCTTTATAGCAGGAGCTCTTAATTAGGTAACACAATGCTGAATCTCAGAAGTTGAAGTGTAAATCCACTTTATTAAGTTAGATATGTAATTAACTCATGCTGGAGAATGAGTCAACAGTTACAAGCATTTGCTGCCCCTAGAGAAGACCCAAGTGTGGTTGTTAGCATATACATGGTTGCTCACAACTGTCTTCATCTCCAATTCCAGTTCTAGTTCCAGAATGCATACTATTTTGCACTCTGCAAGCATCAGGAATTGATTCATACATGCATGTAGGGAATGAACAACAATAAAAAAATACCTCTAGGAGAAACTGTCTGTAACTGTACTTCTGGAGGACCTTCTTCTGTCCTTCCCAGGCACCAGACAAAGGTGTAGTGCACATACATTAATGCAGGAAGAACACTCATAGAAAAACAAAGTGAAACAAATTAATCTAAAATATGAAGAAAAATTTAAAAACTTTAGTTAAATCACAGGTCATCTGAATTTAATTTTGCCACACATTGTGTTCATATCAAAGTTGAATGGCAAATGTTGTGACCCATAATAAACCAACTCAAGGAAAAATTAAGGCACGCATTACATTTTTTACATAGGTTTATACATAATTATTTTACATAGTTAATATATATATTTTATCAATGTGGAGCTTTGCACAGAAATCTTACTAATAGTATCACATCAATGTACTCCCTAAATCTACATGTATACCTATATACTAACTAAAAATACACACATATGTTCATTGTGTGGCATAAAGATATACATATCTTTTTTAACTTTTATTAATTACACTTTATTCACTTTGTATCCACCATAAGCCCCTCCCTCCTCCCCTCCAACCCCACCTTTTCTCCCCTTCTTCACACATGCTCCTTCCCAAGTCCACTGATAAGGGAGGCCCTCCTTTCCTTTCTTCTGATCTTAGTCTATCAGATCTTATCAGAAATGGCTGCATTGTCATCTTCTGTGGCCTGGTAAGGCTGCTCCCCCTCAGGGGAAGGTGATCAAAGAGCAGGCCAATCAGATTATGTCAGAGGCAGTTCCTCTTTCCATTACTATATAACCCACTTGGACACTAAACTGCCATGGGCTACATCTGTGCAGGGGTTCTAGGTTATCTCCATGCATAGTAAGATTTAGAAAGGACAGGAACTCCACAAGGAAAGCAACAGAACCAGAAAATTTGAACACAGGGGTCTTCCCAGAGACTCATATTCCAACCAAGTACTGTGCATGGAGACATACATATCTTAATACATATAAACCTACAGAAACGCTGTTGTTTACATTTTTACTCAAATTTTCCTCTAAAAAATTTACATTTTATGTTGCTATTAAGTTATTTTAAACTTATATATTTACATTTCGATCATTGCTTCCTCTTTCCTCTCCTCTCAGACCCTCCTCCCCACCCTCTTCACTGTATTTCCCCTTCCTTTGTGCTTAGAAAAGCCCATACTCCACCACTAACCTGCCCCAGAAATCAAGTTGCATCATCAAGCCTGAACTCATCATCAACAACTGCCAGGCAAAGTAGCCCAGTTACAGTAATGTGATTGAAAACATGCAGCAGAGTCCATGTCATAGACAGCACCTTCTCAACTTCCTCAGGGATCCACATAAATATCAAACTGCCCATCAGTTACATATTTGTATAAGTCTTAGTTCCACTCCGTGTATGAAGCCCCCATGTATCTAGGTCAGTTGACACTGTTTGTATTCTTGCAACATTCTAGTTCATTCTCGGTTCTTCTGTCCTTCCCGACCACTCTTTCACAGGACTCTGTAAGCTCTGTGTGATGCTTGGCTGTGAGTCTCAGCCTGTGATTTGATTAACTGCTGAGGGTTAGAAGGGCTAGCAGAGAAAAATTAAGTTAGGCTCCTGTAGGTAAACATAGCAGAGTATCATTAATGGTGTCAAGGATTGGCTCTCTCCCACGGGCTGAGTGTCAGGTTGGGACAGGCATTGATTGTTCATTCCATTAGGCTCTACCCTATCTTTGTCTCTGTCCATCTTATAGAGACGGTAAATTTTGTTTGGAAGGTTTTCTAGGTGGATTGGTGTTTCCCTCCCACCATGATAGGTACTTCCTGGCTAGAAGGTGGCTTTCTAAAGTCTCCTTTCCACCTCTGCTAGCAGGCTCAGCTAAAGACATCCACATACCCTCCCTGTACCCTACCCTGTTGCATCTCTACCTTTCTCAGTGATGCCCCCAACCTCTTTTTTCTTTTTCTCTCCAGGCTCTTAAACTTCCCTTTCCCACTCTCCTCACATCTGCTCTCCCTCATTTTCCTGTCCAGTTCCCGCTCTACTACCTATTCCAGTGTTGTATTTCCCCATCTGATTGAGATTTAAGAAGGGTGTACCCTGGGCCCTCCTTGTTACTTAGTTTCTTTGGGTCCATGATGAGTAGAACAATTATCCTGTGATATATGGTTAATATCCACTTATAAGGAAATACATACCATAAGTGTCTTTCAGGCCCTGGGTTACCTCACTCACGTTGATCTTTTCTATTTCCATCCAATTGCCTGCAAATTTCATGATTTCTTTGTTTTTAATAGCTGTGTAGTATTCCAGTGTGTAAATGTATGATTTTTTTTACCCATTCTTTGGTTGAGGGACATCTATGTTGTTCCCTGGTTCTTGCTAGTACAGAGTTGAGCTTAATTTACATAGTTGAGCAAATGTCCTTTTTGTATGCTGAAGCATCTTTGGGTATATGTCTAGGAATGTTATAGATGGTTCTTGAGTTAGAGCTAGTCCCAGGTTTCTGAGAAAGTACCAGACTGATTTACAAAGAGTTTGTACAAGTTTGCACTCCCACCAGCAATGAGGAGTGCATCCTTTTCTCCATATCCCTTTCCCAGCATGTGCTGTCACATTAGTTTTTTATATTAGCCATTCTGATGGCTGTAAGATGGAATCTCAGAGTCATTTTGAGCTGGATTTCTCTGAAGACTGATGACATTGAGCATTCCCTTAAGTGCTTCTCTGCCATTTGAGATTCCTTTCATGAGAATTCTCTGTTTAGCTCCCTATTGCATTCATTGAATTGGACCATTTTGTTTGTTGGAGTTTAATTTCTTGAGTTCTTTATGTATTCTAGAAATTAGTCCTTTATCTGAGGTATTATTTGGTGAAGATCTTTTACCCCATCTGTAGGCTGTCATGTTGTTGTGTTGACAGTGTCCTTTGCCTTACATAGGCATTTCAGTTTCATGAGTCCCCATGTATTAATTATAGATCTTATAGCCTGGGGTTGTTGGTGTTCTCTTCAGGAAGTAGTCTCTTGTGCCAATGAATTCAAGGCTCTTTCTCACTTTCTCCTCTAATCGATTTAGTGTCTCTGGTTTTATGTGAAGTTCCTTGATCCACTTGGAATTGAGTTTGTGCATGTTGATTAAATATTGGTCTATTGGTATTTTTCTACATGTAGACATCCAATTGGGTCAGAAATATTTGTTAAAGATGCTTTCTTCTTTTTTCCATTGTATGATTTTGACTTCTTGTAAAAAAAATCAAGTGTCAAGTGTCTATAGGTGCCTGGATTTATTTCTGGGTCTTCAATTCAATTCCATTGATCAAACAGTCTGTGTCTATTCCAGTACCATGTACTTTTTATTATGATTACTCTGTAGCACAACTTGATGTCAGGGTTGGAGATACCTCCAGAAGTTCTTTTATAGTACAGCAATGTTTTCTTAATTCTGTGTTATTCCTGTATTCCATATGAAATTGAGAATTGTTCTTTCAAGGTCTGTAAAGAACTATGTTGTTATAATGTTTTATAATATAAACCCCTGTAATACAACCCATTATAATAAAACCCCTATTTTCTTAGGAGTCATAGAACTGTTTAACCTGCTTACCTGAATTATGTTATAGCATGGAATCTATAGATTGCTTTTGGTAATATAACCATGTTTACTATGTTAATCCTGCCAAGCCATGAATATGAAAGATCTTTCCATCTTCTGACATCTTTTTCAGTTTCTTTTTTCCAAGACTTGAAGTTCTTGTCATAGAAGTCTTTCTCTTACTTGGGTAGAGTTACACCAAGATATATTATTTGTGACTATTGTGAAGGATGTTGTTTCCCTAATTTCATTACCAGCTCATTTATCATTGTATTCAGGAAGATTATTGATTATTTTGAGTTAAATTAATGGCAGCCACGTTTCTTAGGGGTTTATCAGCTGTAGTAGTTCTCTATTAGAATTTTAGGGGTCACATATATATATTTCAGTATATCATCTGCGAATAGGGATATGGTGACTTCTTCCTTTCCAATTTGGATCCCATTGATCTTCTTTAGTTGTTTTATTTCTCTGTCTTGAACTTAAAGTAGTAAATTAAAGAGATATGAAGAAAGTGGGCCACCTTCTCTTGTCCCTGACTTTAGTGTAATTGCTTTGTGTATCTCCACATTTAATTTGATATTGGCTACCAGCTTGATGTATATTATCTTTATTATGTTTATGTATGGGCCTTACATCCCTTATATTTCCAAGACTCTTATCATGAAGTGGTGTTGGATTTTATCAAAGGCTTTTTTCTGCATGTAATGAGATGAACATGTTTACTTTTTTCTTTCATTGAATTACAGTGATGGATTTAAATATGTTGAACCATCCCTGCATCCCTGGGATGAAGCCTAATTGATTACAGAGAATGATGTATTTGGTGTGTTCTTGGATTTTTTTTGCAAGGATCTAATTGAGTATTTTTTTTTCATCAAAGTCCAAGGAAATTTGATCTGAAATTTTCTTTTTTTTTAGGTCTTTGTGTGACTTGTTGCTCTCCTTAGTTTCTGTCTCCATGACCTGTCTTTCCATGAGAGTGGGGTGTTGAAGTCTCTCATTATTATTATGTGGAGATCAATGTGTGATTTAAGCTTTACTAATGCTTCTTTTACATGTAGGGTCCCTTGTATTTCGGGTATAGAGGTTCAGAATTGAGACTACAACTTGTTGGATTCTGCTATGATGAGAATGAAGTGTCCTTTTCCAACTCTTTTGTTTATGTTCTGCTAAAAGGTTACTTTTATTAGATATCGGGATGGCTACTTCAGCTTGCTTGTTGGATCCCTTTGTTTGTAAAACCATTTTCAGCCCTTCCATCTGAGGTAATGTCCTCCTTTGTTGTTAAAATGTGTTTCTTATATTGAGGCCTCTGATCCACTTGGACTTTAGTTTTGTATAGGGTGATAAGTACAGGTCTATTTGCTATTTTCTACATGGAGATATCCAGTTAGACCAACACCATTTGTTGAAGATATCTTTTTTTTTCACTGTATGGTGTTGGCATCTTTGTCAAAAAACAGGTGTCCATAAGTGTGTGGGTTTATTTCTGGGTCTTCTATTTGATTCCATTTATCCACCAGCCCGTTTCTATGCCAGTATCATGCAGTTTTTACTACTTTTGCTCTATAGTACAGTTTGAGATCAGGGATGGAGATACTCTAGAAGATATTTTACTGTAGAGGATTGTTTTAGCAATTCTGGGTTTCTTGTTATTCCATATGAAGTTGAGAATTTTTCTTTCAAGGTTTGTAAAGAATTGTATTGGTAATTTAATGGGAATTTCATTGAATCTGTAGATTGTTTTTGGTAAGATATTCAGTCATTGAGCATGGCAGATCTTTCCATCTTCTGATGTCTTCTTCTCTTTCTTTAGAGACTGGAAATTTTTTTCATACGAGTTTTTTACTTGCTTGGATAAAGTCACACCAAGGTGCTTTATGTCCTTTGTGGCTATTGTGAAGGGCATTGTTTCCCTAATTTATTCATCAGCTCATTTGTCTTTGTATACAGGATAGCTACTGATTTTATTGAGTTAATTTTCTATCCAGCCATTTTGCTGAAGATAAATATCAGCTGTAGGAGTTCCCTGGTAGAATTTTTGGGCTCACTCATGTATACTATCATATCATCTGCAAACATCTTGGGTGTTCTTTCCTTCCTTTGTTGGGGTTTTCCTTCTAGTATGTTCTGTAAAATTGTGACGCATAGACACTGGCACTTTGGAGTCCACACCATGGCATTTCACTTACTGTGGAGTCACTGCATTCCTGGCACTCAGTAACCATGTGCACTGAACACCACCATTTTAGATCCTACTCAAAATCTACATCTTTTAAATAGAAATATTTTTTCTGGTGCTAGAGAAAGGCACAAGCCCTTTTTCTAACTGAGGGCATACTACACACTACACTCTTTTCAGTAGTCAACAATATTTTTACTTGTGTTCAGGAGCCCGTGCTCTACTATCATGGGGAACAAATAGTGATACTTTTACTTTTTCTGTTCCAGTTTATATCCCCAATCTCCTTTAATTTTCTTATTGCTCTAGCAAGGAAGAGATATGGAGAGAGTGGGCAGCCTTGCCTTGTCCCTGATTTCAGTGGGATGGACTTAAGTTTCTCTCAGTTTAGTTTGATGTTGGCTATAGGCTTGCTGTATATTTCCTTTACTATGTTTAGGTAAATGCCTTGTGTTCCTGATCTCTCCAAGACTTTAAACAAGAATGGGTGTTGGATTTTGTCAAATCCTTTTTCAGCATCTAAGGTAGGGTGGGATTGCGAGAGGATGAAGAAGGGGGTTACAGGAGGGATAAAAAGTGAATAAACTGTAATTAATAAATATAAAACATATCTGAAAAAGGATGTTTCTTATATGCAGCATTATGATGAATCCTGCTTCTGCATACATTCCATTAGTCTGTGCCTATTTATTGAGGAATTAAGTCCATTGATGTTGAGAGATATTAATGACCAATGATTGCTAGTACCTGTTATTTTATTTTTTATGCTTGAAGTGAGTTTGTTTGTTTCTCTTCTTTTGGTTTTGCATCAGTAGTGTTATTTACTTTCTCCTTTCTTGGATGTTCTTTCCTTCCTTTGTTGGGGTTTTCCTTCTAGTATGTTCTGTAAAATTGTGACGCATAGACACTGGCACTTTGGAGTCCACATCATGGCATTTCACTTACTGTGGAGTCACTACATTCCTGGCACTCAGTAACCATGTGCACTGAACACCACCATTTTAGATCCTACTCAAAATCTACATCTTTTAAATAGAAATATTTTTTCTGGTGCTAGAGAAAGACACAAGCCCTTTTTCTAACTGAGGGCATACTACACACTACACTATTTTCAGTAGTCAACAATATTTCTACTTGTGTTCAGGAGCCGTGCTCTACTATCATGGGGAACAATTTTAATTTCATTGAACATTTGGGAGACACCTAAACCAACCAAGCCTTTCAAAAAGAAAGCCATGTTAGAGGGAAAATGTATTTCTCTTAAAGATCATCAACCTTTAATCTGTGTGGACCACTGATATCCAAATGATGTTTCTCTTCAGATGCATCCATTTTTGAGGAAAATTAAAGTTACAAGTGCTGCTGGAGATGAAATAAGCTTTGATGAGAACAAGAATATCATGGAAACATATGATATACAGAATTTTGTGGAAAATACTAAGCATAATTCGTTACTAGTTAAAGTGGGAGAGTTTGTCTTCAAGAGTCCACAAGATCAAGGCTTTTTCATCAATGAAGTTCTGATAAAATGGCCAAGTGACTTCAATCAGGTCTGGACATTTTCAATATTTAATATAAAGGGAATTATTTGTAAATAGTTGTGAAATTAATTATATATTTTTTCAAATTTTAAATAATTGTGAAATTTTAATTTCTTAGCTCTTGTAATTGTGAGCTTATGTGTAGGTGTTTGTGCATGTGCTTATTAAGGCCACAGTCAATGCTGGTTATCTTCCTCAGTTGTTGTCCACTTTATTTTAAACAGGATATCTCTCTGAAACCATTACTTTTTAATTTTGCTGTACTCTGTGTACTTCATTCCCTATGTACACTCTCTGTCTTCAGGATCATAAAATTTAGATTACAGGTCTATTCTTCTGCACACAAATTTTCTTTCCATTCTTTCATGATCAAATTCACGTTTTCATATTTAACATGGTTAGCATGTTAAATACTAAAACATCTCTTTAGTTTTGTTTGATGACTTTAAATCAGAAATAAACCAATATTTCAGAATTATATATGTATATATACATACACATATAAATATACATACAAATGCACAAATAATATAATATAATTCCTTAGATAGAGTTAGATGAATTAAAATTAAATGTTTGTGTTTGTTCATGATACAGTGAATGAATGAATAAGTGTTCATGGTTATATATAGGCATGTATGTCTGTGTTACTATGTGTAAACACACAAATTTATGTTTATGTTTACAAATGTTAATTATACAGGTAAGCTGATGTTCAATGAATCTTTTTATTCTCACAATTCATACACAAGTATATCAATAGTTTTACACAGTTGTGAGCTGGCATATACAAGAAATAAATTATGGATTATGATACAATACGTTTCTGTAACCAATTCATATGAGCTGCCTGATATGTGTGTCAAGAAGTGAACTCAGATTTCTGTGCAAAAGCAGTATGCAGTCTTAACTGCTGAGTCAGTTATACAGAAGAATATTACTGTTAATATATACATATTTATGAGACAGAAACTGAATGCCAATCAAGGCAAAAAGAGATCTAAGGAAAGATAAAAATGTTTCCTGTCCTACACAATTTCTAAAATATAACAAACTTAAACTGTGTTGGAAGTTTAGTAATTACTGTGATTAATTAAGAATGTGATTGGTAAAAAAAAATCCTATGTGATGATGTCACTATCATTTAAAAGGAAAGGCACAGAACAATTCCTAGCATTGGGAGTCAAGGGTAAAAGTCAGAGTAATATATCATAATTCACCAGTGGCTGAAACAGTTTCATGAGAAAATTGAACTTCCTTTTGCAGCTGAATCAGAGTGCATGGGTATTATTATATGAATGGAAATGTAAAGGTAGAAACAGATGAGGCAAATGTGACTGGATTCCTAACAATCCAACTGTTCCATAATCTATACAATAAATGAGTTTTGACTTGCTGCCTCACAGGATAGAATATATTGATGTCCTACAAATTTCATACAGGCTAGGCAGCAGTGAGTCACAGTTTGATCTCCATAAAGGGATGTTGAACATTGAGCATTGTGAAGCATGCTAGCTTCGAATCTCCATTCTACACTCCCATATTAAAACTTCAGAATTCCTCATAAATGCATACAATTTACATAAGTTCACATAAGTTGTTTAGCCTAAATAATTTTAAACAAATGTGCAATATTATGACGTTTTTCTGTGTTGCTTTCAGACTCCTCAATCTGTTTGTGCACAAAGCTGTGGTCCAGGATTCTGGAAAGTTCTACAAGAAGAAAGACCCGTCTGCTGTTTTTCTTGTGTATTTTGTCCAGAACAGCACATTACCAACAAGACAGGTAAAAAACTAATACCTTTCATCACACTGTTTGGGAATGTACATGGGGAAAGTTAAAAAGTGAGCTTGCTGTCATAATCAGTGCTGTTCCCTATGGATCATTCACTCATCCATGAATTCATTAGTAACCACTGCTGATTCCACACAATATTTGAATGGGAGTTCTCATGCTATTGTGTCATATGCACTCAAAATTTAAAAACCTACCTTTATGCTTAGCCTGGCCATCTCAGCTTTTGCAGTGATCCATGCTAAAGGTTGGCCATTGTACGTGAGTTTGCAAGTTTTCCAGGATTGATTTGTATTTCTGTAATTAGAAAAACCTAATGATTCTTGCCTGAAAATAACTCCAGGAAAAGTACATTTGTGGATGTTTCTTGAATGCACAAGAAATGGAACTGCATTTACAACACTTACAGTTGCCATTTTCAGTATTTACATTAGTAGAAAAAGCATGTCTTTGTAAATTAAAATATAGCTGCCTGTTTAGGGTTATGTTCAACCATGTGATAACATATACAAGTACTATCATATGGAACGAGCAGGTTACATTTTGAATGCAAACACACACATACACAAAGATACAAACACAACATTTATTGAAAAAAGGGCATGAATTTGAGAGAGAATAAATATAAGGTGGGTCCAGGAGCCACCAAACAAGAAAAGGCATAGTGAAGTAATTATGTTATTTTTAAAATTAAAATTTTTACAAAAAAATGAAGTCAGAAATACATTGTAATGATGAGAATCTATATTTATTTTATTCAAAAAAGGCCAACCCTTAGACAACTGCATAACAAACAGAAATTTTTATGTTTTATTGCAAACAAGCAAATGTGGAAAAATTAAATATTCTTTATATTCTTAGATTTATAGGTTAAATTCCTTGCAGTGTTCTTTATAACTTCAAGTCCTATGTTGAAGAGATATGGAGAGAGGAGGCAGCCTTGCTTTGTCCCATCCTTGATTTCAGTGGAATTGATTTGAGTTTTTGTTTAATTTTATGTTGGCTATAGGCTTGTTGTATATTGTCTTTACTATGTTTAGGTTTGTGCCTTATATCCTTGATCTCTCCAAAACGTTAAACATGAATAGGTGTTGAATTTTTAGAAATGATCATGTGATTATTTTCCTTCTTTTTGTGTATGTGGTGAATTACGTTGATGGATTTCCATTGAATGAGCCACCTCTACATTCCTCGGGTAAAGTCTATGTGCTTATGGTGGATAATATATTTTACGTGTTGTTGGATTTGGTTTGAACGTATTTTACTGAGTATTTTTTCATCAATGTTCATAAGATAATTCGTCTGAAGTTAATTCCTTTCTTGGGTTTTTGAGCAGTTTAGATATCAAAGTGACTGTGGATTCATAGAATGAGTTTGGTAATGTTCCTTCTGTTTCTATTTTATGTAATAGTTTGAAGAGTATTGGTACTAGCTCTTCTTTGAAGGTTTGATAGAATTCTGAGCTGAAACCATCTGGCCCTAGACTTTTTTTAAATGAGACTTTTGATGACTACTTCTGTTTCCTTGGGGGAGTTACAAATTTTCCATTTATTTACCTGTTCTTGATTTAACTTTGGTAAGTGTAATTTATCAAGAAAATTGTCCATTTCATATACATTTTGAAATTTTGTGATGTATAGGCCTTTGAAGACCTATTCCTTGGCTTCTGTCCTTATATCTCCCTTTATTGTTGTTATTAATTTGGATAGTGTCTTTCTGTCTTTTAGTTACCTTGGCTAAACATTTGTTTATCTGGTTGATTTTCCAAAAGAACTGCCTCTTGGGTTCTTGGTTTTTTTGTCGTTTTTTGTTTGTTTGTTTGTTTGTTTGTTTTTGGTTTTTTGAATCATTTACTTTTTATTATAATGATTTTAGCACTGAATTTCATTATTTCCAGCTGTCTACTCCTCTTGGTCCTGTCAACATCTTGTGTGGTTTTTTTTTTTTTGTTGTTGTTGTTGTTTTCTGGGTCTTTCAGGTGTGTTATTAAATTGCTTGTATGAAACATCTCAAATTTCTATATGAAGGCACTGAGTTCTATGTACTTTCCTCTTAGAAATGCTTTCATTGTATACCGCAAGTGTGGGCATGTTTTGCCTTCATTTTCATTGAATGCTATGAAGTCTTTAATTCATTTTTTATTTCTTCCCTCACATATCTTGTAGGCATTGTGCTTTCTGTCATTGTTGAGGTCCAGCTTTAGAACATGGTGGTATAATTGGATACAAGGGATTATTTCAATCATCTTATGTCTGTTTATACTTGCTTTGTGTCTGACTAAATGTTCAGTTTTGGAGAGGGTTCCATGATGTGCAGAGAAGAAGGTATATTTGTGCCTGGGAGAAAAGTTCTGTAGACGTCAATTAGGTATTTTACTCATGACCTCGGTAAGCTTCATTATTTCACTATTTATCTTCTTTCCCAATGATCTGTCACTTGGTGAGAGTGAGGTGTTTAAGTCTCTCACTATTACTGTGCTGAGACTGATGTATGATTTAAGCTTTAATAATGTTTCTTTTACAAATGCAGGTGCCCTTGTGTTTGGGGCATAGGTGTGATATTGTTGTCCTCATGATGGAATTTTCTTTGATGAGGATTAAATATCCTTCACCATCTCTTTGGTGGAAGATTATTTAATTAGATATTAGGATGGTACTTCCACTTTCTCTATGGGTCCATTTGATTGGAAAACCTTCTTCCAACACTTTACTCCGAGGTGGCGTCTGTCTTTATGGCTGAAGTGTGTTTATTGTATGCAGCAGAATGTTGGATCTTGTTTCTGTAACTATTCTGCCAGCCTTTGTCTTTTTGAGTTTATTGATGTTGATAGACATTAGTCACCAATGAATTTTAGTTTCTTTTATTTAGAAGTTGGTGTGGATAATGTGTTTGTGTGCTTTTTTCCTTTTGATTATTTTGTTCTTGAGTTATCTATATCCTGTGTTTCATGGGTGTAGTTCTCATTGGGTTGTGGTTTTCCTTCTATAAGTTTCCATAGGTCCAGAATGGTGCATTAACATTGTTCAAATTTAGTTTTGCTATGGAATATCTTGTTTCCTCCATCTCTGTTGATTGTAAATTTTGTTGGGTACAGAAATCTGGGTTGGCATATGTGGTCTCGTATTGTCTGAATGACATCCTCTGAGGCTCTCCTTGCTTTCATAGTCTTTGTTGGAAAGTCTGGTGTGATTCTGATAGGTCTGCCTTCATATGTTACTTGATCATTTTCCCTTACTGTTTTTAATATATTTTCTTTGTTGTGTAGATTTATTGTTTTGATTATTATGTGGCAAGAGGATTTTTCTTTTCTGGTTTAGTCTATTCGGTGTACTGTAATCCTTTTGTATGTTTAAAATTATCTCTTTCTTAAGGTTGGGAAAATTTTGTTTTATGATTTTATTAAAGATATATTCTGCATCTTGGAGCCTGAAATCATGTAATCTATTCTTTATTATGCTTACATTTCATCATTTCATGGAGTCATTGAACTTTTCCATTTTAATGTTTTCTTTGAGATTTGAATAAGTTTCTTCAATTGTATCTTCAATGCCTGAGATTCTCTCCTCCATCTCTTATATTCTGTTGGTGATGCTTATCTCTGCAGTCCTTGATCTCTTCTCTTAAGTATGACATCTCTTGGTTTTTCTCTGTGTTTTCTTTGTTGATTTTCTAATTCTGTATTCTAGACTTGAACAATTTTAATCATTTCCTTCACCTTTTGATTGTGGTTTCTAGTCTAAGATGACCTCTCTTTGTTTGCTTTATATTTCCCTGTATTTTTTGAGAGGTTTGTTCTTTTCCTCTTAATATGCTTCTAATAACTGCATACACATTGATTTAAAGTCTTTTTTCTGTTTTTCAGCTGCATTAGAATATCCATTGTTTGAGGTGTGTGTTTCTGGTGCAGCCATGATGTCCTGGTTTTTGTTGACTGTGTTTTTAGGCTGGCCTTTAGCCATCTGGTTTTCTGTAGCCTTAGCTGTTTGTTCTTGAAACCCACACCAAAGACTGAATCCACCTGTCTTTGGAATGTAGTGTTCAAGAAGAAGTCAAATGTGCAGTAGCTCAAGAATGGATGCTGGCAATTAAGATGCCAGTATCTTGAAAGGCAGGGCAGAGGGAAGTGTGTGGGCAAACAAATATGCAGGGGCTGGTGAACTGAAAGTCAGAGGTCATGGATATACTGGAACCCTAAATTTTGGGGTGCTGGTGTTGGGCATAAGCCTTTTGGGTGTAGGTGACCCAAAAGGCTCCATGCCCAAGTGGCATCTGTGGGATTCCTCAGAAGAAAGTTGGACTGCAACTTACAGGCCTGCCCAAAACTTTACTCTCAGTACTCAGATTTCTCTGAGCTCTGCCATCTTGGATCAAGGAACCATAAGATTCTGTTATTCACCTGTTGTCCACAGTGTGACCAACAGAACTTTGGCTTGGTAGCTGGGATGCTGTCCTAGGAATCATGATGCTGCCCTCAGGGTAATGGGAGGGATCTGGAGTCTGGCTGCGACAGCTGAGAGGCCCTGAATCTGGGGATCCAAACTCACTGGAATATGTGGAAGGGCAGGTGGCCCACAGTTTGCTACTCCTGGACCAGTGAGATGTTCACTGGGGACCTGGATCACATAGATCCCATTTCTGAATGTCTTTTTCAGAACAGGAAGCATCAAAATTGATGCACTAGACATAGCCACATATCCACTCACTAGTCTCAGAGTCTCTGATCCTCTGCCCCTCAGATATGGTGAACACTGTTCTCCACAATCTTGGATTCTCCTTTTTTTTCATCTTTCATCCTTCCTTTCTCTTTTGTGACTTTTTGAATTTCCTCATAGGGAAGTTTAGGTCTATCTAGATTGCTGTATTATTGTTGAATTCATGTTTGAATCATGGTTGCTAAGGCAAATCTAAAACTTATCCATCTCTTGTTACATTGTTGTACTTTTTATATTAATTAAAGTTTATTCATTTTGTATCCCAGCTGTCGCCCCCTCCATAATTCTCTCCCAATCCCACCCAGCCTTCCTCATCTCCTCCCATACCCCTCTCTAAGTCCACTGATAGGAGAGGACCTCTCCCTTCATCTAAACCTAGCGTATCTGGTCTCAACAGGACTGGATGCACTGTTTTCCTTGGTGGCCTGATAAGGCTACTCCCACATCAGGGGGGAGGTGACCAAAGAGACAGTCCCTATTTCCCTTAAAATGCAGCCAGTCCTGATGACACCTGATAGGCTAGATTCAAATAACAGGGGAAGAGGAACTCCCTATCAGAGGAGTTAGAGAGTGGCATGGGTGGACATAAGGGTGGGAGGGTGAGATTGACAAGCAATGAGCAAGGAGGCTACTGTTGAGATACAAAGTAAATGAGCTGTAATTTAAAAACAAATTATGCCTAATTTAAAAAAAAGACTCAGAAATAATTTTTCTGTAGAGAGAAATTGAATCATAGTGCAGAAAATACCCAGTAATGCAATACAGAGAAAAAATAATCCAAAAGTTAGAGATAAAAGAACAATGATTTTTAACAATCTTCTTAGTTTTGCTTGAATTGCATCAAGCAGGTGTGCTGGCTTCATGACTCTCACCAATTTCACTAAAATTGGCTGTGACAATCCCCTTTCTGATTTAATATTTTAAAGATTTATGGTACTATTTTATGACATGTAGGTCATTTTTTAGTCTTCAGAAAATGACTGGAAGAACAAGAGTGAAAATTAGAACAATTCCCAGTATTATCCTGGAATTAATAATGAAAGACAAAGAGTTCTATACTGGGTCAAAGGATGTCAAAGACCGTAGAAATTTATTTGCATCTTCCACAGCTGAGATAGGTAATGGTTGGTCTGAGCTTAAAGGTGGAGTTTGTTGATGCAAGTATTGGATATTTACTGCCAAATCAGAATTATTCCATAGGCCATGGAGGTGGGATCTATCTAACTTATAGACATAGTACTACAGAAAAAAATATATAGAAGAGGGGTAACAAATATCCACTGAAACTGTGAGTAACAAGAAAAATGAGAAAAACTCATGATGATAGAAAGGAAGTGTATTTTTATACACTGATGTCATTAAAATACAATGTATACATACCTAGAAACTCAAAGTATTTTTAAAAAGCATTTGAAGGATTACTTGACAGTTTTACTTTATTTCAAAGAGAGCAAGATATATTTCACTGCCCTCAAGAAACAGTGATAAACTGTTGAACAGAAAGCTTATTGTTAATGAGACAAGATGAACAGTGGAATTGGGAATAATAAAGAGTTCATGTTCTTGGCAGTGTCAGGATGCAGATTATGCTGGGATACACACATCATTGAAAAGCATTATCATGAATTAAATGTGCAATGATGAAACGACCGTAAAAGCAGAAATGTTGAATCACTTTGTCCACACAGATGAGCAGGAGTGCATCCCTTGCCCAAGTCAAGAGTACCCAAACCCTGAGAGAAACCAGTGCCTGCCCAAGGCAGTGACCTTCCTGTCCTTTGAAGATCCTCTGGGTATGGCTCTGGCTTGCACAGCTCTGTGCTTATGTGTCAGCACAACCGCAGTTTTGGGGATCTTTCTCAAACACCGAGGATCAGCCATTGTTAAGGCCAATAACCAGACTCTCAGCTACATCCTGCTCATCTCCATCCTCCTCTGCTTCCTCTGTTCCTTTCTCTTCATTGGCCACCCAAACACAATCTCCTGCATACTACAACAAATAACCCTTGCAGTTGTGTTCACCTTGGCTATTTCCACTGTTTTGGCAAAAACTATAACTGTAATTCTGGCCTTTAGAGTCATGAAACGAGGGAGAACAATGAGAAGGTTGTTTGTCTCAGGCATCTATAATGCTGTCATCCCCATCTGTGTCCTGATTCAACTTACTCTCTGTGGAGTCTGGCTGGGAACCTCACCTCCCTATATTGACACAGATGTACACTCTGAACATGCTCATATCATCATTTTATGCAACAAGGGCTCAGTTACTGCTTTCTACTGTGTGATGGCTTACTTAGGTACCCTGGCCCTAGGGAGCTTCACTGTGGCTTTCCTGGTGAGGAATCTGCCTGACACATTCAATGAGGCCAAGTTTCTGACATTCAGCATGCTGATGTTCTGCAGTGTCTGGGTCACCTTCATCCCTGTCTACCAGAGCACCAAGGGCAAAGCCATGGTGGCTGTGGAAGTCTTCTCCATTCTGGC